>NC_138727.1:30432777-30550277 GCF_965113295.1 Leuciscus leuciscus | reverse complement strand
CAACATGATGAAATGTTAGAATATGATCTGTATGTTATTCTAATGTTGATCTAGCTTACTGCTAGTCTCATACAGACAAACTAACACATACATTTCAACACATTCAAATGCAGTTTAGTGTGATAGTGTAATGTTAGACCAAGTGAAACAATGCTGCGTTACCTCACAAGTTTAATTTGTCTAATAAACTGACATGTGACTGTGAGTAGTAATTCTGCACTCGCGTGTAACGTTAGTTCGGTAGAATGAAATGTCCATATTCCTTATATGATAGCTGATAGCTGTCTCTTAGCAATCCCGAACTGCTTCATATCACAGTCATGATAAAAGCATCGATGTATTCAGTCATCCATAAACATTATTAGATCCATAGATTAGATCGGTCGGCTTGACGTTGACGACAAGATCCATAATTCTTAGCAAATGTTGCGTCATCAAATTACGCCTTTGTTATTGTAAATAGGTTAGCGACCCCTAGTGGCGAAAAATTCCATACTGTACGTTTAAGGACTACAACAAACGGCTGGTTGGGACTACACAAGCTTCCTCCCGGGTTAGTGACATCACCAACCCTAAAATTTACATAAACCCCGCCCCCGGAACACGATTTATAGATTATCATGACAGAATATGCTAATCAATGACTAGAAGATAACTACAAATAAGCTACCTAAATTCATCAACTAACCATTCAGAAATGTCCTGTAGCTTCTACATGTTGTCACTTCTTCTTGAGTCTCTCCATCATTGTCTGAATCCGGTTTGAACATAAAAGGCTAAAAGTTTTTGAAAATTTCAGTGCATGTCTGTGTGAGTGCAAGCTGTTGAAGCTCCGCCCTCTGTGCCGGGAGCAGCCGCTCATTTGCATTTAAAGGAACAGACACAAAACAGTGCGTTTTTGCTCACCCTCAAAAATTGACAATTTTAACATGCTATATAAAAATATCTGTGATGTATTTTGAGCTAAAACTTCACATACACACTCAAAGACTTATTTTACATCTTGTGAAAAGGGCATTATACAACCCCTTTAAGGTTCAAAGAAATTAAATGTGGTCATATTTGCGCTTCCCTTTGAGCAGTCTAACAGCTGTGTTTTGTACCAGCTGCAGATGAGAAATGGAATCCTGAGAAGCGCCATAATACAGTGAATTACAGTAGTCAAGCCGAGATGGTACAAAGGCATGGATTGCTGTTTCGAAACTGCCAGTGGATAAAAAGGGCTCAAATTTACTAAGGCGGCAGAGTTGATAAAAACATGACTTGACAACAGCAGCAATCTGTTTGTCAAACTTTAAACTGCAGTCAAATTGGATGCCCAAATTCCTTGCACACTGGGTGAGAAAGCAGAGGTCAAAATCAAAAGCACTGGTTTTCTTAGTGCCAAATATAATGATTTCATTATAGTTTAGTTTTTTTTAGTTTTTTAATAGCTTGAAAGCCATTACTTAAGTTCATTCAAGCAAACTAACAATCTAATATTCTAAAGAATCATAGTCCAATGAACATGGGTGAAGTAATTAAATGTGCATATTCCTTTTGCGGTAAAAAAGTGTGTCTGACAGACAGCAGCATAACATTCCACATTGCCCTATATATACACAGAGCTAAATCTGCCATTTGGCTATGGTGAGTGCCTTATTTTTGTGATGACAGAGTGCTTCTTAATGGCAAAAAGAAATCTGAGAGCGAGCGAGACCAAGAGGCAGAGGAGAGATGACATTAGTGAGCCATTATTGTATGTGGTTTCCACCTTATGATGAGATGCAGTTTAAAAATGGATGCCGCAGGCTAAAAATCTGACATAAAGGAGACTGCATCGCTCTCTGAGTCTGCTCTCCTCTCTCTCACCTCTCTAAAAATATTATATTACGCTGAAAAACTCTTCAGCTCCGTCTAACTCTCTCACTAAATAATATAAAAATTGTTAAATAACAATATGGAAAAATATTTCACTTCTTGAGCTCTGTCTAAACCTAATGATTCCCTAAAATAACACCATTTGAGAGTGCTTCTCTGGGTGACCCATTACCTGGAAGTGCTGCTCCATCACTTGGATTTTCCCTTGCTCTGGACACTTTTTCAGAGAGCGATCCACATACTGTAACAGCATTTCCACCATCTGTGAAGAGAGAAAAGCAGCAGAGGAATTTGACCTTTTTTTTTTTGCTCAAAAAATAAATGGTGAATAGTTTTTATATACCTATAAGAAGTTAATTTAGCCATCATAACTATCATCTACAGCACTACAGATAGATAACTTGATTCTGAAATCCGAGTCTCAAAAGAAAAAGAAAAAAAGTTATTATAATAGAGGCAGGATTCCCATTAGATCATTAGTAGAGTTAGAGAGTAGAACTCAAAGAGTTAATTATTGGATTTATGGATGTTTAAAGTTATGTATTATACAAGAGAGTCCGTACCATACTGTAGTAAGTATTAGGTATTAGATATGTTTATTGGTATGAACCTTTATAGTGCTAAAAACTTTCACATACGTGTAAACTAAAAGGCGTGATTTAAGGTACAACATGACAATTAGCACTTTGGCTAATGCCAGACGAAGAAACTAAATAAATATGCATAATTCTGAATAATTTTTTTAGGTATTACCCATTAACAAACTAAAGTAAACCAGAGGGTGCTGCTAAATGTATTTTGGCTAAGTATGCCGGCACTGGATACAGCAACAGAGCCCCAGACTACCACGCTTCCCCAACCATGCATGATGTCACACAGTGAGGACTTATTTTACTTGGGGCCTAAAAACCCCAGCATGATGAACTGAAGACTGGCCATAACTGCTAACCTCCCAACTGTCTTTAAAACACCTCTAGTGGTACTTTATGGCCTGTTTTTCTTAATCAGGCCCTGTTAACACTAGTGTGTAGGGCTGGGACAATAAATCGATGCATCGTGAATTGAGAAATTATTCTGGATCGATTCTGAGATTATCCGAATGCATCACAATTCTCTCTCGAATCAATTATGAGCATAGATTTTAACAGCAGATGGCCCTGCGTGCTTTAGATACAGCCATACTCTGCTTGCTTCCAATGCCTTACGCATACCACTTGAACCTTTCATAAAATAATCATTCATAAAGTTCAAACAGGTTGAAGCGAATTACAAGGGTGTTTGCAGTGGGCAGTTTACATTAAAGCAACACCAAGTAACTTTTGCTCTCGGGGTCCCCCTACAGTTGGGAAACAGTATTGTCTTCTACTACTGTCGTAAAATCTGTCATGGTTACACCAGGGGATACACCTGCATTTGTTGACAAGCCGATACCCCCGAACTCTGCAGTTCTCACGTCTTGGGCAGACTGCCTGCGTTACGTGTGAAATGTCTTCATCCCAGGTACAGTGGCATATATTTCAGCATGTCATATGAATCACCAAATTTCTCTCTCATTTTGTTCATCATAACCACTTAAAACTGTCAAAAAGTCAGAAATTTGGTGATCACTGATCGTTGTTTAGGTACATTAAACCATTAAGCTTTTTCCTACAATAGCCTCCATGAAGCAGAAACGCTTAATGTCCAGATAACGTCCATAATAATTTGACTTTTGGTTCGATTTTTTGACCGTTTTCAGTGGTTATGAGGAGCAATATGAGAGAGACATTTGGTGATCGTTGTTTAGGTACATTAAACCACGTAAAACTTTTTCACATTATGACTTATATATAAAGCCCATGAGAACCGTGTGGAGTCAACCCACAGCCGCTCCGCTGCCTTGTTGAAAATATGAAGCAGAAACGCTTAATGTCAGATAACGTCCATAATAATTTGACTTTTGCTTCGATTTTTTGACCGTTTTCAGTGGTTATGAGGAGCAATATGAGAGAGAAATTTGGTAATCATTGTTTAGGTACATTAAACCACGTCATGTCATATTGTTAACATGGTACTTATGAAGCAGAATAGTGGGTCGTATGTCTAATGCTATTTGAAAACTTACGGCTTTCTTCTTCATAAAACGAGTCGGACATCATCACATTTTTTAATACATTTTTATTTATTTACATTACTAGTAAGCAGGACTACTTTCAAAATATGATCTGCACGAAAGAGAAAAAAAATGAATGTGTCATTGTACCCAGCACTTCTGAAAATGCACTTCCAAATGTGCACATTTCAAACCAAACTGACGCTCATGAACAGCATGACGGCCAAGTCAGCATCGGTCGGGCACCCCTCCTCCTCCTTAAGCTCACGCCAGCGAGCGAACGCTGAACCAATACTGATCCTCGTCCGGCTTTTGATTTTGTCACTCTCCCTTTTTCTCTTCCTAGTCTCCTCCGACAAAACCTTCGGTTTCGTTGCTGCTTCGGCCATGATAACAACTTACACACGCTACACCAGCCGGCAAACAAACGAATCGTGATGCACCGATTTATTGTCCCAGCCCTACACTAGTAGTGCGTTTTTGTTTTAAAACGCATTAATTGTGCTATGGATACGCCTGGAGTCTACACACTACTCCGGAGTTTTCGACCCTCGACAACGGAGACTTTTGGAAACGCTGCTGACCCCGTTTTAGTTTGAAAAGTCAGGGGTTGCGTTTCATTGTAAATTTCAGATGTCATTGTATTAACTCCAAGAGTCTTACCTTGTCCGCAACCACACCTTTTCTCTTAGCAGGGTCTGCAAATAGACCTGTAACAAACACATCACATTGGGTATTAATTCCTATGAGTATTTTGTGATATAATTGGAGCATTCAAATATGTTTTAACCCCAATTCTAATCAAACAGCATTCTTTTTCTTCTTTGGTGGGAGACTTTTTAAAAATCTTTTATGGTCTTGGAAAATGAAAGACTGATAGGGCAGAAACCGCAAGAATTTTCACAGAAATAAATAATAAAAAAATTATTGCAATTGTTTTTTAGAGTGGATGTGTACAGAAGGACTGACCTAACACAGCTTTGGCGGTGCCCTCGTGGAAGGACCAGGCCAGAGACAGAGCCTCCATGAACTTCTCCTGCTTCAACAGATGCTCCACACGCTGCAAGACATCAGAACGACTTCCATCACTATCAGAGTCACTAATGCTAATCTGATATCAGTGATGTGTTATAAAATAATGCCTTACCTCTCGCCAGTTCCTCAGGGTCATGATATGCACAGACTAAAAAAAAACAAAAAAAACAGTGATTAATTAACAAATCTAATACAGGGCTCAACAGTAAGAGTAGCCTAATGACCTGTGGCAGTGTAAGAGTTTTAAGCCGAATGATAGAACTGTCATTTTACGAATTGGATTTTTATATCTTGCAAACTTAAACATTTGTTTTTCTGTATTGAATTAAACAGTTATTTCAAATTGTGCTGATATAAATACATCAAATTTCTATAATTTTAGACGAGTGATGCTTTTTGAGGGAGAAAACAGAAAAAAAATATATTTAAATAATAAATATATACTGCTGTGGCAAGCAGGGCGGGGCCGAGATCCATGGGATCTCTTTACTTTTGTTTTGTTGTTGTGTTTATTTTGTGATTAAAATTGTGTTAAAATTTTAAAAAACAAACTTTGTTAAAACGGCCAGTCAGTAAGTTTTCTTTCTTAAGAAATTAACTTTTATTCAGCAAGGATGCATTAACTTAATCAAAAGTGACAGTAAATACAAAAAGAAAAAAAGAAAAAGCACCAATTCAGCATATTTGAATGATTTCTGAAGGATCATGTGACAATGAAGACTGGAGTAATGATGCTGAAAATTCAGCTTGACAGGAGTAAACTACATTTTCAATTTACAAAAATTATTTAAAATTGTAATATTTGAACATATCACAATTTTACTGTATCTTTGACCTAATAAATGCAGCCTTGGTGAACATAAGAGACTTTTTCAAAAACAGTAAAAATCTTGACTCCAAACTTTTGATTGGTAGTATGAGAATACTACTAACAATAAATTAAAACACTAGAATATTATACTTTTATTCACATACGCTGCTAAAAATATTTACTATATTTAAGAATGGACCAGTGAAAATGTTGGCAATGCAAGTAAAAACCAGAACAAGCAGGGAAAAAAAAATGTCTGAGCCCAGTGAGGTACATATATTTGCCATTAAATATATTGGCAGAGCAAAAAATTTGACTCATTCATAAAACTGAGGTGTTTATTCAACCACTGGCTGAACTATTAAATAAGCAGCACTTGGGTGAAGTGATGCAGGGCACAAGAATTAATGTGACCTCCCAAAGCTGGCCCACTACCATGTCTAATGGATAACCCACGGGCAATTTTAATGCAATCCTTCTTCCTCATTCTGCCTCCAGCTGCCCCTCTCTCCTTCCCTTCCCTCGCTCTGGCTTCAGGTAACCGGAAGTTCAGCAAGGACATTGCGGAGAGCAGACCTCGATGAATATTCAGGGTATGCATGATGTGTGATTAGCATAATAGCACTTGAGTGTGCCAGAGCTCAGTCAGAGGGGCACTGGAGGAGTCAGCCAAACTTCCAGCCGAACACAAGCCACACAGCATGTGCTACCAGTCTCAGAGTTTACAAGATACCCTTGCAAATCTCATGTATCAATTACACAACTTTTACAAATGTAAAACAAACCAAAAAAGATTATTTGTTGGATAGTTCTGATATGGACCTAAAAAAGTAATACAATAAAGCTAAATATTCATAACCAATATCTATAAATGACAAGTTCCAGTGTCTTGAGGATCAAGCCAAGCAGGGACAACACATGGAGGGACATGGCAACTGGCATAATCCCGCATAATCTAGTTCAGATCAAAACATTTAATTAGTTTAATATGTACATCAAATCAGCTTTTTAAAGACGGAATTTCCACTAGCCAGTTTTTCAAACGATTTGCCCAACACTTTTCTCAGCCAGTTTTTCACACCGTGTTCTTTTCACATGCGGAAAAACATCCCACACACTGTTAAAAATCGTCTTCTCATTGGCTAAACGTTTTATCCATCAAAAATGTATCACAAAGGCTGGTGGCATACAAAGAAAATGATCTCAGGCGGGCTAATTTTGTTTGTAATGATCTAATTTATAACATCATATACATAGTGTATATGTAACGGTGTGAGGATTGCATAATTTCTTGGAGAAAAATGACAGGATAAATCTTTCAAGGACAATTTTCCAAATTCTGTGGATTGGATTCATATGTAGTGTTACGGATTTCATTTCATTTGTGCTCTCAACATAAATAGCTATATTACTGTTGCTGAAGCATCTATATCATAAAACAAAGATTGGATATCAACGTTAACATCTCAGATCTTTCAAAAGATTTAAATTTTGGAAACTTTAAAAACATTTTTGGATAGCAGTCTATATACTGTAGTAAATGTAAACTAAAGTAGATCAGCTGAATTAAATTAACTGACATAACCGGGAATTGGAAAGAAGTCACCTCTCTTCCATTCTTAATCGAGGAGGGTCACAGACCTCAGACAAATCAAGGAGAGGCCAAACCAGAGCATTATATTTGTAAATGGTAACCAGTTAATAATACAATTAAATTGATCCTTTTTAATGAAACCAAAGAACAAAACATACATCAAATTTCAGATGAGTTACTGTGACTGTGCCAGATTCAGCATTCTTATTCTTGCAATTTTGTCAAATTAGATACAGATTCAGAGCTAAGTGTGCTAAACTAAGCACAGCATAGTGTACTCTTTAAAAAATAAAAATAAACATTAACAAGCTTTTCATTTGGTTATAAGTGGTTTCTATTTGGAAAGGAGGACATAGAACACTGTAGCTAAAACATTGAAAAATATATAGTTCTGCTCAGAAACTTATCAAAACGACAAGCATTTATTTCAATTGCATCAATGAGGTAAATTAATTTAACCAAATATTTCAGAAATATTGATTGACAATATATCTAATTGTATTGGTGGAGACAATTCACTTCTGCATTTAGCCTCAGTAGCCACCGCAACATCCGTTGCAACGCAGTGTATCGAAATTTTGAGAAATTTCAGAACAAAATGAAACTCTGAGGACAACAGGATAAAACAATACAGATACAATCCACCTTTATGGTAAAGGCATTTAAAGTTTCTGGAATGCATACTAAAACGTTATGTTTTAAAACAGTGCTAAAATGTTTTGTTTTTCTATAATTCTATATTTAGTTGTGATTGCTAGTTATTAGCAATATGACAGAGAGAGTTTGCTAGTACCACATTTCCTATGGGAAAATACTAGAACTGAAATTTTAGCAGAAATACATAGGCAGTAGGCCATTCTTATGTGCTTGTGTTCAGTGTTATCATGAGCGGCTTTACCTTTGTTCCCAGATACATAATCTGCCCTGCATAGCTGCAAACAGACTGGTAACATGTCTTCTCTCCAACTAGTGCCTGAAGATGTACAGAGGAATAGTGATTTAATGTCTTCACCACCATATACAAACAACAAAAACTAATTTGTCTCTATATGCCTAACACAGAAAATGTAGAGAAACTATAGAAAGAAGCTTCACATCTCATGAATTGGGTTCTTAATGCGATTCTGAACCTAATGACCCACAAATCTTGAATCTCTGCTCTCACAAACTGATCTCAGCCTAAAGCATATTGTGTATCAGATGTAAATTGTATACTGCTGGGCTCAAATTAACCTTCATGTCTACATGAATAGTTCAAGGCCAGAATAAAGCCGTAGGATTCTGGAAGTAAAAAAAATCCATTCATTTCCTCCTTAGAAATATATGAGGGTCTAAAGAGAAATCTTCCTTGATCCAACAATTCAAGTTGTTACCATGGAAATGATAAATGCAGCAAAGAGTGTACTGACATGCAACTTCCATGAAGCAACGTGAATGACATAGAATTATGATTGAAATTTCACAATAAACCTAAATAATTGTATATTTTTTACTTGACTACAACATGCACCAGACCAAATGGTGAAAACTTTGGCATGTCATCATCCTGGTCCTTACCAGTGCTTGGCTGACATTTCCACCGGTAGCGAGGGATTTAAAATGGCTGCTGTTGTAAACCAGCTGCAGCTCAGCCATGTCCACTGTTTCCAGCTCCTCCTGACTGGGCCGATCCACCACTCGCAGCTTCTCTGTGCTGTCCATTAACACAAGCGTTCGGGGGTTTATCCACTGCCAATAGATAAGAGGAAATATGAAACTGCACATTCCCATAAAAGTAATCAAACTCAAATGAATGTTAGTGAGGGTCTGACTCACGCTCAGATTGATGAGGTCACAATTGAGTTGGAGCTGTCTCTGTTTGATGACATGGATGGTGCCAGACTCATCTTTTTTAACCTGTGCACCAAAACAATAGATTGGGTTGATTATTGTATGACCTTTATTAAAGGTGAAGTATGCCACTCGTTTGCCACGGTTTGGACCAAGGGGTCAAGGTTTGATTGGTTAGCACGTTCCAGTTAGTCCATGCTGTAAGATGTTGTAGCTACACCATCTGGTTCCAAAAAGCATTGTTCGCCATTGATGCCCAAGTATGCATATATTGGGCTTTTTTGTTAGTTAGTTAGTTGTTTTTACTTATTTTATATTCAATAGCATGTATTTATTAATCCATTGTATTTTACTATTCCGTTTTTTAATTTTATTTTATATTATTAAATGGCTATTGTTAGATAGTGCTAAAACTCAAAAGTTTTTGCAAGCAACATAATTATGTATAACTGATTTAAATATATTTTAGCAGATGTTAAACTAGTGCCCAGATTTTCTGTGGCTCCAGAGTGATTAACCATGTGGCATTAGCAGTAGGGCTGCACAATTAGAGGAAAAAAATCGAATTGCAATTTTTCTGACAAAAATTGGGGTTGCTATTTAAAATTAAATTTCAACAAATAGGCTACAGGTTTGCTATGCTTGTTTTCAGGATTGCACAATTTGGCCAAAAATGTCTGAGCACACCGGATCATAAGCTGCTCACATGTAAAAGAATATAGTGCCTCTCTCCACACTGAAACACACAGCGCATATAGCGCATATATTTATTTAATTAAATCACAGCTTTTGCAGTTTGATAATCTCACCAAGCCATATTGTGATTTCAGTTTTAATTTGATTAATCGTGCACCCCTAATTTAAGGCTCAGGTAATTTGGTCCTAAAAATCCTTGTGTGCCAATCAGCAAATATTTCTCCGTATAAATATACACTGATGAGCCAAAACATTATGACCAGTCACAGGTGAAGCGAATACCATTGATCATCTCCTAACAAAGCCACATATTAGGGTCTGGGTAGTTTAGATGGTAAACAAACAATCAGTTCTCCTAATCAACGTGTTGGATGCAGGAGAAATGGGCAGGAATAAAGATCTGAGCAACTTTGACAAGAGCCAAATTGTTATGGAAAGGCGATTGGGTCAGAGAATCTTTGAAACGTGAAGGCTCGTGGGATGCTCCTGGTCAGCAGTGGTGAGAATTTACCAAGAGTGGTCTGAAAAGTGACAAACCAGCGACAGGGTGTTGGACGCCCAAGGCCCACCGATGCACGAGGGCAACAAAGGCTATCGCGTCTTGTCCGATCCAACAGAAGGTCTACTGTAGTACAAGTCAGACGAAATTGTAATGATGATTAAGGGAGGAAGGTGTCACAATACACAGTGCATCACACTCTGCTGCATATGGGGCTGCGTAGCCACAGACCAATCACAGTGCCTATGATGACCCCTGTCTAATGCCGAAAGCGCCTACAATGGGAGCCTTGGAACTGGACCTTGGAGCAGTGGAAGAAGGTCATCTGGTCTGATGAGTCCCATTTTCTTTGACATCATGTGGACAGATGTGTACATGTGTGCCATTTACCAGGGGAAGTGATGGCACCAGGATGCACTGCATGTGGAAGATGACAAGCCGGTGGAGAGAATGTGATGCTCTGGAAAATGTTCTGCTGGGAAACACTGGGTCCGGCCATTTATGTGGACATGCATTTGACATGCCACCTACCTAAACATTGGTTCAAACCAGGAACACCTCTTCATTACAATGGGGTTTCCCTGGTGGAAATGGCACACATTGTTCAGGAATAGTTTGAGGAACATGATGAAGAGTTCAAGGTGTTGCCCTGGCCTCCACATCTGTGGGATGTGCTGGACCAACAAGTCTGATCCACGGTGGCTCCACCTCGCAACCTACAGGACTCGAAGGATCTGCTGCTAAGGTCTTGATGCCAGATACCACAGGACACCTTCAGAGGTCTTGTAAAGTCCATGCCTCAGCAGATCGGCGCAGTTTTGGCAGCACACAGAGGAACAACAGCATATTAGGCAGGTGGTCATGATGTTTTGGCTCATCATTGTGTAGTTTTCTCCTTAAATCATATATGTCCTTGTTTTGGACAACATGTACAGTTGTCCCTCCCCAAACCATTAGTATGTCCGACCACTTGAGATGTTCGTACAGAATAAAACTGACACAGTTCACCTTTAAGTCAAGACAGGGCTCCAGACTAACTTTTCCACTGGTTGCACTGGTGCTACCAACTTTCTCAGTTGGTCGCACCAGCATATGATTTGGTCGCACCTTTTTTTTTTTTTTTTTTTGGCTACATGCCATGGGATTAATCAATGCTGATGAATAGTGGTCTTAATCTGCATACCCTAGTTTTGCACTGATGTAAAAAGACTGACAGTGACACAAGACCTCATGTTAGCGTTAGTTAGAAAAATGTTTTAATCTTTTAACTCTAAAAAAAAAAAACTATTAAAAAAAACATGTAGCCTATGTTCTTTAATGTTTGATTATAATTTTACTGTCTTCACATAGGGATTGGAATTGATACGATTTTATCAATATCAATGCCACTGACGATTCTGATTATCGATCCGATTCTTTAAAGATTCTCTTATCGATTCTTGATAGCACTGTGTGGAAAAATGTAGTCATATGCTTTTCAAAAAACAAGTGGTTTTATTTATTTTAAAGCTTAAAACCGTATTTTTTATGTAATTTATGTATCGAACCTTATTGTAAAGTGTTACTGATTAGTTATACACCTATTCAGACGTCTCCTGACTGAGTTCACTGTTGGAAAGATCAATTGTTTTAACCATTCATTAAAATGAATCGGTTCAAAGGAGTCATTAGTTCGCGAATTGGACGTGTCGTGCGCGTTTGTGTGATTATCCCAGCAGTTAGGACATGGACATCCAAGATTTCTGTCAACACAGAAAACATTTCATCACTGGATAGTTTTTTTCGTTTAATTAAAGTGTTGTTTTATGTCAGCTGAATGTCCGGAACGCTTTTCAGAGAAGATAAGGAAACTTATTTAGCACAATTCACACCCAGCGGTAATTCTGAAAAAAAAAAAAATCTCCGAATGCTCCACATGAAACTTTGGTCTTCCGACCTTTTACCACCGTGTCGATTTATTTTGATTAATATGTGCGAGGGAGAGAGCAAGACAGCGCTTAGTTTGGAGACGGTGAAGTCTTGTTTACACTTTCGCCTGGCTCCGAAGAGAGAGAGTCTCTCTCTCTCTCTCTCTCTCAGTTATAAACATGTCCTGTCACAAGCGCAGCAGTTCATCTACAT
Organism: Leuciscus leuciscus; assembly: GCF_965113295.1. Taxonomy (NCBI): domain Eukaryota; kingdom Metazoa; phylum Chordata; class Actinopteri; order Cypriniformes; family Leuciscidae; genus Leuciscus; species Leuciscus leuciscus. Next base: position 30,537,739 of record NC_138727.1, on the reverse strand, counting down.
TACTCACTGATCAAATAAGACTTTGGCGGGACAAAAAATCACTATACGCAAAAACAAGTTCAATGCAGGAAAATGAATGCGTGAATTTAACTGAGTAGCTAGTAGGCTACATGACCATGCACTCGCACAAATGCGACCACATACAATTTTAACTCGCACATTCTCAAAAAATGGTCGCATATGGTCGCAGTCTGGAACCCTGCAAGATTCCATTTATCACTTTTAAAAGAGTGTTGCTCAAACAGACCAGCAGGAAGTGGATGGTGTCTCCTCTACAGAAGGCCAGAACAGGGTTGATTGCTTTCTGTACTGCCACAAACTGCCACGCCAACAAGGGAACGCTCGTAGGATCCGTCTGCATACAAAAACATACAAATGTGTGAGATGGTTAGAACTGCAATGATTAAAGTCCAGACCAAAAACACATTTATCCTGCCACTTCATTGTTAGCACTATGTTCATACTGCCACACTTGCTGGTGCTTATTAGACTTTGCACTTAATTGGCATCTTTTCCTACCAGCAGAAATAATCATCACTCCTCACTACACTGACTTTTCCTCTGTGAAAAGGATACAAAGAAAATGTTTGCAGGAACCTCAAAACTCCATCATAACCCAAATTAATCATGTGAAGGCAAAATTGAGTGATATTTGCAGGCTAATGGGCAGCTGGTCCAAGTGCTCTGTAGTAAATGAATCCAATTTAGCTAAATTTAATTGAAGAGAACAACCTCCACACAGGCATAAAGGAGACGATAGACCAGATGAATCCAGTTAAACAGTCACTTAAGGAGCAATGTGGAATTTAAATGTAACTTCCAATAAAAAGTTTTACAGTTATTGTACATAAAAAAGTGATTATCTAAAATTATGTGGCAGAAATCATGCACTGACGTTTAAATTTAGTCGGAATAATCAATTTGCAGATAATTTGCTCTAAAGCGTGAAATGAAAGTTAAGATCAACTTTACTTCCATATTGTGAAGTATTTCTGAGTGAAATGAATTATCTGGGGGAAAAATGTGCAAATGTATGTGCATTGGTGAATCATTTACAGTAACACCAGTAACATAAAATAAACATGATTTGTCTATAATTTATTTGCATTATTATTTCACGCCAACTTTAAAATCGAAAACTCACTCTCAACATGAGACATGCTCTAAATTCAACAAATGCAACAAAATAGATTTTTTTTCATAAGCATGCTGATCACTGGGTCTCAAATACAATTGCAATTTTGAAGTTGAACAAAAAGTCTAATGGGTTTGGAATGAAATGACTGAGCAAATGACAGAATTAAAATTTTTGGGTGAACTAACTCTTTAAAGGCCAATTCACACCATACAAACAAACGCCAACAAACACCAACAAACAAGTCTGCCGTTGGATTTAGAATTGTATGAAAAATAACTGTCATGTTCACACTGCCCCAACAGACACCAACAAAAGCTGATTGAACATGTTCAGTCGGGTGAAAACAAACCCCGACTAACGCCAACATACGCCAACAGGGTTCACATACTGATCCGACAAAACCCAACAGACGTGTTTGCTGGCGTTTGTCTGGATGGAACTAACCTTAAATTATGCATGATTACACTGAGATCAGGGCTGTGTAAAGTTAGGTACTGCAGGATATATAAATGTATCAACTTGTACATTTTATTTGCAGTTGTTGAGAAGAGGAAAAACACTAGAGATGCAGACGATCAAATGTACGTGCTGTGAAAACAAATACTAACATAAATCTTAAATACATTACAGAGGGTATAAGTTTATGATTTAGATACCGTGTCAATAGCTGCTAGAAAAACAGAAACAGGCATGAACACATTCTGAGAATGAAAGTGTGTACTGCACCTTGCCGTAGGGAAAAGTCATCCACACTTTGAGTGAAGGCTTCAGTCCTATCAGCAGAATCTGTCAAAATAAAGAGTTCCGAGGCTGAATAAAACTGCAGTCAGACAGAGAGGATCTGATTGTGTTTGGATGTTAGTGGCTGACTGGTGCCTCAAACAAAGAATTAATTCATCTGACAATACTGATCTCAATTAATTTCATGCTAAATAAAACTTAACTTATTTTAAAGCAAAAAAGCCTACAACTCAGCACAAGATATTATAGATTTCACCCAAATAAAAGAAAAATGTAAGCCCTTTGACAACACAAATTTCACCCAATTTAATGCAGTGATACAGTGACATATACTTCCATTCATAAGTTTAGGGTTGGTAGGTTTTTATTTTTTGCATAAGACAAACAAAAAAAACATAAAAAATGGCCTGTCACATGACCCGAAATCATTCTAATATGTTGATTTGGTGCTCAAGAAATATTTCTTATAATCAATGTATAGAACAGCTGCCGCATAATATTTTTGTAGAAACAGTGATACATTTTGTTTAGCATTTGTTGAACAGCATTTATTTGAAATAGAAATCTTCTGTAACATTATAAATGTCTTTATTGTCACTTTTGATCAATTAAAGCATCTAAAAAGCAATTAAAGCATCCTTTCTGAATTATTCATTATTATTATTCTTAAGTATTAATTTCTTCATTTCTGACCCCAAACTATTGAACAGTATTGTATGTTATGGGAGTAATCAAGATGCATTCAAATATATTCCTAATTTTCATTCATTATTATAATATATAAAAATAATGAATGAAAAAATGTGTTTATCAAAATTAAGCAAAAACCAAAGACTGCAATGTATCAATATTGATTTTCATCAATACAGTAAGTCAGGCTGAACAGGAAAATTGACAATTTAGTAAAAGTACCAAGAGTAGCAGAGATGTTATTTGATAGCCGAACACATGAAACAAACACTGGGCCAAAATTTTTTTAAATAAATAAATTCTTCCGTTTCAAGAGATTTCAGTTGGCACAAACCATGTTTATTCTCGATGTAAATGAACCAGGGCTCCAAACTGTAACTAAGTGGTTCAATTTTGCTAATTTTCCTGCAGGTGCAACTGCATTTTAGATCGCATTGGTGTGATTACAAAACTGTATTTGATTATGTGCTGCCATATTATGGGAAATACCTAAAGCCAAAAAAAAATCCAAGAATGGGATGAAACAATGCTAACCGATTGAACCAATGGACAGTGCAGCATGACCAACTGCAAAGCATTGAGACTGAGTTTCAACTATGCATCCCAGCACAAATATGAACAGCACTGCACACTTTAATAATGATTAAAAATATTGTTAAATAATATTTCTTATAGGGGAATGAGGGGATATAATCTTTTTTATTACAATAACATTAGTATGTAAAGTTTCTAAAATTCAATTGTTTAGTAGGGCTGAAAAAAAAAAAAAAAAATCGATTCACCTAGCCATCGCATTTTTTGTTTTGTTTTATGATTCCAAAAGCGATAGTTTTATTCCAGAATCTTTATTAATTCAATTTCAATTGCTTTATTTTTGTCCTTGCTTGTAGATGAGGTTGACAGAAGTTAGCCACTTTCGTTCCAACAGAGGATGAAATGTGTCGTTATCGAGTGACGTAATATCCCAAGTGGACGCGTGGAGGAGACGTGAGACTGAAAGCACTGAAAAGCCCTCGTGCTACTCATATGCTTAGAGAGAGATAAGACAATAGAGCTCCACGATTCATCTTTAAAAGACTGATCTCGATTAAAACACCCACGTGATCTTTCAATTTGTCTGTCTATTAAACTTTGACAAAATCATATAGCAACATTCAAAGCTGGGTTGGCGCTGCCGCAGACCCGGAAAGAGTTGTCATGAAACAGCTTCACAAACAGTCTTTTCAGCCTCGTAGTATCATTATTAAAATAGTTAAAATTATCATAGAAGTACTTGGATAAAAGTTTAAAGTTCAAATATGAACACTGATGTCTACCATAGTGATCAAAATCAGCTTTTGATAGAAACTTGGTGCTTAAAATAACGCAAGTGACTGTTAAAAAATGTATTTGTTATTGAATCATTTATTAAAGAGAATGTAGTATTGTATGATGCTTCTGAAATAAAAGTCAGAAAGATGTGATGATTTGTTTTTGTAAATATGACTCATCTTATACAACATGTACAGTCTGTATAAGTGTATGACTGAACTTTTCCCGATGGTCTAGTGTTAAAAAAAATGGCAATATATTATCGCAATACTTGTAGAATCGCAAATCTTAAAATAAAAAAAAATATCACAATACATATCGTATCGGCACCCAAGTATCGTGATAGTATCGAATCGGGAAATAGTTGTATCACCCCAGCCCTATTGTTTAGTCTGCTATTTTTTAAACCAAATACTTGAGCAGCTCAATTGATCGTTAAAAAAGATTGTAATCTTGATTCAACCACACACACCATCTTATTCCTGAATGTCAACGATTCGGCTATGTCTATAAAACCTTTGACAAGTATGATCACGACCCAGAGAGAGCAGTTGTCATGTATAAAACAGCTTCACAAACAGTCTTTTCAGCCACACAGTACCATCATTTCTGTGTTCAAATAATTCAAATTATCACAGAAGTTTTAGTTTATAGTTCAGATATAAACACTGATGATGTATACGGTAGTGAATAGAGTAAACCACCTTTTAAAAAGTAACTTGGTGCTTCAAATAAAGATTGCATCGATTTCATCGTTACACCAGATGGTGACAAGTGACAAATTTATGTCACTGAATAATTTCTTCAAGAGATTAATTCAAAAATGCAGATTAATCTACTATTGAAACTAGTGAAATCTTTGAGTGAGTCGTTGAATCATTCATTCAAAATGATTGTTTTAATTAATTCACATTAATGAAATATAGATTGCAGCCATTCATGTTTTGTCAGAAACTCTAGTAAATTAAATGTTATTGTTTAGTTGTTTATTCACAATCGTGGGAGAATCGTGATCTCTACTTTAAAAAAAATTTGGGGGATTCTCATTTTATCAAGAATCATGCAGCTCTACCAAATAAAGTAATTTGCTTTGTAGAAACCACAGCTGCCATTGTATTATTAAAATACCACATTTAAATGAAAGAAACAATACTATGGTCAGTATTGGGGATTTTAATTTTTTTTTTATCTAAAGAGTTCTTGGAATCAGCAGTTGAAATCATTTCAGAAAATTCTGAAATAGAAGTCATAACGACACATCCACACAATAATTGAGATATCGCAATAATACTTAACATCGTTATACATTTTGCTGATATAGTACTGTGAGACACAAAAGAAGGTATTGTGACAAACCTAGTGAGTAGACAGTACGGAGCATACCTTAGTGAGTGATGCCATGGCCAGAAGGGAGTACTGGGTAATGGGATGATCTTTCAGTTCAGGTCCAGCATGTAGAGGCTCAACACAGCAAACCTCACCTTTAGAACCACTGAATAAACACCTGGATTCACACGTCCTCATTCCCATTACCCTCCTAGAGAAAGAGAGAGAGAGCGAGAGAGAGAGAGAGAGAGAGAGAGAGAGAGAGAGAGAGAGAGACAGAGACAGAGACAGAGATAGAGATAGAGATAGAGATAGAGATAGAGATTATTAACCACTGATAATAGAGTGCCAGCATTACAGCAGTGAATGATAAGATGCCTCGACAGGTTATAAAGATGTTTTTCTTTTCACCAAACAAAGGCATTCGGTGGAGAATGAAGGAAAATGTCCTTATCCAATAAGGCATGAAAGACTACAGAGATAACATCATTCATCAATTGATATGGATTCAGATAATTCGATTTCTGTTGGCATCTATTGGACTTTGAATGATTAAGTCGAGGGGTGTGACAGAGCTCTATTCTAAGCCATTGGCAGGAAAAGCAATGAAAAATTTAAAGAAAAGAAATTAGAAATATGATGCAAATTTGAACATAATACAAAACATTTCAGTTAGTGCTTATAATAAAAAATAAATATAAAATAAAATTGCAGCTTTAAAAAAATATATAATTATATATATCTATATCTATATATATATACACGTATAATTGTTTTCTTTTTTTTTATGTAATATTGAAACAACAAACTTCATGTAACAAACAAATATAAACTTTTACGGCAAAAAAAAATTATAATGTAAAATGCGAAAACCCTTTTAAATGAGGCATGGTATTCTGTTTGGCATTAACCAATCACATTCAAACTCTTAATGAAAAGTAATTATAATCCTCCAGTCATCAAAGTGATTCTGATTAGTGCTGAATACATTTCAGATACTTCTGTAGGACATTCTTAGTATTTTCTTGGCTGTATTTTATTGCGAAAGCCTGGCTTGCAAAGAGCTTACAAAGGATGAGTTGGGATCTCTCTGTGGATCAGGAGAAGGGTACAAAAGTATTTCCAAAACATTAGATGAGCCATGGAACACCATGAAGTCAAGTGATGAAAATGTTGTTTTAGGTTTTTAGTTTACAGTATCAGCCTATGGGTCATTGTAAGACAGACAGTGGATGAAGCTCTACTGCCCCCTGCCCAACAGTTATCTGTACTACAATGTGACAATGTCCCTTTTGTTTATCAAATTAGATTCAAGTTATTACATGTAATATAAACCGAATCAATGTACTTCAATTCAATCATATCTTGAGTTTTATAAAGCACATCTCACCTGAATGCCAGCTCAAACACTGATCCGCCACTGTCATTACATATAGCTAGCGCCGGGTGGTCAGTGAACTGCAGAAAGAGAGAGAGAAAAGTGTTTTATTCAATGTCAGTGAACAACAAAGTGTGTGAAGTACATACATAAATGCTGTGCAGAACCTTCACATGTAGTATGGCAGTGCCGGGTGGATGGGCGTCTGTGATAGTGCGGAGCAGCTTCCCATTGGCCAGATCCCACATGGTGATCTGCATTAGAAATAAATGGAAACTTCTCATTAAATATGTACATAAACATTTTATCTGACCAGATCATTATGAAAGTTATTCGCAATCGAGATTGTTTGTCAGTTTAAGGGTTTGTTGCCGCTCACCTGTCCTTTGGCAAAACCACACAGTAGTCGTGTGCAGTCGTGATTAATACTCAGAGCTGACACCGCACCGTACTCCGCTCCAGTCGCTGTGGTGCCCAGGCAGAGACGCAGAGCCTGGTTCTGATCTGAAATCATGATTTACAAATTAGGAAAAGGAAAGTCCAAGCAAAGAATTTACGCAAATAGTAATTTTGTAATAATACTTGCAAACGCAGCCGCAAGCAAAACACAAACAAACAAAAAGCGTGCAAACAGCCATGGCAAACTTCTCAACCCATATTATTCTACTACAAAAAGACGCTTTAGCTGGTTTAACATGCTCTTATGTCATTTCACACTAGACATGCAAGCAGCATGTATTTTTTGGTGCCCATGTTAACAGGTTAGAGCATTCACACTGCACAAAGTGCACAATACTTTTTGCTGTGCTTTACATGTTGAATTAAAGTGACAGTGCACTGTTCCTGGCCAATAAGCAACTTCACTATAAAAACATATACAAGGATCAGCCACAACATTAAGACCACTGACAGGTGAAGGGAATAACACTGATTATTGTGGCAAGCCGGACAGCGCGAAGAGCCGTTGAAATAGAGCACAAACTCGAGTCCCACGGAGGTGCTCCGGAAAGATAAAAGGAGGAGTGACGACTGTGCTAGACGAGAAAGGACCAGGCCTGGATTTTATGTTGGTGTTTTGTTTTAATTTAAGCGGCAGTCGCCTGTGAGAGGCTTCCGCTTTACTTTCGGTTTGTTGTTTGTTTATTTTATGATTAAAGTTACGTTGATCATTTGCCGGTTCCCGCCTCCTCCTTCCCTGAGCCTTTAAAACTTGTTACAATTATATAGTTACAATGGCACCTGTCAAGGTTTGGGATATATTAGGCAATCACTTCTTGAATTGCATGTGTTGGAAGGAGGAAAAATGGGCAAGTGAAAAGATCTGAGTGACTGATTTTGAAGGACCAAATAGTGATGACTTGACGACTGGGTCAGAGCATCACCAAAACGGCTTGTCTTTTGGGGTGTTCCTGGTATGCAGTGGTTAGTACCAACCAAAAGTGGTGCAAGGAAGGACAACTGGTAAACCAGCGTCAGGGTCATTGTGCCCAAGGCTCATTGATGCATATGGGAAACGAAGGCAAGCCCGTCCGGTCCAATCACACAGGAGAGCTACTGTAGCTCAAATTGCTGAAAGACTTAATGCTGCCCATCATAGAAATGTGTCAAAACTGAAGCTGCGTAGCCGCTGACTGGTCAGTGTCCATGATGACCCCTGTCGACCATCAAAGTGCCTACAATGAGCACATGAGAGTCAGAACTGGACCATGGAGCAATCCGATCCATGGAGGCTCCACCTCCCAACTTGCAGGACTTAATGGATCTGCTACTTCTGTCTTGGTGCCAGATACCACAGGACACCTTCAGAGGTCTTGTGGAGTCCATGTCTTGATATATCAGAGCTGTTTTGGCAGCATGAGGGGCCGTGGATATATGTGATATTAGGCAGGTGGTTTTAATGTTGTGGCGGATCAGTGTATGTCTACTGCAGTGGTTCTCAACCAAGGGTCCTGGGTCCACTAGAGGGCCTCAGCAAACTTCCCAGGCCTTAAGATAACTTAAAATAATATAAAAAAATAAAAAATAAAAAAACACTTTAAAATAACATTTTTGTCTTTGAAAAGTGTGATTTTAACTAGCCTTATTTTATGTGTGATTTCTATACCTGGTCACGTAATGTAAAACAATAAAATGTTGTAGGTATGTCAAGATCTAAAATGTGTTATTTTGTAGAAAATGGGAGAGTAAAAATCAAGGATCATTTGCAATGTATTTGCCCGTGTGATGTTTTAGATCCCGTAATATCAAAACGAGACATTTTGGAGCTTGATTAAATAAATGCTTTGTTTATAATGAGGACGACGTTTTAATCTATGAAACTTGCAGGATGTTTTAACAATACAAAGAACTCTTATGTCCAAAGATAAAGGCAAATTTGATTGACCCCTTTAAAACTTATGGACTCCTGAAATGTAGTTCTTTTAATTGCATTATTTTAGTTATTTTAATCCATACTGTTTTCACACTTACAGAAACAGTAACTATTTTTGTAAATTAAATGAAAAATGTAAAAATAATACAAATTTTAATTAATAATAAAACTATATTGTATCATCATTTAAATGATTTAAACCAGAAGTATAACTGTCACCGTCCCGTATACGGGACGCCTAAGTTTACGTCACTATATTACAATTAAATCCTAATTTAATCATGACAAACTATATATCGTTGGAATGGTCTAAGACTCCTTAATAGATATTTCAGCACTGTTTTTTGTTACAATTTATGCAGGAACAGTAATAGATGAATTTATGACAAGAGTGCACCTCAAAAAATCTACATCATAACAGGAGTTCTGGCGTTTGTCACAAAAAGTCAACGAACACACTTTTAATAATTGAAACTTTGGTTTTCATGCTCAAAGTTCATAATAAAACATTTAATCTAGTATTTGTCAATAAAAAAATATAAAATAATATTATCTTCTAAAAAGTATAATATATATATTTTCCTCTAAAATATTATATTATATTTTTTTATCGCCTTTTTATTACATTACATATTTTAGTAGTTATCATAAATTAGGTATCATTTGAAAGCTTACGATCTCAGAATTCATCCTGTGAAAACTGTTTTGAAATTGGACATTGTGTTACCATAGAAACGGTACTCTAAATTATTTTATCAGGCTCCTCCCCTTTTGGGCATCATTATGTTTCATAATTTATGATAAAAATATTTTCTAATCTTGACAAAACACATTGTCAGAAAGGTCTGAGTCTCAAGGTTCCATATTTTGTGACAGAAGTGATATTTGGACAGAAATTTATTAATTTGTTATGTTCGAATGCATACAGAATTCAATGGAATTCAATGACACCCGGTGGCTATTTTTGGTAATACGCCTAAACAAAATCTCATGGGAACTTCAATTTTTGTGATATCAACTTCAAATTTGGAACACAACTTGGTTAGATATATGGCTTTGATTTTATAGTCATTTTTTTGTAAAACATATTTTGTAAAATATATATTTTATATAAAAGAAAAATATTAAAAAAATTATATTTGATTTAATGTAAATTTAAACTTCCATAACTTTTTCATACTTTAATTTTTTGAAGTGCTTCAGCAATAATCTGCTATTTTTTCCCTTTAAAACAAGACCAAACTTAGGTCTATACTCCAAAGCATTCTTGAATTACAACCATTTAAGCTTGAATAGTGCATTTTAATGTACATTCTCAAAAAGGGGGGTGACAGTTAAGGGGTTAAGTTGATGACTAATTTTACCATACTGTATAAACTACACTACACAGAATGCTACAGTATATGGCTTAACATCATATATGGTGTGTGTGTGTGTGTGTGTGTGTGTGTGTGTGTGTGTGTGTGTGTGTGTGTGTGTGTGTGTGTGTGTGTGGAGGGGGGACATAATCGCATCACACAAGAGTATGGTGGTGATCTTAAAAAAGAGTGACAGGCTGACGATGATCAGATGATTACACAATAATCTGCGGCTCAGTGGTGCACAAGAAACGCCAGTATGAAAGCACAACAGACACATGCAGCTTTTTGTGCTGCTTCTGCTCAAGCATCCGGTGTGACAAGCAACGGGCATTACTGTATTGCAATGCTAAACATGATGGAATGGAAAAAATTGTAATTGTGATATAAAAAAAAAAACTACTATATTAATACATTACCTTTTCCTGAAAAATCCACCCCAGACAAGCCAAGGCAGTGAGATAGTAGTTTAAAACACTCAAAACACATACTTTTATAGTAGTACATTTAAAGAGTTCTAAAACTGCATTTTGATGTTAAGAATCAGTGATAAAGCACTGTGATAAAGTGCAAAAGATTAATAGATGATTAAAAATATAACATCTTTGCAAAAAACCTTAAAGTCCCCCTGTGGTGAAAATCAAGTTTTTAATGTTGTCTGTATGTCTATGTGGTGTTTTTTATATGCTTTAAGACAAACCATGTGCAAATTCATAAGTCAACACCATTGCCAAGTATTTTCTCCTTAAAACTGCAGTGAAAAAAAGACTGTTTGAAATCGACAGTGTTTCTTACGTCACAAACTACCTTGTGACCAAACACGTCAACATGCCGGCGGGCTTTAGCATTTCATTAACAGCGAACTAGCAGGGGAGTCTCGAGAGATGCCAGGTTATTTTTTTGTTGATATAGAAAATCAGGTAGAATTAGCAATATAGCAGGTGTATGATGTATATTACGATGTTATAATGAACTATATGCCTTTCTCCACTGACGTTCTGAGTTGTTCAAAGCGTTTCTGATGATTGTTAGAAGGCAGTCTAAGATGGCGAATGGGAACATAGTTTGTGTAACATGAGCAACACATTATTAGCTGTTTGATAGCGTAGTCAAGCAAAAGGCTAATCATATTATTTACCGTTATGTGTCTAACATTGTAAAGAGCATTCTGCAGCATTTACCTCAGTAAGTTGGCCGAGTGAATCTGTGAGCTGGCGTGAGAGAGTGGAAGCGGGGCTCATTTGCATATTCATAGTTCGTGTATACTTAATTAAGTTGCATTCAAGCTATTTTAAGGCATGAAGGATTTTTTTCACAGAAAAAAAACATTTAAATATGTAATTTTGGTGATCAAAGATGAGCTTTAAGGGATACAATTTTTGACTACAGGGGGACTTTAAATAAATTCCACTGTAGTGTCCTTTATCAACTTTAACACAACAGGACAGAAATGAATGATGTGCTTACCAAATACTAAGGCCAGACCATGTGATGTCCCGACAGCAATCACATTTGAAACAGTCTGCAAACACAAAAGCATTTCAGACATGAAGAAAAAAAATGGAAAACATTTTTTGAAAACACAAGTAAGTCAAATACTCACTATTGCAGTTGGCAAGCCAGCATCAACTTTATCCTAAAGAGAGTTGGAAAGAGTAAAAGCACAGAATTAGAGTTAAGAGAGAAACAATTTCACAGACATAGAGGAAATTTCTTTTGAAAGAGCCTCTGGTTTACAGCTCTAAATTATATTTTAAAAAAGGATTGTGCACTATTCAGAACTGAATTGACAATGCCTGACTTTGAACTAAGAAATGCAATGGAATAAAATAATAATAATTATTATTATTATTATTATTATTATTATAATAATATATACTAATATATATAAACACACACACACACACACACACATACCTATATAATATATATATATATTTGTATTCATTTATTAAATATATATTGTTATCATACATACAACGTACTGTATTTACGCACAGCATATTTAGTATAGTATAGTATAGTATAGTATAGTATAGTATTGCATAGCATACACCAATGAGCCAAATCATCATGACCACCTGCCTAAAATGCTGTTGTTCCTCTGTGCGCTGCCAAAACTGCGCCGATCTGCTGAGGCATGGACTCTACAAGACCTCTGAAGGTGTCCTGTGGTATCTGGCATCAAGACCTTAGCAGCAGATCCTTCGAGTCCTGTAGGTTGCGAGGTGGAGCCACCGTGGATCAGACTTGTTGGTCCAGCACATCCCACAGATGTGGAGGCCAGGGCAACACCTTGAACTCTTCATCATGTTCCTCAAACTATTCCTGAACAATGTGTGCAGTGTGGCAGGGTGCATTATCCTGCTAAAAGAGGCCACTTCTATTGTCATGAAGGATTGTATCTGGTCTGCCACAATGTTTAGGTAGGTGGCATATCAAATGCATGTCCACATAAATGGCTGGGCCCAGTGTTTCCCAGTAGAACATTGCCCAAAGCATCACATTCCCACCAACGGCTTGTCATCTTCCAAATGCAGTGCATAATGGTGGAACATCACTTCCATAGGTAAACGGCGCACTGTTGACCAGGAACAACCCACAAGCCTTTCTCGTTTCAAAGATTGTCTGACCCAGTCGCCCAGCCATAACATTTTGGCCCTTGTCAAAGTTGCTCAGATCTTTATTCCTTCCCATTTCTCCTGCATCCAACACGTTGATTAGGAGAACTGATTGTTTCTTTACCATCTAAACTACCCAGACCCTAATATGTGGCTTTGTTAGGAGATGATAAATGGTATTCGCTTCACCTGTGACTGGTCATAATGTTTTGCTCATCAGTGTATAAGCAGTGGATGAAGTATTATTACTCTTACCGCAGCAGATACTATCTGGGCTGAGATGCCTTTCAGCACACTGCGTCTAAGAACAGATCCATGTACTGTAGTGTTAGTTTCCACTGCTTTCCTCCTCCTGAAATGAACAAACACAGACTAATTACTAAAAGGAAAAATACTATATTCAATCACAAACATGCATCACAACATCAATATAGAGCGTGTGCTGTCAATGTGTAGCCAGGTAAAGAAAGTGTCCGTTCCTTTTTAAGTGTGTGCGATCTCCACTGTCAGAGCTGGCCAGAGAAGAGGTCTCACAGGAGTGGGCATCAATGTTCTCTGTGTTCAAAAGACACGTATCCTCTAGAATAAATGGCTCGTCCTCATCTTCAGGCTAAAAAAAGAAAAAGTTTTGAAAATTGAAATATTAAGCATGTTAAAACAAAAACACTAATACAAAACAAAGACTATAAATCTTACTATTAAACCAAATGGTTTTGGTTTGTGAAATACAGATATAATGAGAAAAAAAGCATACATACTTTACCAGTGAAAAGTTTGGATGGATATAGTTGATGATCATGGCCTAAAGGCTTATTCTAGCAGTTAGTTTAATATATTATTATTAAAAAGTTTGGGGACAGGAGAGATGCTTTAAATTGATCGAATAAAACAATATAGACATTTACAATGTTACAAAATATTTAGATTTCAAATAAATGTTGTTTGTTAAAGTATCACTTTCCACAATAATATTAAGCAGCACAACAGACCGTTTTCAACATTTATAGTAATAAGATGTCTCGCATCAAATCAGCATATTAGAATGATTTCTGTAGGCTAATGTGACACTGAAGACTGGAGTTAATGGCTGATGAAAATGCAACATCCAAGGAATACCTTACATTTTAAAATATATTAAAATAGAAAACAAGCAGTTATTTAAAATTGTAATAATATTTCACAACATTACTGTTTATTGTATTATTAATCAAATAAATGCAGCAGGGGTGAGCTTTAGAGAATTCCTTCAAAACCATTAGAAATATCTTACCAGCCCCAAACTTTCCAACGGAAGTATATTAATTGTGTCTACATATCAACTTCTTTATGAACCATTTTAATTATATTTTTAATGGACAATATTAGTGGATATGAGTGGATAACATTTTGATCACCCCGGCCCATAATTCACATTTGCATTAAATCTGAAGTGTGTAAAATACTCATGTTAAAGAGTGAGTAGGTGTCCTCATATCTAAAAGGGTGCTGCTGTAGGGTGACTATAAAGGTAAAAGATAACCTGACATACTGACCTCATTCAGAATGCTCTCCAGGGTCGGAGGAGTGTCCACTTGAGGGATGTCAAACTCTTTATCATCAATCTAAGAGGTAAATAATGCTTAATATTAATATACTTAATAGTAATACATACATGTATCAAAGTAGCAAGATGCCTGCAATGACTGTGAATACTTTAGGCTTCTTCCCACACATAGGCTACTGTACATGATAGCAACATAACATTTGAAAACAACATTAACATTTACAAAATCATATGACACAAATCACGAACTAACTGACTAAGAAAAACAAAAACACATTAAACGCAGGACAACGCGAAGCTTGTTAAAATAATTAACAAAATAAAACAAAACCATAAAGACAGACAAACACTGAAGCAGCTCAGTCTTACCGCCTCTATTTCCATTAAATTGAGCTGTGACGACGCAGAAACAAGACTGCGACTGTCTGGAGATTCAGCCATTGTACAGTCTTTGATCAGCTGTCGGGTGTAATATCATTTATATGATATGTTTATCAGTTGTAGTCATAATGCTCTGCACCAACAGTCTACATCCTTGAAAGTGTCGGAAGAGGTGGGACTTAACGGCATACGTAACCATTCCACTTCCTGTTTAGAAATATTTGTCACTTACAATACAATGTTCCTTTTAATTTAAATCGTACAATATCAGTGTCTATAATTATTGTTATATTATTATTTTGTATGCATTTTTATGTTTTGTTTTGCGTTTAGTTTAATTATTTATTTATTTTTACTTTTCTTTTCACTTCTTTGTTCAGCCCCAATTTCACTTCAGTTTTACACATAGACTGTAAACAAAAATAGTAAAATGGTCAAATGTTTTTTATAGTGAAACAAAACAACATGGACATTAGAAGTTGCATTATGTTCGGACCCTGCCAAATATCAATAATACTAATAATAATGACAATTTAAATTAATTAATATTTTTGACTTAGTAAGAAGTTATTTATTTACAATTAGCCTACATATCATGGCTAGACTCACTATAAACCACACAGACTGCTTTAAAACAAATAGTTCGTATTAATTATTACAATGTTAGCTTCTCCACTGGATAATATATTGGTCTCATTGCAGATGTTTGCTGCCCCCATGCGTTTATGATTATAATAGGCCTAAGCATTTCTGAAATTATTCAATTTGTTGATATTACTTTACACATAATTTCTTAAAAATGTTTTGCCCAATTTGGAAACGTGTGACACTGTGTAATAGTTTTTATTGTCTTTTGTGACAATTAAAAAAATGCATATGGCCTATAGTGTATAATTAGGACTCATGGAATCAGATCCCATTCCCGTTTACACATAACTCCATATAATTCCATTATAGCCCAACAACTATTCCTCACAACAGGCCATGGTAATGCTTTCACACTTCTTTTTCACACAGTGCACTCCATTTAAATAATGGTTATTATTGATAAATTCAGATTAGATTTACTGTCACATCAGTCTGAATTGGAGTGGCAGTTCTATTGAAAAACTGCTTATGAAACTGTAGGGTAATTATACCATAGTGTATAATGCATGAGATAGATATGGTACACTAACCCATCCTTTGTTAATGAGAGACCTTTTCCTCTTTTCATCTGCTGGCAGAGATACACCAGAGACAGCAGGCAAATGTCAACCTCGTCATTTCATTGCTCTGAAAAAAAGGACACTGGTTTAATGACAGACCTCACATTGTTACTGTTCCATTCAGTTCTTTCTGATATGCAGAAGAGGTGTGACAATACAATTCCAAAAGTGCAGCCAGTTACTGTGTATGATTAATGCTAAACAATCAGCAGTGTGCATTTGTTGTCTGGAGTATAGAGTTAGTGAGATACCACTTTCTCTCATTTAGAGATATTTCAGTTCTCATGGTTCCAGGAGAAGTATTTGACTGCTAGTCACAGATGGATGATCGTACACCGCTCTCTGTTTGGCTGAAGGAAGATCTGGAGAGGAATACAAAGACGGGGTGGTGTTTCTGGCTCTGGTTCAGGGTCACCCTCATGGACATATTTAGAACCAGCATCTCAAAATAGACTACTTTTCAAAACGAAAAGACCATACAGACTGGTCCAAGAACACTATAAGACCACATTTCTGTTTATGCAATTGAATACTGTATTGCAGTATTGGTTTATTGGATCATTGGTTTATTTATTCAAATGAACTGCAAGTGTGAACACAAGTAAAACCAAAATTTGACTTTAAATCCATGTACTACTTTTCAAAAATGTGGGGTTTGTACGATTATTTTTTTAAGCTCATTAATGCTGCATTTATTGGATCAAGTTAAAATATAAATTTAATATATTTCAAAAAGTAATTTATTCCTGTTTTGGCAAAGCTGTATTTTCAGCATTACTCCAGTCTTCAGTGTCACATGAACCATTTATTATTATTTATATGCCATGTTTGGTATAGACTCTATACCAAACATGGCATATATATTATTTATATAAAATAATATTTATTGAACAACAACAACATTTAAATTAACAACAAGACAATAGGAAATAAACAAGCAAACAATTCAGTCAAACGTACAAGCATCACTCTAGTACATGATTTAAGTGATTGATAAGAAGACCAAAGATTGCCCGATTGATACCCCAAATTAATTATATCTCATGTTTAAACTTGAACACTATCTACATAAAAGCCAGCTGCAAATTCCCGAAGGACTGGCCGAGACGATATAGGTCAGTAGACTATATGTTTTTATTTTATTTTATAGAAAATAATACTTTTCTTCAGCAAGGAAAATGACATTTTACACTGTTAAAGATTACTATTTTAAATAAATGTTGTTCTTTTCAGCTTTCAATTAATCTATTCCTGAATATATATATATATATATATATATATATATATATATATATATATATATATATATATATATATATAATGGTTTCCACAAAAATATTTAGCACAAATGTTTTCAACTGACAATTATTTATATAATAGAGAAATGGTCCGTTAGTGATCGTGATGTGGACTTCAGTGAAAGTTACATTATTACGCCATTAGATGGCGGCAAATACCGTCTTAATGAGTGAGTCAGCTCAGGACAAGGAAGGAAGTTGTTTTAGCACTGTCATGGGAAGGACAATAACGATCTATCGCTTTCCTCAGCGGACATTCAAACTGATTTTTTGTATATAGTATTATGGATATCGACCTGAAGAATGAATGCTATATCAGATGCAGGTAATACACTCGATTCGTTTCTAGTAACTCTAATACAACAAGCTTCAATGAAGCGACTCACTCAACGTTCCTTCGTTACTAGTTCTAAAGTAACGTTTTAGAATTAGTAACGGAGGCTTGGGCTCAACTGTCAAACTGTTAACTTGAGTTGAGATTTGAGTCCATGGCGGAAGGAAGTAGTTCTGCACAAATAGGCCGCTGTACGTGAGCTGTATCGTTCAGTTTCGTTCCACCAAGTGGGGCACTATTTTTTCTTTTGCTCAATATGTTCAACGTTAATAAAAGGTATCCAAGCAAAAAGTTCTCCACGCATTATCCTGCAGTTAATGAGAAATTGTAATTTATTGGCGCACTATATTGACTGCGTATTGAGACGTCTAAAACGGTTGAGCTCGATTTTCAACCAATCAGCATCGAGAATGTAAGTAGGTCACAGCCGAAATCAAGCCAATATCACTACGCACATGTAAACAGAGGAGGACGTAAGCAGCGCATCTTCATCTGATAGCGGCGATCAAGCTCGATTAACACCCGTAAAGTGTATTCTTCATGTCGGAAAAGATGGTGGGAAAGGTCCGCAGCCCTTTACTGAAGTCCGATTTGCAAAAAAAAACTTGCATCACAATAAGTGTATTGTGATTGTCAAAACATTTTAGTAACTAAACTGAATTTTGACAACATGTTACAATGTTTATATGGTACAATTTCTGGTAAGCTAAGTTTTTTTAGTTTTTTTTTACAAATTTCTTAAAGAAATTTCACGATTTCAATTCAATTCTTGTGATTTGATTTAATGTGGACTCATTTGGATAAATATTAGGTACACAAGAAAGGCGTTAATTTTTCTCAAGAACAATAGGCTACACACAGACAGCCCTATCAGCTGGTAGTATTATTTAAGGTTAAAAATAACTCAAATTAAATATAATGTGTTTTTTATTATAATAACAACTTTATTTAATGATATAAGTACAAATATAATAAATATGTAATATAGTACACATATTTAGCAAAATACTCTCTATAGCTCTTTTTCTAGCCATCTTACGTGCCTATATTATGGTCAATAAATGGCTTTCCTGAGAATGGATGTGTGGTGTGAGAGCGTGTGAAAAGTGTCAATTGCGTGAGTCTCACGGTGAATGCGTGAGAGTTGGGAGTTCTGTTATTATATTTTGGCTTAATTCTATTTGTTATTCAGATTTTACCTCAAATATTACCTTTGAATTGGAACAACATAATGAGAAGTAATTGGGATGTTAATGTTACAGTAGAAGTTTTCTTGATAATCTTATCATGTTTACTGTCCCTAGATAGCAACTTCAGGTATATCACACATTTCAAACTGGTTTAAAATTTCAACATTTTATTTTGTACTTCAAGTGGTAATTCGGCATTTTTTGGTTTATATGATAACAGGTTTGAAAGTGCAAAATTCCCTATGTTTTCCCTTTTTTTCAAAATGGGCACCTTTAGCATAATTTTTCTCAAAAACTGCAAGATTGTGTGTGGAGAACTTTTTCCTAAGGAATCTCATATATATTTCTGATTTTAAATATGTGGAACGAAACCCTATTTCTAGGCCTCTTTTAGGCTACTGACAGCGGCCTATCTCTCTCTCCTCACACACACTCACACACTAACCTGACCCCTAAACCTATCCATCTCTCTCTCTCTCACACACACACACACACACACACACACTAACCCGACCCCTAAACCTACCCATCTCTCTCTCTCACACACACACACACAGACACACACACACACTAACCCGACCCCTAAACCTACCCATCTCTCTCTCTCTCTCACACACACACACAGACACACACACACACACACACACACACACACACACACACACACACACACACACACACACTAACCCGACCCCTTAACCTACCCATCACGCACATACACATTTTTTTTTTTTTATAAAACGCCGATATCAGGCCGGGTGAAACCCGTAGTTGTTGGGACATCAGAGACCAGTTTGTCCAGGAGGGCAACATGTTTATTAGCAATAGCTAACGTTAGCTCCGTAGTGTCCGACGTTTTGAGCCATTCCTACGCACATTGCTTGATTTTTTCCCATCGGACTTCAGTAAAGGGCTGCGGACCTTTCCCACCATCTTTTCCGACATGAAGAATACACTTTACGGGTGTTAATCGAGCTTGATCGCCGCTATCAGATGAAGATGCGCTGCTTACGTCCTCCTCTGTTTACATGTGCGTAGTGATATTGGCTTGATTTCGGCTGTGACCTACTTACATTCTCGATGCTGATTGGTTGAAAATCGAGCTCAACCGTTTTAGACGTCTCAATACGCAATCAATATAGTGCGCCAATAAATACACTTTTCTCATTAACTGCAGGAAAATGCGTGGAGAACTTTTTTCTTGGATACCTTTTATTAACGTTGAACATATTGAGCAAAAGAAAAATTAGTGCCCCACTTGGTGGAACGAAACCCTATTTCTAGGCCTCTTTTAGGCTACTGACAGCGGCCTAAAAATAAAACCTTAACGCTCTGCCTAAAACCCCATTAGCTGTTCTAAATTCACTGTAAAACACGGCTTCAATTGGCTTATATAATTAAATATTCATTTTAATATTTATTTTATTCATAAAAAAAACACCAGCAACAAAAAATAGAAAGTTATAACACATGTATTCCTCCGCCAAGCAATGTAGTTCCAAAGTGGTTGCCAAGCAACACATGCAGCAACAAAGAATCACTAACGGTAACGGCAGTTGCGCAGTAATACTAATGTAATGCGGTCACTTCGGGTCAGTCCAGAATCAAGGACCGGAACTGTCCATTTAATAAGAGGGTTTTTTAAGACACTCCATGTCCATTTACTCGAATTGTCGAATTGTTGTATAAACGCAATATCACACTCATAGCAGTGCGATCATTTTTAAATAGATTTTAAAGAATTACAACTACAGTCAGGGGGGTCGTAGCAGTGGCTGTATCAGCACGCTGTGTTTACCTCACAGTCACAGCCTTGCTGATATACAGCCATATTGCACTGCTACGAGTGTGATATTGCTCATATTGCCTTTAGGCTTATATATATATATATATATATATATATATATATATAGGCCTATTATACTGTATTTTAAACGTGTACATAGAATATAAATAGCACATCAAGTATAGGCCTATAGCCTATTATAGAATTCCTCTTTCAGAAAAATTAAGGATTTATTAGTCCAATGCTAGAATTAACATGTACATGGCCAAGTTACTAGTATACTAGTTCAGATATTGATTCATAATTATGACATTATGCCTACAAGGCGATTTTGGTAATAGACAAATTTAATATTTCTCTCTTTCTCTTATCCTCTTACTCTCAGCAATCTTCATAATATTTACAGCATGAATTAGATGAATTGTCTTCAAATATGTACTAACTAGAGAATGTATGCAGTGTGAGTTTACTTTCAAATGCATGATTTTTGAAGCCACCCACATCAACCACAAGGCAATTATTTCATTTGAAAAGCTCTCATTTTAACATAATTGTAATTATGAGGAGGCAGGGTTATGGTTAGGGTTTATTAAGAACACCATCAACCTCTTCAGAAATCCAGCTGCATATAATTAAAGAGACAAAGAAAAGTGTTTCAGTCCAACATCCGTTGAAAGCACTGGTAAATATGACTGTGCACCACATGCACCTGAGTAAACTCAAGGTGATTTTTTCCACATTAGACACTCAATAGAGATGATCAGGCTTGAGATGTAGCCAGCATTGCAAGAGTAAGAGAAGGTGAATCTGTCAATGGTACATCGGAAATTGGGAATGTCTCCATGGTGACACAACTATTCTGGCCATGATTCACAATTCACTTCCAAGGTTATTCTCACTGGCTGTCTATAAAGCCAGCTGAGTCAATCTATTATTCATGATTCAGTTCAGAGTCTTCACAGAATTCGCCAAAACTTGTAGATGACAGAACAGGTTCTCTTTGCAAAAACTTCTGTTCATCGTGGTGAAAGAAAGTCGCTCTTTAGCTCGGCTGCCGTATAATAAGGGGATGACTGGTCATGCAAGGTGTAATCTGAAAAGCCCAAAATGAGCCTGAGATCTTAAAGTGAGAACAGCATTAAAGAGAGTAGAGAGATCAGTGAGGTAGAAACACTGATCAGAGGATGGACTGATAAAAAAGGAGGCGAGTAGATGGGACTGTGGGAGAAAGACTGTGCATAAAGGAAAACTTGCAAAAAATTAAAAACAAAGAAAAAATAAGCAAATTTGTAACACTATCATGTTACTAGATTACAAAAGATTTCCTTGCTTACACACTGAAGCACACCAAGATCCTTGTTGGACTTGGAACATTCTCCAAAAAAGGAAATATACATAAATATTAAAAAATAAATTTTTGTCCTCTTGTTAAATCTTTTCATATGACTTCATATTTCACATTTCACATGTCTTATAGCATGGCATGTGTCAACATCATCTCAATTCACTGCAACACAAAATGGCATTTAGGAGAGGGGGCGGAAACATACATTTCTAATCGAAACTCATCAAGACAGAATAACTCACTAAATGTTATGTAGAACGAAGAAACACCCGAGGGAATCAGATATCATTTCATCTGGCTGAACAAAGAGAGCTGGAAAAATCACGGAGAATTCTCTGGTAGATAGTTAATTGAGCAGGGCCAGTTTTAACACAGGACCTGAGATACTTGCAGCACTAATTGGCCTTCCTATGTCCCTAGAGGAACAGAAGGCGTGTGTGTGTGTGTGTGTGTGTGTGTGTGTGTGTGTGTGTGTGTGTGTGTGTGTGTGTGTGTGTGTGTGTGTGTGTGTGTGTGTGTGTGTGTGTGTGTGTGTGTGTGTGTGTGTGTGTGTGTGTGTGTGTGTGTGTGTGTGTGTGTGTGTGTGTGTGTGTGTGTGTGTGTGTGTGTGTGTGTGTGTGTGTGTGTGTGTGTGTGTGTGTGTGTGTGTGTGTGTGTGTGTGTGTGTGTGTGTGTGTGTGTGTGTGTGTTCATAAGTGAGTGTGAGTCAGTGAGAAAGCAACAGAGGGAAAGATAGACAGAAAGAAAGAGCAAATGCATTATAATTTCAACCAGGGACTGAAGCAGGCAAACCAACTGTTCCTTCAAAAGGGAGACATGCTTTCTCAAAAAACTGGTTGAAGGTTCTTCACAAGTTCATAGGATATTGATGTTTGTGCAATATACTTCTTTATATGATGCAATGCTTAATAGATGGGATTATAAAAGAACATGTTTTAGGATCCTAAAAAAAATAAATAAAAAAAAATAATAAAAAAAAAATGTTAATGTAATGGTACAGTCAGGCTTCATCAGCAAGATGTCAGACATCAGTATATATCCACATCAGGGTCCAAATAATTGTATTTTTCTGAAGCATTCCTTTTGTTATTTTGTTATTTATTTTTTATTTTGTAAAATGCAGTCATCACACCATAATCATGATGATTATTGTGTATTACTGACTACATTGTTGTGTTTAAATGAACAAAATTTATACTAAAATTAATTGGAATTCATATTCCGTAAAGCATGTAAACATGCTAACCCGACTGTCATAACTCAGTTAAGCCAAATGATCGCGTTTCTGTATAAAAAAAAATAAAAAATCTGAATTATATAGCTGTCATAATCATTTAGAGTCATGTAAATACCTTATATAGAAAATAAATGCACTGTAACTGAACATAAATTCACTGCAACTGAACATCTGTGTATAAAGGAAATTCTGTGTGGTGTTATATACAGAAAATTGTGAAAAGTTGAACTTAAATACATTTTAGGAGCAAGAAGGAGACTGGATTTCTCAGACAGCCATACAAACCATTAAAGAGAAAATGAAAAGAAACATTCTGGCCTTCATTTTTCAATAATGTCACTCTTGTATACGTCAAGGACGTGAATGAGAATTCACATAGTTGATTGAATTACTGCGCAGAATTAAATGCAGCATAATAAATGGCATAAGCGAGCATCTCCAGTCTTTCTCAAAGAGAACAGCACACTGAATTTTTTTCTTTTTTTTACATATTTTCCAGTTTAGAGGACGTTTTGAGTCACAAATAAGAAATTTGAATTACTTGAAATTACATAAAACCCATGTTAGACCAACAAAATGCCCCCAAATGTTGTCTCAACTATTGTATGAACAAAGAATTTCAAATTGAACAATACTGATAAAATGTCTAGGTGTGAGTTCCCAGCATGCACTATAGCATGAACAAAAATTAAGTGGTTACTGTTATCAGATCATTTTTTCGCTGTTAGCTGACTTTATTTTTATTACTGTTGTTATTGTTTTGTTATTATTGTCAGTTTATTTTCATCGTTGTGTGTGTGTGCGATCCATGGAGGCTCCACCTCCCAACTTGCAGGACTTAATGGATCTGCTACTTCTGTCTTGGTGCCAGATAACACAGGACACCTTCAGAGGTCTTGTGGAGTCCATGTCTTGATATATCAGAGCTGTTTTGGCAGCATGAGGGGCCGTGGATATATGCGATATTAGGCAGGTGGTTTTAATGTTGTGGCGGATCAGTGTATGTCTACTGCAGTGGTTCTCAACCAAGGGTCCTGGGTCCACTAGAGGGCCTCAGCAAACTTCCAAAGCCTTAAGATAACTTAAAATAATATCTATAAAAAAAAAAATGTATGTGTACTTTCTATACCTGGTCACGTAATGTAAAACAATACAATGTTGTAGGTATGCCAAGATCAATGTGTTATTTAGAAGAAAATGGGAGAGTAAAAAAAAGAAATTCTTCATCAAGGATCATTTGCAATGTATTTGACCGTGTGATGTTTTAGATCCCGTAATATCAAAACGAGACATTTTTGGAGCTTGATTAAATAAATGCTTTGTTTATAATGAGGACGACGTTTTAATCTATGAAACTTGCAGGATGTTTTAACAATACAAAGAACTCTTATGTCAAAAGATTAAAGATGTCAATTCTTTTAATTGCATTATTTTAGTTATTTTAATCCATACTGTTTTCACACTTACAGAAAAAGTAACTATTTTTGTAAATTAAATGAAAAATGTAAAAATAATCAAATTTAAAATTAATAATAAAACTATATTGTATCATCATTCAAATGATTTAAACTACAAGTATATGTTAAGTTGAAGACTAATTTTACCATACTGTATAAACTACACTATGGCTTAACATCATATATGGTGTGTGTGTGTGTGTGTGTGTGTGTGTGTGTGTGTGTGTGTGTGTGTGTGTGTGTGTGTGTGTGTGTGTGTGTGTGTGTGTGTGTGTGTGTGTGTGTGTGTGTGTGTGTCCACAAAGATGGCAAAATCTGCAATCCTTGGCCTTGTGGGGACATTTTTTGGTCCCCATGAGTAAAACAGCTTATAAATCATAAGTGATGTTTTTTGAAAATGTAAAACTGCAGAAAGTTTGTTTTTTGTGATGGGTAGGGTTAGGGGATAGAATATACTGTTTGTACAGTATAAAAATCATTATGTCTAAGTCCCCATAAAACATGAAAAAACTAAATATGGACTTGATTTGCTTGTAAACATGGTCATTTTTTTCCATCATGCATTTTGTTATTTAAGCAAAACAGTCTAAAAATAAAACCAGTCGTTTGAATTAATAGTACACCATGATACTGAGCGTGCCTCTGCTCTGATTTCTGATTCTATAAAGATACTGCGAGACATCCAGATTAATTTGTCACTTCTTAGAGAAGTGGGTTTCGTTACGCTGAAAGAGACCACCATTTCTATAGAAATATAAGAATCTGTCAGTCACATGACTGGACTTAAGCCTTTTCCTATAAGACTTTAGAGGGGGGAAAAAACATCATCAACCAACTGTTCCATAAAGCACAAACCATTTAATACAGAGATCTGACCGCTTTTGTACTCTTGAGAATGAGTGTATTTGTTTGTACATATGCTGGTGTGTACATGTTTTGTAGACATGTATGTGAGTAGAGCAGCTCCTCGGTTAGATCTGAGATAATCCTCCTTTAAAATACCTTTTCCAGCTGAATGCTTGTCAAAGCTCAGCTTGTCAAAGAAACCGGTCTGCACATCAGTGCACACAGCTGGGTACCACTTTAGCTGGGATACTCTCCCAAGCTGCAATGACAAAGGACTATACACTATCCACCTTATTCCTGACGACCTTACTGCCGTTTTGAATTATGGGTGGCACTTCAGGTTTGGGGAACTTCTATTCAAAAAGGCACATTTCAAATCATAAGGTTGCCCTACAAATAAAGCTGATCCGTCAGTTTGACTGGATGAGCTGTCAATTTTCCTTTATGATTAATTTTCAGACATCATGAGAATAACGTTATAATTGGTATTTTAACGTGACACGTTATAACAAGAATATATATGGCAAGAGCTCTTTTCAGTCGCTGCTTTCTTTTCCTCGTGATTATTTTATTTTTTCCCTTTGCAATCCGCTGTAAAAGTATGAAAAAGGACAACATATACTGCACATTGTGGTCTCCCGAATTTAATTTACAATATATTCCATTAATAATTCACTGGAATGCACGAAGAATCTCTTGTTATTCTCCTCAAATCCTCACGTCTCTTTCCAGGTTTGTTTTCACAGGTAAATGCAATTTATATTCTGTCAAAATGACGGAAATCACTTTGAAATAGTATCACGGTCTGTTGAAATACCTTGTTGATGCTTTTACACTTTTAAATTTCCTTTTAATGTTTGATGGTTGAAGGGTGAGTAGATTAATGTCATCTCATTGTGACACTTTTTAACGTATTGCATTCATAGAGCAAGCCTTTTCACTGATTGTTTACAGCTAAACGGAAGTTACACCCATAATTCACGCAAAGCTTCATGGGGCGTACAGGAATAAGGTGGATATTGCCAAAAGTATTGGGACACCCCTCCAAATCATTGAATTCAAGTGTTCCAATCACTTCCATGGCCAGAGTTGTATAACATCAAGCATCTAGGCATGCAGACTTCTTATACAAACATTTGTGAAAGAATGGGTCGCTCTCAGGAGCTCAGTGAATTCAAGTGTGGTACCGTGATAGGTTGCCACCTGTGCAATAAGTCCATGAAATTTCCTCACTACTAAATATTCCACGGTCAACAGTTAGTGGTATTATAACAAAGTGGAAGCAACAGCAACTCAGCCACGAAGTGGTAGGCCACGTAAAAATCACAAAGCAGGGTCAGCGCATACTGAGGCGCACAGTGCCCAGAAGTCGCCAACTTTCAGTCAGTCAATAGCTTCAGACCTCCAAATTTCGTGTGGCCTTCAGATTAGCTCAATAACAGTGCATAGAGAGCTTCATAGAATGGGTTTCCATGGCCATCACCAAGTGCAATGCAAAGTGTCGGATGCGGTGGTGTAAAGCACGCCGCCACTGGAGCAGTGGAGATGTGTTCTCTGGAGTGACGAATCACGCTTCTCTGTCTGGCAATCCGATGGACGAGTCTGGGTGGGGCGTTGCCAGGAGAACGGTACTTGCCTGACTGCATTGTGCCAAGTGTAAAGTTTAGTGTAGGGGGGATCATGGTGTGGGGTTGTTTTTCAGGGGTTGGGCTTGGCCCCTTAGTTCCAGTGAAAGGAACTCTTAATGCTTCAGTATACTAAGACATTTTGGACAATTTCATGCTCCCAACTTTGTGGGAACAGTTTGGGGGTGGCCCCTTCCTGTTCCAACATGACTGTGCACCAGTGCACAAAGCAAGGTCCATAAAGACATGGATGAGCGAGTCTGGTGTGGAGTAACTTGACTGGCCTGCCCAGAGTCCTGACCTCAACCCGATAGAACACCTTTGAGATGAATTAGAGCAGAGACTGCGAGTCAGGCCTTCTCGTCCAACGTCAGTGCCTGACCTCACAAATACGCTTCTAGAAGAATGGTCAAAAATTCCCATAAACACACTCCTAAACCTTGTGGAAAGCCTTCCCAGAAGAGTTGAAGCTGTTATAGCTGCAAAGGGTGGGCCAACTCCATATCAAACCCTATGGATTAAGAATGGGATGCCATTCAAGTTCATGTGCATGTCAAGGCAGGCATCCCAAAACTTTTGGCAATATGTTCAGTCACATTTTTCTCAATAATGATTAGCGAAGATAGAAAATGTATATAAGTGTTTGCAATTGTTTGCAGACATTTATTGAAAAGACGCTTTAACAACACAACACAACATTCCATAAATGTCCGAAAGTTTTCGATGTAATTAATTTACAACAAAAGTAAATGTAGTAAGTAAAAGTAGCTTATTATTTTCATCTGGAAGTATTTTAGAACTTAGGGGTAATTATTCTACTATTACGATAGACAACAATCTTACCTAATCTGACAAGTCTGAATAAAATTGTTACAGATACAGTTATCTTGTCCTGGCTTTTCATGCAAAAGGTGGTGTAAAAAGATATAAGGCTGGGCTCGGGTTGGGATGATGCATCAGCAGTTTGCAAATTGCATTAGAAGAAAGTATCTTCTAAATGACTTCTTACATTCAAAATATTAACATCATGTTGATCATAAACTCTTCTCTGTTCAGTCATAAAATGCTCTCACTGTCAATCAGTTGTAAACTTCTCACTCTTGCTATCAACAGCCAGTCAGACAGGGGCATCGGTTCACACATGACTGGCTCTCTAGCTTGGGTTTGGTCTTTGCATGACTCTTTATCCATGGTTTACCTTCTTCTGTCTCCATGGCTTATCTTCACAGGAGTGTGGAAGAGGCTGTAAGCCACCACAACTCCTCCCAGAACATGCACAAAGATATTCATTACGATGGCTTTACCCATCACTCCAGTGAAATCTGCTAAAGCTGTAGTATCCCAAAGCACACAAAAAAAAAGCCAGTTAGCTCAGGAATCTCAAGGGATATTTAACGAAGCATGAATTTATTTAAAACTCCCGTGCTTTTTGTTAAGATAAATAAGCAATGAAATTCCTGAGACCCAAGGGATAATTCCCACAAATGTTTAAATAACAAAGGTAGGTTTTGTCTCTTTGAGCATAATGAGTAATAGGAACTTCTCTGAAATGCTGAAATCTTCCAAGTTGAATTTCTCCTCCACATCATGGGGGAAATGGCTTACAGCCAGTGAAAGATACAGGCCAGTCTGCCATGGATGGTTAGTGTTTCAGCTAGACAAATGTCTCAATCTATTCTGTGTATTTCCCTCAATTATCTCAGCTTCACTTGTAGAGGATTTTTATACTCCCATCGCTGGGCAGTTCTTTTCCCAACAGGACAAATCTATATTTTTGCTTTCTTGATAAGTAGAATTTACCTGTATTTAACAGAGTGTTTATTTTGTCATTTGGTCAGTATAATATACAGATTTTCTGCCAGTGACCCTAGCAATATTATAACAAGCAATTGTTACCAGAACTATTTCATATTTTACCCTTAAAATTACTTTTGCTGGTGTAACCTAATGTATTCAGGTTGTTTTAGTGCTATTAAATCATATTTTTTGTATTTGAATAAAACTAGTTCATTTACCGCATTTTACCTCGTGAATTACACTTTACGGACTCTGACAAAGGTTTTTCAGTGGAGTGTAAAACATTTTAGTAGGCTACTTTTAATGGAAAAATTTCTTTAAAACAGTTTAAAATGATATGTTCTTTAACAGACAGTATATAAAATGCAGAGAGTTTTCTGTGATGGGTAGGGTTAGGGGATATAATATACCATTTGTACAGTATTAAAAACCATTATGTCTATGGAAAGTCCCAATAAAACATGAATACAACGTGTGTGTGTTGTTCTGTCTTTATGTTATTATTACAGTTGCTGGAAAGATGCATCATGTGGCCATCTGTTACACCACCTGCATTATTATCACTGCATTTACAGTAGCAAATAGACTTTAATAGCTCACATTGGTTGGTAAATTAACATGACATAATTGAATGGCATAAACAGATTGTAAGTAAAACATAGTCATCATAATATTATCTACTGCTTATAACATCCACGCTATTTTATGACAACCACAAGTTTTTACTGTAAGTTTAACTAAGTGCAAACAGTGCAAACTCGCAGTGTTTCACAGTGCAAACTCAGAGCTGAAATCAGTACAGATCATTCCAAAGCCTTATTTCTGTCATCCTCTATACAGCGGCTTTATGCTGGAAAATGTCATACTGTAATTGCTGGACTTAACTTTCGGGAAATACAGTAGGCCTGTCTGCACAACGTTTAGGCTGGGCTACTTGATATCTTGAGTTCAGCGGGTTCAGTGTCTCAGAGGGGGCGAACGCTGGCAACACTGACCTAGAAACATGTGCTTGTGAGTCGGTCTCACATGAGGGCTGAAACCAAATCCGTTTGTGGCTCGTAGGATAGATGAGGAATGCAGGCTACAAGAACGATCACCACAGGTTCGAATTAGAAAAAAAACTTCTCATTTCGAAACCTATTTGAGTCCCACTGGATGAGAGTAATGTCTTCATTTATACCGTAGCACAAATTTTAAGGGCGTGATTAAATTCGTTTTGCTGGCCCTGAGCTCGCCCCCCTTTGCTCACATCACTCAGAGAGAGAGAGAGAGAGAGAGAGAGAGAGAGAGAGAGAGAGAGAGAGAGACGGGCCCGCGCCTGGGAGCTGTCCCAGGCAACATGGTGCTGAAACCGCAGCGAGAGCGAGCATCCTCCGGCTTTACTGATAATCATCATAAACATCTCGTGTTAGAACTGCACAACGCCTTTCGACGCATTAACCGCAACGCTTTGGATTACAACGCAGGAGCCACTTCAATATTTTAATTAAAATTAATTAAGACGGAGTGTGGATGGCAAAAACATTTCCTCATCGTCGACCGCGAATCTGTTTCTTTTCAGGACTGATTTTCGAGACATGTTTGACAGTAGGCTATATGGGACAGTGATCGAAACTGCCTTGGGATTTCTGCAACAAGGGCTGGGTGTTTCTGGAGATAGGTTGCCTGTAGGCTACTAACGTTGGCACCTTAACATTTTCAGAAGGGGACTTGTGCGGGATGCATTTGTAAACGGTCGGACCTGAAACATGAGATGAACGCAAAGGACAATTGCTGGCTAATTGTCAAGATTGTGGCTGGATTTCGTTTCACGCAAGACACTTTGCGTTCACATTAACTCAAAATTACACGGTAGTCCGCTATCGCATCGCTTTTGAAGATAGCTAATGATCGTGGATAATGTGTATTGTAGAACAGAAATTGATATTTCATGGCTGGTCCACTGAGCGTGTGTGTGTATCGAAGACTTAGTTGTTTAATTAGGAAAAACCAAGGCTGCCATTTGTTTGGCTCTGCTGGCGAATATCCCGTATTTCTGTTTTCCTCCTTTGATGAATAGATGCCACTACCTCAGGAGCTCTTTGTCAGAGGCTGTTCGCGGGAATCCCCGACATTTTTCCATTCAAATCGGTGTACTTGTCCGCAGTTTCATGTGAAAATGTTCGTGTCTCTGTGGATATAAGGCCATTTGTTGTAGGTAACAGCTAAAATCCCAGTAAACTGTTTTGTCAGGTAGCCTAAAATGTGCATCATGGTTTTATCCAAGTAAAAAATATGATTTAATATGACTGAAGAGGTTTATTAAGGTAACAACTGCACGTTTCCACTTTTGACAGCTACTATAACATGTGCGTACAATCGTAAGCTTCTCAGCGGAACACCAGCGCGAGGACTCGCATCTGATGGAGCTCGCAGAAGAACTGTTGAAAATAAACACGTTCTCCATGTTCAAACGGTCACTTGGGCTGAGGGTGAGTAGAAAGCGGTGTTGCTCACGAGACTGAACCGGCTGCACAGGTGTTTCTTCCTCATTGGAAACCAAACAGTAAGTTCTGTAATGTGACCTGCTGGAGACCAGTAACAGATAGCCTTAGTTTTATAGGCCGTTTAAAAACATAGACCGCCTTTCCATTATTCATAAGACGGGCACATGTTGTTGGCTATCGGTGTCATTGTATGGTGTTGGGGATTGTTGAGTCGCAGACCGATGCTGCGCCACCAGGGCAAGCAGAAAGGCCGCTGTTGCGTCTTGTTCAGTGACCTGAAGGTTTTCCTACTCAGGCCACCGGCACCGTCGGCATCGCCACCTGCCTTCACACCCATGAACGAACTAAACGCGGAGGGCAATGCGACGAGCAGCGCCACGGAGAGCCAGACTTTAGCCAACGGACATTATCAGCCGGTGACAGGTGAGGCTTTGGACACACTAGGGCCCGAAGACTGGACTCATAGCGCAGTGGATCCGCCGAGGACGCTGGACTGTTGCAGCTCATCTGAGGATTGCTCTAAGGAGAAGCTGGATGAGAGATTATCCCTGAACAGCTGCACGGACAGTGGAGTCAGGACTCCGTTGTGTCGGATCTGTTTTCAGGGCCCAGAGCAGGTAGGGAGTTCACTTCATGTATTCTGAATGGATGTAGACTGTTTATTGCACAGATTTGCTCAATACATAGGGTGATTGGGACACTTTTTGTCATTGAGATAAAGTGTCCCAATCAACCTGAATTCACCATACTACACTGTGAGGGACAATCAGTGAAACCTGCTGCAAGTTAATTGCACTTTTTATATCACTTTGAATGTAATTACTGGTGAAGAACTCTGAAAAGTGAAGTAGAATGACAGCAATTGTGTCACATTAAATGGATGAAAACAAAGATTTTGTTATTATAAAGGTTAATATTAAGAACATTTTCACAAACAATTTCACTGCAGGAAAGTATTTGGATACTATGAAATTTAAGTCACATATTAAAAGTATATGAAGGCGAATGCATTACATAACAAAATAGCAATCCAGTAGCATTTATTTTAAACAGATAGCACAAGCACATTTTAAAGCAAAACATCTCATTAAAGATGTTTAAAATGATAAAACAGTTAGTACTGTTCACAACTAATGCAAATGCATTTGGATATTTTCTTGGTGGATACTGAAAATGTTCATAGTTAAATGAATAGTTCACCCAAAATTGAAAATTCTGTCCTTGATAATGTTCCTGAACGACTTACTTTCTTCTGTAGAACACAAAAGAAGATATTTCTTGTTTTTCTGTTCTTGTCCAAACAGCGAAAGTCAGTGGGGTCCACAACAACATTTGACCCTGTTGTCTTTCATTGGGAAAAAACAAAACATAATAAAAATTAAAGCACACACAGATTTTCAAAATATCTTTTTCAATAGCCTATATATCGGGGGGTTTTCTAGTTCCAGGGAAGAAAGAACTGCATTATTAATGCATTATGCATTATTAAATCTGACTTACAATAATCACCAAAAGTGAAGGTAGTTCTGTGAAAAGGCCTAGCATGATTTTTTTATTTTTTTATTTTTTACGCTTGATATGTTGTTATCCAAATGTGTCTGAATACTGTATGTGAGATTCCACTTCATTGCTGCTGTTCTTGAAGTGATTTGTCCCCATAAATCTGACTGTTATGCTTCAGTGGTTTTATGACAGTGGCATTTATCCACATGCAGCTATGGTGATTTTTTTTCTTTCTTTTTTTTTCTTCTAATGGAATACACCACATGACTGAAAGGTCAAGGGTTTGGACACAAAACATTGCTCAAAGATTTAGGGCCAATAAGCAGAATAGTCTGTGACATATATTACGTACTTAGTATTAACAAGTTCTCTTCACAGACCTGATTTAGCCTGTGAACGCATGTGACATTATTTTATTTTCTCTTCCTCTCCCCCCTTTCTATCATTCTCTCTTTCAGTTGTTTCCTGTCTATTTTTCCTTTTCACTTTCCCCACGTCTCTTTCTC
This sequence comes from Leuciscus leuciscus, assembly GCF_965113295.1. NCBI lineage: Eukaryota > Metazoa > Chordata > Actinopteri > Cypriniformes > Leuciscidae > Leuciscus > Leuciscus leuciscus. The sequence goes on along the minus strand of NC_138727.1, from coordinate 30,504,263 downwards.
TTTCCTCTTTCCATTAATGTGGGCTGTGGCAGAGTTGTGTGGCTGTGGGCTGATGGATGGGCCTGTGAGTGTAATGAGAGCTGTGTAGAGAGCAGATGGGACTGAGGAGATTCTCTCCGCTCTGACTGAGCTGTGTATATGTCTCCAATCCAGACACACATTCCCCTCTTTCTTGCTCTCCTCTACACTGTATGCTTTGACTTTCTCCAGCTGTCTCTCACTTTTTCCATCTATCCCATTTACTTTCAGAACCCCAAGTAGTAGATAAGGAGGGTCTCCTGTTCCCCTAAATCCGTCAGGGAGGCAAGAAGGGTCCTTTTCTTGTGTACACAGAACACACAGGAACAATTATATGCTTTAGACAAGAAATAATATTTCTCACCTGTTCTCTTGCACTCTCTCACCCACAAACCCACTGAGAAAAAAATGCCCTGGATGCCTTAAGGTCTTGTTTTAATCAGTGTGAAAAAAAGAAATGGAGAGGGAGAAAATTGTCACAGATCCTGGAGTAGCATAACACTTTTTCACACCCTGTTGTGAGGAACCAAAAATTTGGACATCACTTCACCTTTATCAGAGAGAATAATTGGGCATTATTGGAGAATGTTATTGGATATATGACACAGAAAGATTATAAATCATTCATTTACTTGTATGAATTGGTTTTGTGTGTTTTTTGGCTTTATACTTAGTTTAATGTCCTTATAGGATAACGAAACAAAAATGTGTCTGTCCACACTTGACCCAAAACTCCTGTGACATATGGTGAGTTCAAGTCTTCCTGGGAAGTTTGTAATTACGACGCCATGTGCATTCAAATACCTTTGGTCAGAGTAAGATGGCCATGCATGTCTACAAAAAAGTATAGAATTTATAACTTCTAGAAAATGATTAAAGCATACACATTAGGTGTGCTTTTGCTTTTTAATGTTTTTATTCAATTAATGAAGGTTCTGTAAATTGAATCGATATTAAATCGTATTTGTACGATACTACTCGTATTTTGTACACGCAACTCTTTTACAGTCAATTCAGACGATGCATCCATTGTGTCCACCATGTTTTCTCAGTGGCACAGAAACACAGGGCTCAGCAAATATTAGTTTCCACACTCGTAATAATGACTTTGTGGTGGTTTTCATGTGCGTTCATCTTGTAAAATACATGACTTGTAGCCACCAGTAATAACAATGAGAACACATCTGATGTTTAATATGTAGTTGTTAAAGGAACACTCCACCGTTTTTTCATATTAAACTGTTATTCCCTTAACTAAGACGAGTTGATACATACCTCTCTCGTCTCAGTGCGTGCACTCAATCGCTCTAAGTAGAAACTTTGATAGCACTTAGCTTAGCCCAGTTCATTCATTAGGAACCAAACAGAGATGAAGTTAGAAGCGACCAAACACCTCCACGTTTTCCCTATTTAAATACAGTTACACGAGTAGTTACACGACCAATGGTGACACAAAATAAAACGTAGCGCTTTTCTAAGCGGGTAAAAAGGATAACTATAATGTATGGCGGAATAGCACTTGGGAGCACTTCGACTATGCGCAGTAAAAAGTCACGCCTGAAAAATCCTCTCCCCCTCTCCCTCTCTCCCTCTCACTTCTGTCATTAGAACCAACGTGACTTTTTACTGCGCATAGTCGAAGTGCTCCCAAGTGCTATTCCGCCATACATTATAGTTATAAATCATACATTATAAATCAAAGAGATCTTACAAGTATTTATAGAATAATGCATGTGGTGTGGAGGTGGTGGTTAGGTGAGAAAGAACAAACTTTCTTCATGTCCTCCATAATCAATCTCTTCTAAATGTTCTCAAATTATTTCCTACTTTTCCATTTGCTCTTTCTCTCTCTCTTTCAAAATCTCTTTTCAAAAGTCGGTGCTGTAGAAAGCTGATGATGCAAAATCCCTATGTGACCTGCATTAACATGAGATTTTTTTTCTAACAAGATGCCTTCATCTGTATACTATAGCAAAAAAGCACAAGCTTTGGATTTTCATAGAGAGAGGATGCTGATGTAAATGTGCAGACGGATGACGACAGTTTGAGCTTGCATGAGAAATATTTACAGTTTTACAAGTGTACTCCGTTACAATACAACTGTACTTATTCACCTAATAATGGCAATAATCATGACTGTGAGATATGCCCCTTAAGAAGCTCTGCCTGATTATTAGTGGATTAATCTTGGACCATGTTTATATTTTGAAGAGTCAGCACACCTTAATATTACACCAGCAACAGCGTTGTTGATCGTGTGGATTGCTTTTTATACAGTAGGATTCGGCTGTACTGTATATAATCACAACCGTGCAGTAACAACAGTTCAATAAACAAGAAGTTAATTATTGAGTGACTTATCATTTACATAGAATATTGCTGGTTACTGTGTCTATTTATATGGAGTCGCACACACGTGGGTGGATAAACAAGATATTGTGGCCACAAATTTAACAAAAGTATTAAAACAATATCTTTTTTTTCACATGTCATGCAAGGACTTTGTATATTTAGCCTATGCTCTGCCAGTGACAATTCCAAAGCCACAGCAGAATTAGCATACAACAGTGTTTTTGAATGACTTGATTGAGTGAATGATTCAATGACTCACTCTTAAAAACAGTCAGTTAAAGCTACAATATGTTAAAAAAAAATTCCACCGCCAGGGGTCGCTAACCTCTTACAATAACAAAATCGTAGGTTGATGATAAGCGGAATGACGGGACTTGCTGTCATGCTGATGGATCTAATCATGTTAATGGCTGAGTGAAAACATTCATGTTTTTTACGTTTGTAAAGTTTTTTAATGAGCATATATATATTATACAGTTTTCAATCAACAATATAAGAGAGGCTCAAATATTTTTGTATAAGTGTACATATAAACCAAGACAAAACAGAAAGAAAAAAAAAAGAAAAAGAAAAACAAACAGAGCGGAAGTAGAATACAATTTTGTACATTCATGTTTTTTAACATGGCTGTGGTATGAAGTAGGGCGCGAGTCTTGTGGATATAAATGAATGGTATGAATTATATAAATGAAGGACATTTAATTCTACCGAACTACCCGCAAGTGCTGAATTACTACTCACACTGGTCAGTTTATTTGATGAATTAAACTTGTGAGGTAACGCAGCGCTGTTTCATTTGGTCTAACGTTACACTATCATACTAAACAGCATTTGAGTTTGTTGAAAGTTATAATGTTATTCTATGTGTTAGTTTGTTGGCTGCATCAGCTAGATCAACATTAGAATAACATACTGATCATATTCTAACATTTCATCATGTTGAGCTATGTACATTTGCAAGTCACTTGTCTAATAAAGTACATGCAAGAGCGGCATCTCTGTCAAGTCCAAGTTAGTCGCGGACGTGGAGCTCTCGGCATCTCGAAAACGCCACGCCGATATTGATCCTCATTTTAGTTCTCCTTTTGTCCCAAAGTCTGCTTGCCATGGTCCAGAATGTTTGAACGAAATAACAACAGCGTTTCGCTAGACGTCACGCACTACGCAGTTCTCCACGTCTGTCGCCATGGATACTATGGCAGTACAAGCGGAAACCAGGGATAATGCGGATATTACGTCATTGACAGGCGACAAGTGAACAGGGACGGGCACTATTTAAAATTGTGCATTTCTCTGAATTTACAAATTCTTGGAAACATGTAGAATAATGGAAGTAAACAATTGAAAGACATATATAACACTGTTTAAGTGGTTTTGGGATATTTTGATACAAAATTCTTAAATATTGTGTCTTTAACATTCCATGTTTTTGAACGAATCTGTTGAGTCACTTTTCAAGTCCCAGTGCTGTTGAACTGTTTACCAAAATGATAAGGATTTGTGCTAATATTGTCCAAAACCTTAATTTTGCCTTGGTTGTTTTCAAACCTTCGAAGGACGCTGTAATACAGAAGGCAAATTTGTATAATATGCATGCGATATCCTAGCTAATACTGTTGGGGTTGATTTGTGTTTTTGAGTCCCAGTCCACCCTTGTCTGCAGCCACTTTTACCATCTACCAACACTGCGTCCTTCTCTAGTAGTATGTGTGTTTAATAGAGGATGATCTTGGCTAAAAAGAATCACTTAAAATTTGCATTGCAATAAGCTTTTAGAAAGCACATTAAACACAGTCCAGTGCTAAAGCAAGAAAAAAAGCATTTCTCTCTCTCTCACTGTCTCAAACACTCTCTCACCACCCTTCAAGTATGCTAATAACATGAAATACGATTTATTTGATCTCCGCTCAGGGCTGTTTACAAGGATTCTCTCTTTCATTTTTCTTCTTCTCACACTAGCCTTGCTGGTTCTTTTACTGTTTCTCTCCTTATTTTCTGTCCCTTCGTGCTCTTTAACTCACAAACTCGTGTATGGTTGGTGTCTCTCTCTCATTATAAAACATGGTTCTTACTCGTGCTCGGTTCCTACAGAGGGCTCGTTCCTTTCTGCTCCCATGAATGGGCTGCTATGTAACGCTGACCTAACATCCAGCACAATAAATTGAGGCTGCGCTCACCGCCGAGGGCTGTTAGGGGTTATGTATAAAGGATCAGTCATTCAGATTGTATTGATAGTTCTGCTTTAATACCACAATTAGATAAAGTGGCCTCTTCTCCCACTCTGACGAGCCGCTCTCTGATCTTCCGTCACACATCTCTGCTGCACAACGTATCATTACAACCCCAAACCATCAGTGATTATGGATAATTAATGTAGAGCAAATCAAGTGAATCTGAATGTACATTCACTTCCAAAATCTCCTCGTCCTCAGATTAGACTCATAACAACGCATGTCAAATGAAATCAGAGGGACTTGATTTAATTTGGTCGGGAAATTATCTGCATTCAGTTTTTAATGTTCTTCAATATGGATATTTGATCACAGACGAATCAGTCAAGTGAATCTGAATAGCAGTGTCCGCATTTGATACAGGTTTCATAACTGTGGAACTAAACTGCATCAAAGAAAGACACAGATTTCCCCAAAGCTAATGTAATCTGTTTAGAGCAGAGACTAGTGCTGAGATTAAGGCCTATCACGGTAATCCTGTTAATTGATGTTTGTTCATGACGGATGAAATGACACACATTCATACTGTGTTTGTCAACCTGGAAACTCTAATCCTCTCAAAGAGAGAGGAAGTGATGGAGAAAGCAATAAACACCCTTGACACACACAGTATAAACACAGCAGTCATTGGATAAGAGTGTCACTTAAGTCTCTTAAAGCCAAATTCCATTGAAAAAACTTCCGCTGTGTGTTATGTATGAATGTGAATTTATGTAACTTAGAGGTGTGTCTCTGTGTGATCCAATTATGACAGGTTTATATGAAATTAAGAAATTAACTTTGACTTTAACACACTTTTTTTTTCATGTTAATACACTACTGTTTAAAAGTTACAAAAACTCTATTTCAAATAAATGCTGTTCTTTTTGACCTGCTATACATCAAAGAATCCTGAACAAAATGCATTACTGTTTCCACAAAATATTAACAGCACAACTGTTTTCCATAGTTTCCACTGTTTTCCACCTACTGAAATTGCCATTACAGAAATAGGTTATATTTTAAAATATATTTTAAAAAGAAAATAGCTTAATCTTACTTATATTTCACAATGTTACTGTTTTGTATATTGTATTTTTGATCAAATAATTACAGCCTTCTTGTGCATAACATTACCGAAGCCAAACCCTAAACTTTTGGACAGTAGTGTAAGTCTGGCTGGCATTTTATCATAGCAAAGTTTTGGCCATGATGATTTAGTTTTTTATATATTTTAAATAAACATTTCAGGTCCAGCTCAAGTAACTAAACCAAATCAATTTGGACCCTCCTTTTCTTTACAAAAGGTGCGTGAATGGGGCCACCTAAAAACACTAAAACAATCTCAAAAACAACAAGAACAACATTACAACTTAAATAATACAGAAGTTTCATTTTTGAAGAATACATTTTTTAAAAAGATGCATATACTGTTGGAGCAGTGGTGCAGGGCACTCGTGCTGTATAAGGAGCTGTTGTGCTTGTGGGGAGCCGGATCAAGTCTGATCTGGGTAATTTCCCGAACCCATTCCCTTCTCTCTCTCCCCCCACTTTTCTCTCAACTCTCCACTGTCCTATAAAATAAAGGCAAAAAAAAAAGAAGAAAAAAGAACAGTAATTAAAAATGCATATCGTCCACTGATCTATATAGAATGACTGGATAGCTCATGACGTCATAAACAGTGAAGCCACCGCGCCGCCATATTGGTATTCCTTAGTGAGCTCACGCGTTCTATGGAATCAATAGGAAATTTTATGATTTGACTGAAAAAACATTGCCTAACGAGACACAGTTTTTAAATCTAAAGTCTCCCTGTACATTCTCACAACGCAAACATCCTAAGCATTTAAATGGGTATTTGTTTAAAGTTTGAAATTTTTCCTGCTTATTAAAAAACGACAATTTCTTTGCAAAAGGAATAAAAAGCTGTACGAGAACACTAGTCGGCCTTCAGTGAAGAGCTATCTTCACAGGTAAGAAAAACAGTTTGATACTATTAATTAAATAGTGAATGCTAAAGACCTATATTTTTGTGAATATTCAGGTGAATATTGTTTCGTGGCCACGAATTAATAATAGGCTACCTCTGCACGTTATACTATCTGGTTCCCTCGTTTTACTATATTGTGGCCACGTTGTGATTCATTAAATCAAATTGAGGGAGGAAATTAGTTCAACGTGTCCACGATTTATTAAAACGAGGGAACAAATAAGTCGTCGTAACAACTAATTATTTAGGTCAGTGGACAGGCCGCATAAGAGCAAGCAGAGAGAGAGAGATGTCGTAATCGTAAGATGGCCGCTCGAACACTTCCGGTGGCTTCACTGCCTACTGCCAGTTTAGAACGTCATGAGCTATCCAGTCATTATATAGATCAGTGATATCGTCGCTTTCTTCTGTCTCCAAAGATGCTGCTTTTCAGAAAATGGAAAAAGCACTGGTCAAAACACCAATGATTGGGTATGATATTAAAATAATTGTCAATGTCCCTGCCATTACACGTGTGGAATTGTTTTGAAAACTTTTCTATCAAGTTACATAGTTGTTACATAGTAGTTGTTACATAGTAGTTGTTACATAGTAGTTGTTACATAGTTGAAACAGTTGTCAACAATGTGAAACATTTGTGCGTATTACATATGCATCTGCATTGAATTATGTCTCAAGTGTTTAAAAATGAATCAGAAGTAAAATGAAGCGAACAAATGAACAGTGTGTTATTGATGCAATCTGACTGGAACTTCGTAAAAAAAAAAAAATTTGATATACAGGTCAGCTCTGTGGTCAAATCTAGTTTCTTCCATCTAATAGCACTGGCAAAGGTGAAGTCTTTTAGTTTTAAGAACTTTGAGAGGGCTATTCATGCCCTCATTACTTCAAGGGTCGACTACTGTAACACACTCTATTTAGAGATAAATCAAGTTACACTTTCTAGGCTTCAAGTTTTTCAGAATGCAGTTATCAGGCTCCTGACTGGGGTTAAGAAATATGAACATATTACACCCACGTTAATATCATTACACTGGTCGCCGGTCCGCTATAGAGTTGATTTTAAAGGTCCTTTTAATGGTTTACAAATCTCTAAATGGCTTAGCACCTTCTTACCTTACTGGTCTTTTGTCGGAATATGACTCAGGGAGCTCTCTCTCTGAGGTCCTCAAATCAGGGACTATTAGTGGTTCCAAAGACTAAATTAAAAGTCAGAGGTGACCGAGCATTTGTAGTAGTTGCGCCAAAATTGTGGAATAGTCTGCCAGTTAGTATTAGGACTGCCAGAACTGTAGGTAATTTTAAATCAAAACTGCAGTCTTATTTGTTTGATATAGCTTTTAGTCAATGATACAGTGTCATGTTATCTGTTTTATTGTCTGTTATTTGTTTTGTTTTATTGTGTTTAATGTTTATGTGATGTACAGAGAGAGAGTGTGTGTTTCTTGAGTAAAGAAAATGCTTATGCCTATTCAAACAACCAATTCCATTTACCCTTGCATTGCATACAAGCAGAGATGGTCCAAACTGTGTGCGGCACTTGATTCACAATAGAGGCAGGGTGGAGCTATAAAGTTTTACTGACATTTTGAGGATTCAGTGAAGTTACAAGGTTTAGTCACACACTCGTTTTATACTTTTCATTGGTTAAATATTTGCAAACTTCACAGACAGAAGTAAAGTGAGACAAATAGTGATGATTTATGAATAAAAATAAAATGACGAAATACGGAGGTATGAGGTTTCCGCCTTATTCTCTTAAAATATTCATAAAATATACATGATAAAAATGTGAAGTAATTCATTTTAGAAAATAACTAATTTATGATAATGATATTAACCCAATGCACTTAATTGCAAATTTTGTGATTAGTACATTTAATCAGATGATTATTCATGGAATGACACAAACATCAGTTGTGTTACAGACATTAGTATGTAGTCTGATGATGAACATTGTACTCTTGATAAATGTACTTTGGATACATATGACAGATCCCTAATCTTTACATTCCTGTCATATGTGAACCCATATGTTCTTCAGAAACATAACTCTTTTTCGTGAAGGTAGACAGCTGTACTGTGCGTGTGAGATATCACCCTTGAATCATTACAGGCCTGTATAATTAATTTGAGGGAGTATAAGCAGCTTCAAAACACACAAGGATATAAATGACAGTAGCAGCAATAGCTGAGAGCTGAGACTGTCACGGATAGAAACACATACAGTTGGGGTTTAAATGTTCACACATTGCCAATGTGTCAGAGATGACAGAGAGGAGGTGAGAGGTGTAACCTTGACAAAGAGAGGATGTGGAAACATTCTTCCTGCTTTTTATTGCAGAGGGGAAATGTTTTGGATGGTATTCTTGAATCTTGATGTTGATCTTGAGTAGTGATAAACATACTTTACAACCATTTTGAGATTATCGCAGGTGCTTGGCCGATTAAGTGTCACTTGTGTCACTCAGTTCTAAAAAAATCTACTGTCAATAGATAAACAATTACTGGTTTGGGGGGATTTTATATTGTATAAAATAAATGTTCTTATTTTGTATTGTGTATATGTCAACATTACTATTATCATCATCAGCCTTGCTCTCTAGATCAGGGGTTTTCAAAAAATTGTCAATGCCAAAAAAAACCCTCCAAAGGGCCCCCTTCCTAAAATGTATATTACAGCTATATATTTTAAGACTCATCTATAGCTTAGAAAATAGTAAGAGTGACATAATAAAGACAACATGTTGTTTTAAAATGAAATCATTTATATTTATGTTGTAAGCCAAAAGAAATGATTGAAATGTTATTTGGAAAATGTTATGATTAATTCCAAATAATTAATAATCATTTAAAAAAATTGTATAGCATATTTTATTTTGTCAGCGTTGGTTGCCGGCAATGATGATAAAGTCAGGATCTTGGTGCAGCAATAATAAATCAAAATAACAAATCAAAATAACAAGATACTCAGATAACTAGAACAGGCAATACACAAACAGAACAGAACAGAAGAGAACAATGATATCCAGCAAAAAGACTGACAAAGAACTGAGGAAAACACAGTGACTAATGTGTTAATTGACAAGACACACCTGAACTAAAACTCAACTCAATCTGTTATGGAGACAAACAGGCAGGGAAACTGAGAGAACTGAACTACTGTAATTAACAAACTGACAGCAAAAACTAGAACTGAAATACAAACATGAATCAAAACACACTTAACACGTGACATATTTACAGTAAATATCAGTATAATATCCAGCATAAATAAATATAAATCGTTTTTTTCTGAAATTTTTCATGGACCCCATTAAGGCCCACACAATCTAGGCCTAGATATTTTACATCAGCCATTAAAAAAATAATAATAATAATAATATTGATTTATTTTGATCTTGAATGTTGAAAAATACATATCTTTTTCTGAAATGGATCACTACATGAGGACATTATATACTGATTTAAAAGGTGGGGGGTTGTCTCTAGTTGTGCTTTCTGAAACTCTTGTCAAATTATATCTGGATCATTTGCCCCACTGAATTGCAGTAGGTGTTATGAGCATGGAAGTGATGTGTGAGTGAATGTGTGAGCATGTGTGGGCATGCATGTGTGTGTAATGAGCTATTGTTTGCATGTACAGGAGATTGTCACAATTTGAATTTGCATCAGTTGTCAGAGGAAGTAAATAAATCAAGTAGATTATGCACAAAACATAAATAATAAAAATAATGAATAACATCTCTAAACCAGTGAATCAGCATGGTGTGTTGAAACCCAGAAATGGGTTGTAGGAATGTTCTGATGCAGACAGTAGCAAACGAGCAGGCAAATTATAAAATGCAAGATATAGAGGATAAACGATGGCAAAATACACTGTAAAAATATCATAGATTTCATAGATGTTTTATACAGTGTATATAGGTTTAACAACTTTAAAAAAGGAGGAAAAACACTTATGTATTTAATAGTTGATGTCAATGAATGGTTTATATGTTTTGTATCTTTTGTTTGTATATTTTAGAGCTCTGGAAGGAAAGAGCATTTTTGCTCTGTTCCCCTTGTGTTTCTGTGATTAAATGGAAAAGGTTGTGTAACCTAATTTTGACATTAAAATGCACTTTTAGCAAAACATTGATAAAGGTCAACTTTAAATGGGAGAACACAAAGACACAAATGTTTTGTTCAGGTCCTCTTCACATTTACACAGCCTTGAATAGTCTGGCCCCACATCTACAAAACAGTCTGATTTTTATAAAGAGGTTTGCAGTGCAGACATACTGATATGACCTTACACACCTGGGTTCTTTATCAAGTTTCTTGCGGGGACCAGAAAATTTGCAAAGGAACACATTTTCCGAGGAATTATTACATTTTAACACAACTTGTAACTAAAACACCACAAGACTTTGTAAACAAGACTTTAACACCCTTTGGAAAAAAAGAAAGAAAACAATGACTTTAACATGTTAAAATGTAAGAGGTCCATTATGTTTGAGCCATAAAACCCTAAAAAAATGATCTACTAAAAAAAGGCTATCTACTATAGAATTGTAATTTTAAATAAACTGGGTGTGGGGGAGCGGGGGGAAAGAAAATGTCTGTTCCTCCTTTTTGTTTATAATCCTTATACATGTGCAAAATTCAGCTTTTTTCCTTCTGCAAATTTTGTACATTTGCACACAGTGTATTCAGATTTTTGAGCAGATGATCTTTAGTAAACAGAATTAACCTGATCACTTTTTAGCGCTGCAGGCTCGAAACAAATAAGACACGTTTAACACTTGAAGCAGGGTAATGAAAGCAAACTCTTCTCTTTCATTCATTCTATATAAAAAAATTATATAGAATTCATAGACAATTGGAAAGGTTTTTGGGGCAGACCTGACCTGTTGAAATGAGATGGTATTCATCCCTCCTGGGATGGTGCTGCTCTTCTCTCTAGTAATATGGCACATAGTCTTAGAGCTCAAACATGAATTGGGCCTCAGGTCAGGAAGCAGACAGACTGGCTTAACCGACCGTCTGCTTGCTGTCTCACGTCACATAAGTCAGATAAATCCCATCACATAGAGACTCTTTCACTTAGATATCATCATATAGAGACTGTGTCTGTAACCCCGAATAAGGAAATACAAAAAACTCCCAAACCCATTTAAGGGTAAAAATGTAATTGATGTTCAACAAATAAAAAACAGATATAATACAGATGAACAAATTATAAAGCTTGGTTTGCTGAATATTCAATCCCTTACTTCAAAAGCACTTATTGCTAATGATATGATTACAGACTATAACCTAGATGTGCTGTGTTTGACAGAAACCTGGCTAAAACCAGACGATTACATTACTTTCCAATCCAATCCAATCCAATTTTATTTATATAGCACAATTTAAATAAACACACGGTTTCCAAAGTGCTGCACACAAAAATAATAATACAATAATAATAAATAACAAACAGAAGCTTAATAGTACAATAGACTCAAATAGATAAAGTAACAAAATTTTAAATTTTACAACAAATCAATATAAAATCCTTAAAATAAAATAAATGAAGTCAATTTCCTACTAGGTGTTAAAAGCCAAGGAAAAGAGGTGGGTCTTTATAGGTGGGATTTAAAAACAGACAGAGAGGAGGCCTGTCTGATGTGCAGAGGCAGACTATTCCAAAGTTTTGGAGCTGCCACTGCGAAGGCACGATCCCCTCTGAGCTTCCGCTTTGTTTTAGGCTCTCTCAGGAGCAGCTGATCTGCTGACCGGAGAGACCGGGAAGGAGTATAAAATTGTACAAGCTCAGAGAGGTATAGCGGGGCAAGACCATTGCAGGATTTAAAAACAAATAGAAGAATTTTGAAATTAATTCTAAAATGAATGGGCAACCAGTGGAGTGAGGCTAAAATGGGGGTAATATGCTCATGCTTTCTTGTACCAGTTAAAAGTCGAGCTGCAGCGTTCTGTACCATCTGGAGCCGAGAGATGGTCGACGCACTGACCCCCACATACAGTGCGTTGCAGTAATCCAGCCGAGTGGTTATGAAAGCGTGGACTACTGTCTCAAAATGCTGTCTGGAAAGAATCGGTTTTATTTTGGCCAGCTGCCTCAGGTGAAAGAAACTTGATTTCACGACAGACCAAATCTGGCTCTCAAGTTTAAAATCGGGGTCCATCTTCACCCCCAGGTTTGTAATGGTGGGTTTCATGTACTGGGTTAGGGAACCAAGATCTGACAGGGGGGTTCCAGTGGATCCACTAAAAACCATCACCTCTGTTTTGTCATGATTAAAATTTAAAAAGTTTAAAGACATCCAGGCCTTGATGTCATCCAGACATTTCATTAATGCAATAACAGAGCTGGTATCATTTTTCTTAAGAGGTACATAAATTTGGCTGGCGTCCGCATAACAGTGGAATAGAATCCCATGCTTCCTAATTATGGAGCCAAGCGGGAGTAGGTAAAGAGAGAAGAGGAGAGGGCCAAGCACTGAGCCCTGTGGGACCCCAGATGAGAGGGGAGCAGAGGATGACACAGAGTCGCCGAGGCTAACACAAAACGTTCTATCAGCCAAGTACGACCTGAACCAATCCAATGCCACGCCTCTAATGCCCACCCACTGGTCCAGGCGAGAAATTAGGATCTTGTGGTCCACTGTGTCGAAGGCAGCAGTTAAATCTAAAAGCACCAGAATCACAGAATCACCAGAGTCTGTAGCTAACAAGATATCATTAAAAACTCTTAAAAGTGCTGATTCAGTGCTATGCAGGGATTTAAAATACTTTAAATGAGACCACCCCGCAAGATTACTGTTATAAACATGAACCTCGTCTGAAAGGCAAAGGGGGAGGTGTTGCTGTAATTTATAGTAATATCTTCAGAATTACTGAGAAGTCTTGTTTTAAATATAATTATTTTGAAGTGTTGGTGCTTAATGTAACAATATCTAGTGTAAATGATAAATCACTTTTGAGATTTGTGCTGGCTACTGTATACAGGCCACCAGGGCACCATACAGACTTTATCAAAGAATTTGCTGATTTTCTATCAGAGTTAGCACTGGCTGCTAGTTAGCTAGTCCTAACTATAGCTGATTTTAATATACGAAAAAGATGCATTGGGATTGGCATTTAAAGACATTCTGAACTCCATTGGAGTTAGACAACACGTGTCAGGACCTACTCATTGCCGTAATCTTACTCTAGATCTAACATTATCGCATGGAATCAATCAATGTTGATGCCGTTGAAATTCTACAGCAGAGTGATGACATCTCAGATCATTATCTAGTCTCGTGTATACTCAATCTAGCCAAGGTTGCAAAGCCGACTCCGTGTTACAAATATGTTAGACCTATCACTTCTGCCACTAAAGATTGCGTTATTAATAATATTCCTGATCAGTTTCATCTCCTCAGCATCCCAGATAGCTTAGAAGAACTCGATATTGTGACAGAAACATTTGACTCTCTCTTTTCCTGCACTTTAGACACAGTTGCTCCTTTGCGCTTAAAGAAGATTAAAAAAAAAATAGTCCAACGCCGTGGTACAACGAGCACACTCAGGCCCTTAAGAGAGCAGCCAGAAAAATGGAGCGCAACTGGAAGAAAACAAAACTAGAGTATTTTCGCATTTCATGTAAAGAGAGCACAATTGCGTACAGAGAGGCCTTAAAAGCTGCTAGATCTGCTTATTTTTCAAACCTATTAGAAGAAAAATAAACAAAACCCTAGGTAGGCTATTTATTTGAAACAGTGGCTAAATTAACGAAAAATAAAGCTTCAGCCCCAGACGTTTCCAAGCAGCACAGCAGTAATGACTTCATGAACTTCTTTACTAACAAGATTGATAATATCAGGGAGAAAATTATAACTATGCAACCGTCTACTACAGTATCGCATCAGGCAGTGCATTGTAGTCTCCTTGAGGATTTTTTTTATTAATTCATTGCTATAGGAGAGAAGGAATTTTCTGAACTCGTTAAATCATCTAAATCGACAACATGTATGTTAGACCCTATACCGACTAAGCTATTGAAAGAGATGATTCCTGAGATCATAGATCCTTTTCTTAATATCATTAATTCATCTTTGTCAGATACGTACCAAACATTTTTAAGCTGGCTATGATTAAACCGCTTGTTAAAAACTTGATCCTACAGAATTAGTCAATCACAGGCTGATCTTGAATCTACCTTTTCTGTCAAAGATACTAGAAAAGGGAGTATCCTCACAACTATGTTCCTTTTTAGAAAGAAATGGTATCTGTGAGGATTTTCAGCCAGGATTTAGACCGTACCAAATGATTTGCCCTTATCATCCGATCGTGGTTGTATCTCTCTATTAGTGTTACTCGATCTTAGGGCTACATTTGATACTACTGACCAAAACATTCTTTTAAATAGACTCGAAAATTATGTTGGCATTAGTGGAATTGCATTAGCATGGTTTAAATCATACTTATCTGACCGTTATCAGTTTGTAGCAGTCAATTAAGAGATTTCTTTTCGATCAAAAGTTCAGTGTGGCGTACCACAAGGCTCTGTACTAGGACCTTTGCTGTTCACTCTGTACATGCTACTCTTAGGAGATATCATTAGGAAGCATGGCATTATTTTTCATTGTTATGCTGATGATACTCAGCACTACATTTCTTCACGCCCTGACGAAACTTACCAATTCACAAAATTAACGGAATGCATAGCTGATATAAAAAACTGGATGATTAGTAATTTCCTACTACTTAATTCTGAAAAAACAGAGATTCTAATTATTGGACAAAAAACGTCCTCACATAATTACCTAGAATACTGTCTAACACTTGATGGCTGGAATAATTAGGTAATGCATTCATGACATCAAGGCTAGATAATTGTAATGCTATTATGGGTGGTTGCACTGCACACTTAATAAACGGACTACAGCTGGTCCAAAATGCAGCAGCTAGAGTTCTTACCAGAACCAGGAAGTATGACCATCTCAGCCCAGTTCTGTCAACACTGTATTGGCTCCCTATTAAACATCGTATAAATTGTAAAATATTGCTGATTACTTACAAAGCACTAACTGGTTTAGCTCTGCAGTACTTGAGCGAGCTCTTAACGCATTATAGCCCTTCACGTCTATTGCGATCTCGGTAGGACCTTTTCCTATTTAGCACCAAAACTTTGGAACAGTCTTCCTTACATTGTCCGGGAAGCAGACACACTCTGTCAGTTCAAATCTAGACTAAAAAGACATCTCTTTGACCTAGCATACACATAACACATTATAGACTACTATAATTCAACGTTAGGCTGCATAGATTAGGTCAGCCGGAACCAGGAACACTTCCCATAAATCCTGATGTACTCGTTACATCATAAGAAGGATGGCGTCTACGCTAATAGTAGTCTCTCTATTTATCCCGAGGTTTACCGCAGTCCGCCTTATCCAGGCCGTATCCAGATCTGATGAAGGACCTTTCCTTTACCTCTGTACAGATAAAACGTTGTCGGGATAATTCCGTTTCACGTGGCTACGTGGAAGCGATAAATAATTATTTACTATACATTTTTAAGGCCAGACAAGTAGTTTGTTGAGGGTTGGCCTGCGCACATATATATTCAAACGTGTATACCAAAACACGTGATGCGCATGTGCACGCCGTCAGCATTTTCGCGGGTTTGCTTTTTGGGGGTTTGCGCAGAGCTAAAAAAAAATTATACGGTTTTCAAGGCTTGCACCTTGGAATCTATTTTCAAGGTTTGCGTTCTCGAGCCACCAGGCACTGTTTTGTGCAGATGAGCGGGCCGGAGCGCGTTGAGTGTTTTCTGTTAGAACAGTGTCGTGTTAGCGGCCCCTAAGTTAATAACTAATGATCTTTGCAACGGAAGTGAATCAATCAATCAAAACTAACTTTAGCTGCACAATAACTTTATTCTAGAGCTGCTGTAAAGCCAAAGCAATCTCTGTTACTGTAATTTCCTATTATCACTGTAAAGCTGTTTTGAAACAATCTATATAGTTTGAAGCGCTATATAAATGAAGGTGACTTGACTTGACTTTGAATGTTCAGATGTAATCATCAATTTCTCTTTTGTTGAACAGGACACCATTTCGTCACTGCTGTCTCATTTCATTTCTGTTCTCATAACTTGCATAAATGCATTTGATTGGATAAAGATGCAGTCAAATAATTATGTGGGTTTAAATGTGTTTGAGGAAAATAGCATATCTGAACTATGGCCAGAAAAGTATTAAACGCACTCACTCCGTTCTGGATTTGGACCGCAGATTGGTAATCGATGACCTCAGCGTACTGTTGAACTCACCACTGAGTTTTCTGATGTTTTGAGCAGCACCGCAATTTCATCAAAATCAGTCGATATAATTAAATGTAGTTTTATTTTAAAGGTGCTCTTACCCAGGTCAGACCAGACAATGGACTCGTTCTACCATGCCTATGTTTTGATCATCGTTCTGAATCCCATCCAGACGTATAGTCTTTAACAAAAACACAATGTTTTCAGCTTTTTGCTCAAAATGTAGCTTTTTTTAAATGAAACTTACCCACATTCAAGTGTTGATAAAAAAGCAATGTATGAAGCTAGAATAAAACTTTTTTTTCTTCTTTTTTTTTAAGCAGGTCTGTTCTTTCTTTTGATGTATTGCATATTCAGAAGTAAACTAAATTTTCTGAGGGGCCATGAAACTTTTGTAAAAAATGATAAAAAATGCTGGCAATGTCTGGCAACTTTTTTCAAAAACTTTTTTATATTAGATAAATACATATATAAATACAAAAGTCTATTTGTCATCAAGCCAATACTGTCTGTAAATAGCCTGTGTTAAAAAGCCACTTTTATAACATGGGATTTTGACCAAATGAGAGAAGAAAACTGAGCACCCACATAGCTACAGTAAACTTAATGAAATTGTAATGAAATCGTAATGCAATACTTACTGCCTCAGATGTGTCCATTCTAATGATGGACAAAACACTTCAAAAATTCTCAGAAATGTACTGGTCAAAAAAACATTGTAACTCCATTGGAGCTTAATTTTGGTAAAATGTTAATAATATAATGACACATGCAAATGTCTGGCCATATACAATATAAAGCCACAATATCTTTGAAAAACTTTGACAGTTTAATCATTTTTAAAATACAGTGTTTTTTCATTTCCTGAAAAGTAGAGGTTTTGGACGTATAAGGTTTCCGGCTGACAGGAAAGATATCTTCCAAAGCCACATGACAATAAGGAACAGACAATAATCTAAGTAACTGTGCCCTCTAATCTTGATTTGTGTCAATAAAAGTAAAACAATAAAAGTAAAAATGCAGCAGTTGAGCAACAAATTTCAGGTTTTACATAGTACATTTTTCCCCAAGAGACCAGATAAACAGCTGCTTATACGTGAGCAAAAATGGGCCTGTTTTCTTTCTTTTTTTCCAGCAGTTTGTGAATGAGTTTCTTGTTAAAGACATTGGTCATAACCGTGTGCATGTAGAGCAAAATGAGTGTGTCAGTTCAGTGAGGAACATGATGCAGATTGTTGGAAACAATGCTCATTAGCACTGCTCCTCAGAGCTCCAGGGCGAAGTAGTGATCTGTGTTTTCTTACCCTGCAAAACTAGAAGGGAAGTTGAGTTGCCGTCCTGATCTCTCCCCAAACGTCGTCTTCTAAGAACGCTCTGAGTAAATAATTAATTCTCTATGCTGATGGAAATTCAGTCCCCCTTATCTAGATGCTAAACTGAAGCAATATAAAAGAGACAGTGCACCAAGTCTGATCAGCACAGGAAGGTAATATCTATCAGTGCCACAGGGGATCAGTTTGACTCTGCTCCAATCAGTGAGCAAGTGCCAGTGACCCAACAGCTGGTTTTATCTAATCATCCATCATTATTGTGCCTGTATGTGTGATTGTATGTGTTTGTAAGGCGAAATGATGGATGCCGCCATTGTGTTTGGGTCCTATTCACAAAGCAGTGGTGTTAATTAAAGGAATTTGCTCTGACCAATGTTTGGACTTGTGTAATTAATTCTGTAATTTTGACATTAGCGGATGTACAGATAATTTTTTGCACTGGTTAAATGAGCTAAGAATAAACACGATTGAATGGATTAGGCAACTATTTGTCACCCACACAACCCTCACTATGAGGCACGTTTGAGATGTACTGTGTTTTGAAACATTGTGAATACTGCTATGAGGCTTCTGTGAAGATATTTTGACATGCAGCACTGGAGGCCGTAGGTTTGTTGTCTCAGTTGCATGATTCACATGGGTTGCAAAGTAGCAATCAATCTAATTATGTCCCTTTGCTGCTGAAAAGAGATTCTGGTGTTTTCATTTTCTGTTGAATTCAAACCGGACACTGCTCTGTTTTTTAACAAGGCAAGCAGCACTGTTAAACGTATTCCCCAAATGAATGAGTAGTTCTTGTGAAGGTCGCCAAGGTCATGTCCCAAGTAACAGTCTGTGGATTCTTAAGTGGGGCCCATTAATAATTTGTACAACTATTGGACGGGTCAATGACATGGCACTTGTGTTTTGGTCTGGATCTATTAACTTGCTCAAAAATAAAGAGAACAATAAAGAGATTCAAATGTGATTCATACATACAAAGGCTTGAATAGCTATATGAGCATGTTTTAAAGTTAAACACTTTGTATATATTTGTATATATATATATATATATATATATATATATATATATATATATATATATATATATAAATGTTTGTGTGATACAACACTGTACTGTTATAATAATGAAGATTTAATAACTGCTTCTCTACAAAAAAAATTGTCTGCTAAGTCAGGAAATTATATATCACATGATTTGATATTTTTATGAAAAGGCACGATTAATTCAGATTGTGAAATGTCATGTGGTACGACTCTCCAAACACATAATATTTATGAATTTATAATTAATGATATTTATTTTTTACATTTTTTAAATTAGCAAAAAAAATTCAGGCAAAAAAAGATCCATTGGCAATATTGTAAGAGTAAATGTGACTGCTCCTTAAAGTCGAGATTAAAAAAGGAAGTAGCTCCTTTCTTCCATATAGTGATGTACATGAGAGGAACATATTATTGAAGAAAAAAAAGTAGGGCAATGACTTGGTTTTGCATCGGTTGTTTAT
Source organism: Leuciscus leuciscus (assembly GCF_965113295.1). Classification (NCBI taxonomy): domain Eukaryota; kingdom Metazoa; phylum Chordata; class Actinopteri; order Cypriniformes; family Leuciscidae; genus Leuciscus; species Leuciscus leuciscus. The sequence goes on along the minus strand of NC_138727.1, from coordinate 30,484,553 downwards.
TTTGAGATGTAGATGACTGATGACTGTGAGCTTTGCAGGTGCGGGGTTTAAGAGGACTAAATAATTGGAGAAGTCCTGCAGGCCAGAGAGAAGTTTGTTCTACCGGAAGGTCAAGTTATTAAATTTTTAGTAGTAATGTCCCAATGAAGCAGCATACATTTATTATTTTGATAAATATAATCAAATACACTTAATATGTTGTTATTACTGCAAACTGTTTAATAATGTACTACAATACACTGAGGTGCAAATAGTATCTGCCACTATTTGCACTAAGTATATGTGCACTTAGTGCAAAGAAAATACCACTATTATCACTTAGTGTAAATTGCATCTATGGCTGCAATGAAAATACTTTTTGTTGCTATTTACACTTAGGGACACGACACCGTTTTCAACTAAGAACATAAAACTTTGTATACGCTTTGGCCGTTCATTTACATGACAACAGAGTTTTGGGGGCCTGAAAACGCAAACTTTTGAAAACGGTCTCTGTGTAAACAGCAAAAACGTGAATCTCTGAAGACGATGACATCATGCACATGCGTATTACGTGTTCAGTCTATAGTGTTTCATCGCCATCTAATGAATATGGAATACAGGGTTTTTACTCGTTTTTGCGAATCCGTGTCAATAGGGATCAATGGTGTTGTCTTCTCAGTTTTAAACATATCGTTGTCGTGTAAGCGTACCCTTAGTTCAAGAATATATTTGTCAGGGTTATGTTTTGTATCTTTGTGTTTTCGTTCCTGTGTTTTTGTTACGTGTTTCATTTCAGTTTGACCTTAATTACTCTCTGTTAGTTTTCTTAGTTACCGATTAACCAGACCTGTGTCTCGTTTAGTTCATGATTTATACTTCTTGTTTGGTTCTATTGCTTGTTGGTTCTCGTCTTCATTTAATGTGTGTGAATTATGATTTCTCCTGGGTGATTCTCTGTGTTTATTAAAGACTGTATTTACTTCATCTTTGTCAAGAATTTTGGATTGAACCATACACAGCGTCTTATTTATCATCAGTCTGGGTGTCTGGTTTCCGAATTATTTGATAAATCGGGGAGATTAGCTACTGCTAATGTGAGCATGTGTTGTGTCCTGCAGGGGGAGCTACTGAGCCCGTGTCGCTGCAGTGGTTCTGTTCGCTGCACTCATGAGCCCTGTCTAATAAAGTGGATTAGTGAGAGAGGATCCTGGAGCTGCGAACTCTGCTACTACAAATACCAGGTCATCGCCATCAGCACCAAGAACCCACTACAGGTAACTCAATGCTTGCCTTAGATTATTTTAACATTATTATTACCAAAAACATGTTTTTTTTTTAATGTTCCTTTGTAATTCCATGTACTCTGATGAAATATTACATTTGTAAAAGTAATCCATTTCGATTTAAAAAGTAACAGTACATGTTTTAAAAGTAAAATAACTAGTCTATATGGTTTTATTTATTTATATTATACACTCCATCCTCCTGCTCAAAATGCTTATTTAAAGAGAGAGGGGTCTAATGCCCCAGTCACACTGATAGGATAGAATTTAAATAAGTTAGTCTGACATCATTATACATTTTTTTAGAAGTCAGCACAGTCGAGCTCTGGGGGTCATATTACTCCTGCTTCTAGGCTCATTTTAAATTCAGACAAGACCAATTCAGTGATTTGTTAACCTGAGTTATTGAATCAGTAGTTCATTGAAAAGAATTGGCTCTAAAGAAAGATTTGTTGTTATGCTTTGAAATGTAATGAAGAAACTCTGATTAAGTCCAAATAAATATACTTGCATGTGTTACGGAGTAAAACTGCTTTAGTTTTGTCCACCATGCAGGTATTATTTGCATTGCACTAAATGGCCAATACAGTTTGTGGACACCTGAACACAACACCCAAATGTGTTTAAGCAAAACCATGGACAATTCATTTCATAGCCATGGGCATTAATGAGGCATCAGTCCTCCCTTCCACTCTTCTGGCAAGGCTTACCATTAGATGTGGGAACATGGTTGCAGGGAACATTGCTCTCAGTCATTATAGAGCATCAGTGAGGTCAGACACTGATTTTATATGATGGGGCTTGGCTCACAGTCATCACAAAGGTGCTCCTCGAGTTTCAGGTGGGCTTTTTTTGAAGGCCAGCCAATTTCTTCCTCACCACAGTCGGTAAATAATTTCTTTATAGATCCCGCTTTGTGCAGAGAGCATTGCTAAGTTGAAAAAGAAAATATTTTGTCTCATTGTTTGTACATTTACATGGCTGTATAGTATACTTGATTAAAGTAGAAAACGCATTCATTAGAAGGTGATGTTCACATTCTCTGGCCATATAGTGCACCTTGGCATACCATGTATGATATATGAATATGGTAGTCATTCAGCACCAAAATATAGCCATCTGATTCCATCACTGTGCCATTGTACCACCATAATACTGAGAGCATTAGCAGTGTGTTTATCTTATTTTTCATATGATCAGCTCATATGATTAATTTGCTTGTCTGGGTTCAAAGCTTCTGCTCTCAATGATATTACTTTCAGCCTTTTTTATTTTCTTTTGATCTGACCTTCAGATGATAAATAGGACACTTTCTTCTTTGTTTTGGTTATTTTAAAGGTGCACTACAAAACTTTGGCCAAACCATTACCAGGGTTCCCACGGGTCCTTGAAATCCTTGAAAGTTTGTGAATCTGTTGGGTTTTTTTTTCAAGGCCCCTGGAAAGTTTTTGAAAATAAACATTCATGGATACAGGTCCTTGAAAGTACTTTAATTTATTTTGTGCAAAAAGTTTTCTAGAAAGAATGCCATATTATTTCCTCCAGTTCGCTAATGTGTTATTTCGCCAACACTTCGTGGCCTATGCATAGTAAGCGTAGCCAGGAATCACAATGTAGGTGGGCCCAGAGAAAATCAGGTGGGCACAGCCTAAAAATGCATCTGTTATCAAAATAGGCCAACACAAACACCTGCTTGAATACACTACAGTTTAATCAGAGCACAAGCATGTATGTCATCATAAACAGTGTTAAGAACATAACGATAAGAACAGCATTTCCACTGCGCGCGGCCGCACCACACACGCGCGCGCCTCTTACAGATGCAAAACAACACCATCATCAAATCAGCAGGACAGTAACGTTAGTGGACAGTGTGTAAAAACAATGCTTGGTCATAGTCTGGCTCAGCGGCCACATAAACCACGTTAAATAAACAACATTGACTAGGAAACTGCATAGTAAACGTAGATTGGCTTACTTTTGATGACTAGCTTATAAAAGCAGACAACGGGGCTTAGAGTTGAACACTGCAATGATTTCGTTATAGTCCAACGATTCAGTCAATTCTCTTTCAAATGCGAGCAGGGACATAGAGTCTTTTTGACACGAACTTTAGTAAGTTGCTCTGTTTTATTTTAGTTTAACATAAAACTTCAGTGTCCCTCTGTGCCCCCTATTGTGAAGGGGGGGATGGGCTGTTCGCAATCTGACTGCGAAATACGCTACGCGGGCATTTCGTCATCACCATGACAACCATGACAACCAAACAAGAATCAAGAAACATTAATATTTATTTGTATAGTTTAAAGTATTGTGATAATCGCAACAGAATTCCCTCCTTAAGGGCCGATCACACCTGACGCGTTTTTGGCAGTGAGAGGCGCCTATTTTCAATTGGTTTCCTATGGCAGCGAGCGTTCTGCGCGCTGTTTAAGCGCCTGCTGCGCACCTCGCGTTTTCGAACCTGAAAAACGCGTTAGGTGTGATCGGGGCCTAGGTTACCTTGTGAGGCCACTGACTGGATGGGCATGGGCCTGACTGACAGGTGGGTGGGCCCAGGCCCATCGAGGCCCACCCGTAGCTACGCGAGTGCGCATTTACGCATTACGTAAAGTGTTTCCCGCGTGAGGTGCTTTGTGTTGTACGTTGCCATGACTTCACGCGCGCACGAAACTATTACGATCATTACGATCATAGATATGATTACGATCATAGATGACTACGATGCAGTGGTGTAGTCTACGTGATACGCAGGTATACGCCGTATACCCACTAGAAAAGGCCAAGGATTTGCGTATACCCACTTAAAAAAGCGTGAGGATACGTAACAACTTCGTTTTGTGTCAGAACTTTCACTTTCATTCATAAATTCACCCCGTCTGTGTTTGCGAAGCGACACGGATCGAATCGCGGAATCCAGTCACAAATGGAACTTGCTATAGGGCAGAACGTCACGGATTTTGGCTATTTTTGAATGAATAAATCAAAAGTAGGGCTGTACAATGAATCAAATCTCGATATGGACTAGTGTCTATGAATATTAAAGCTAAAAGAGACTGCAATTGTTCTACGCGTCTCTGGGAATGAGCGCTCAATGTGTGCTCCACTACACACACACACACAGAAGCACGCGTGACTCACGCTCGTGGTGTTTTCAGCGTTTCACTGTATTGAGACATGAATGATGTAGGCTACAGCTACACATGTGCATTTCATCGCAGAGCTGCTATGAGAGTCACTTGACGAGAATTTCACCATTTCATTTGATAAAACTATCGTCATTCATTCGTTTCATATAGACGAATCCGACGAGCGTTCTGTGTAGGCTGCCATCTTGTGGCGACGCCATTACTGAGCTGTTACTAGTATAAACAAACCTCCGTGATAACGCACAGTCGATGACAGCTACAGCCAGGCAGAATGACTTGTTGGGTTGATGATGTTAGACAGTGGGCTCCAGTCACAGATGAAGGTACAAACGATCTTACAGATTATTTATGAAAATAGCTTGGCAATAACTATGCTAGCTAGGCTAGCTAACGAGGAAACTATAAAAAGATCTGTCCATTTGACAACAATAAATAAATGAATATCAAATAAACGAATTCATGTTTTTCATTTGTGACCATTATTGATCTCATTTTCACATTTCAAAAGGAAAGGGTGGTACAGCTAACTGCTAGCGTTGTTGGTTCTCAGAGTGAGAGTCACAGTCGAGCAAACCAAACATTAACAACAGACATAAGTAATGTTACTACTTCCCCATCGCGCCCCTTCGGTTGTTTTAAAGGTATTCAAGAGTATTTTCTCCTTCGCCTGGCATCCGATGATCAACAAAATGCCAACTACAGGTCACTGATAGAGGGTCAAAATGATCTGAGCTCCGGATGGTTTGGTTAGCTAAATAATGCACACTCTACCAGATGATAAACACATAGTTCTAAAAGGACCTGTCCGATTTTCACAGACCATTAACAACACTCATACTGTACAAATAACTCGGCAGAGGAAGAATAGGAAAGTTGTAGATGTAACGTTAGTGACAGTCGTAAATCGCGGGCTGTTTATTCCAGTGGACGCAACCAAACGGCGCAACGCTACCCAGCAACAGCTCAGTAATGGCGCCCGCTTACTTCCGGTAGTTTCGCCGGATTCGTCTATACACACAGAAACTGTTATGTCTTTACGACAACCTGTCAAAATAAAAGTTCGGTATAACGTGAAGAAATTATAACAGAAATATATTACTATTGCACAGTAGAGTATACTTCAGGCCTAATAATAATAATAATAATAATAATAGTGTATTAAAACACACAGAAACTCAAATGTCTACAACCCACCAAAATAAAAGTTCGGTCTAACTCAAATTAATTAGAAAGAAATTGCACAGTAAAATGTATTTTAAAATAACACTTTTTTTTTCAAAAACACCATTTCTAAAAGTAAATTTGTATTTGTGCCTATAATGTTTAAAAAAAAATTTTTTTCGAGTATTTAGAGTATACTCACTACAAAAAACTAGACTACACCACTGCTACGATGGTACCTCAACGTTTCACAGACACAAACGTGATGCCTGGAAAATGCAAGTTTCAAGATATTTGGAATGTTTTATAATGATCTGCACTATGTTGGATATGTTTTCAGTGTTTTATAATGATCTGCACTATGTTGGATATGTTTTCAGTGCTTATACCGAACCCAAATATGTTCAGTCAATAACGTTAGCCCTATTCGAACGGTAATTGTGTCTCATGGGATCGTAAGGCATTTTCATCATTTAGGGGTTGCTCTGTGATTTAATTGCTGTCCGAATCCAGAATGTCAGTGTTTTTCTCCCACCACCCGCGTATTATTATTATTATTTTATAAACACCAAGGTTGTGTGGTGATTTAATTGCCGTCTGGATCCACATCTGAGAGATCACTTCAAAATTCACTGTTTAAATCCTTTTTGATCACTGCCGATCAACATACGATAACTGTTGCGCTTAACGTTAACTGTAATTTTAAAGATGAACTTTTTATTACTGAAATGCTGGAAAGTATGTATTTTCAGAAAGAAATTTAATTAGCAGCTAACTTTACCCGCTCCACCTCAGCGAACAAAAAGGAGAAAGAGGAAAAAAGCACGTAAACATTTGAAATGGGCCGTTAATGTGACAGCAATAGGCCTATATCTAATTTTTAAATATGTAACGTTAGACCATTGTGCACAACATTAAAAATACAAACCATGCATCTTTATTTTTCCTCATGTAAATAAGAGGCTGAATTAACTTTAAAGGAGAACTCTGGTCAATTTTAACATTGAGCTAATTTTTTTGTAAATTTGGAGTGCTGTCAATACAGAGAACAACAACAAAAATCAGTGTTGCCTACACCGTGTTATCCTCTTTTTAAAATTTGCACCCTTTGACTTTAATGGGGCATATTTTAAACCTGCTTTTACCCTCTTAACATCCTTGATGTGTCATTACAAGTGCCCAGCCAATGTGAGTGATTCCTTTAGAGTTAACACGGGTGAATCTGACTGCAGTAGATGTGAAAGATATGAAGAAAAATTAAGTTAATTCGGCCAGCGCTCATACCTGTATTTACATCCTGTTTTCGGTTGAAGTCCAAAGTAGTCGATTGTCGAGTTCACGCGCGTGATCATAGGTAACTAAACATATGCGCGTGAACTCGACAATGAGGAACCCCTTTCCTGAGGATCACGCAGCTCTCGCGCTCGCTGACGGCGACTGCCCTCACTGCGAGCTAGTTACTGCCTATGGTGACTCTGAGGACTCACCTGGCATCCTTCTCCGAGACTGCTCCACCGTTTTTTGCACGAGAGACCGGTGTTCGAATCGCGGTCTAACGGCAGATAAATTATGCCGCAAATGCTTCGCTCTGTCAGTTCCCTGAAGGCGACTGCAGATGTGCATTTTGCCAGCACTCCAAGCAAACAAACGCCAGCATGTTGACGCTCTCTGTTTCTATGGCAACTTCTCGCTCGTTCAGTTCCAGTAAATGCGACTGTTCCAGTGTATTCTGCAGTAAACAAGTCGGCGACACAGTCCGCTTGCCTGCACACAAACGCCGCTTTTACGGCTACCCAGAAAAATCCCATAGAGTGTATTTTATAGTGCCACGGCCGATGGTGTTATGAGTGTAGACAAAATGCCCACTGCCCAGTGCTCATTCCTACACACAAACACAGCCCGTCACACAGGGCTCGCGCACATGAAATCGACCCAGATCGATTGCGCATTAAACGTGGTAAATGTGCCCACTGCCCAGTGCCCACAAACACTACGTTCTGCATGTCTCAAGGTTTCTGTAAAAAACGAAACCAACGTGCATTCGCTCTGCTCAGGCGGACAATGCTCTCAGTGTTGTAAATGTGCCCACTATCCCGCGCCCACATTCACACATAGACATGACAGGTCTTACGGGACTCGCCCAGCCCTCCCCCTCTCGGTTGACCACCGCAGAGGAGTCGAGCGCTGGCAATCTGCCCGCTGTTATCAGCGTGCCCCCTGCCTCAAATGTCATAAGCGCGACGCTTATGTTGCAGCACACCAAAGCCCCTCTGTCGCTGAGCGACCAGAGCGCGCTTCGCATTCAACCCCTAGCCATTCGTGCAGATGCATGGGCAAGGCTACCCGGGGTTTCGAAGTGGGTGCTAGACATTATAGAAAGAGGCTATTCGCTACAGTCTCGCCGACGGCCTCGCCGCTATGCGACGCGCGTCGAAACCACGGTAAAAACAGAAGTAGCACACCTACTTCGAGCCGAAATTTCGAAACTGTTGAGCAAGGGGGCCATAGAGCCCTTATCTCAAGCTCAGAGCGAAGGAGGGCTATACAGCAGATACTTCCTGGTACCGAAAAAAGACGGGGGTCTCAGACCCATACTAGATCTAAGGCAACTGAACAGAGTGCTTGCGAAGCGACAGTTCAGAATGCTCACGACCAGAAAATCCTCGCGCAGATTCGCCGAGGAGATTGGTTTGTGTCAATAGATCTGAAAGACGCGTATTTTCAAATACAGATAGCGTCACGTCGCAGGCGATATTTGAGATTCGCCTTTGAGGGCCAGGCATATCAGTACACAGTCCTACCGTTCGGCTTGTCCCTAGCACCCCGTACATTTACGATGTGCATGGACGCAGCGCTCGCACCCCTCAGACTACAAGGCATGCGAGTATTGAACTACTTGGACGATTGGCTGATTCTAGCTCAATCTCACTCGGTGCTCATAGAGCACAGGACCATTTTACTCGATCACCTCGAGAATCTGGGTCTCACAGTCAATTGGGCGAAGAGGTCTCTGTCCCCCAGGCAGATAATATCTTTTCTGGGCACAGAACTGGACTCGCTGTCTGTGATAGCGCGACTGTCACCACAGCGCGTACTAGACGTTCAGCGCGCAGCCAGCTCTTTCCGCTGCGGCGCATCTGTCCCGCTCAAGAAATTTCAGAGGATGCTAGGTCTCATGGCCTCAGCATCATCAGTACTTCATCTGGGCTTGCTTCGCATGCGCCCGCTACAGTTCTGGCTGAAAGCGCGAGTGCCGCGCCGAGCGTGGGCTTCCGGTCTGCTTCGTCTCAAGGTCAATCAGAAATGCATCGCAGCTCTGAAACCTCGGAAAGCAAACGACTGGTACCAATCAGGTGTAAGCCTGGGGACTTCCTCGAGTGTGAAGGTAGTGTCTACGGACGCATCCACCTCGGGATCTGCTCGAGGGCAGACCGTTCTTCGGCCAATGGTCAGAACGGGAGAAGCTTCTACACATAAACTGCCTCGAAATGCTGGCAGTAGACAACGCGCTGACGCGTTTTTGTCCCCAAATACGAGGACACCACGTCCTGGTCCGCTCGAACAACATGTCTGTGGTGTCCTACATAAATCGCCAGGGCGGCCTCAGGTCCCGAAACCTGCACAGGCTGACAGAACGCCTCCTGGTGTGGGCTCAGCGCAACCTGCTCTCGCTGAGAGCAGCGCATGTGCCAGGGCTCTTAAACGTAGGACCGGACAGACTGTCCAGGAACAATGTTCCGACAGCCGAGTGGTCTCTATACCCACAGACAGTCCAGCTGCTGTGGAAGAAATTCGGCAGAGCGGAAGTAGACCTGTTCGCGTCTCAAGAAAACGCTCACTGTCTGGAATTTTTCTTCAAGAGCAGGGACGCTCTGGCTCATGTATGGCCCCGCCGCCCGCTCTATGCCTTTTCTCCCGTCTCTCTCCTGCCTCAGGTGATAGAACGGATCAGGGAAGAAGGATGCTCAGTGCTACTCGTAGCGCCGTTCTGGAAAAACCAACCCTGGTTCCCAGTTCTGATGCAGCTAGCGAGCACTGCCCCATGGCCAGTGCCAGTGAGGAGGGACCTCCTCTCTCAGGCCAAGGGCTCGATTTGGCATCCGCGCCCAGAGCTGTGGTCCCTTCATGTTTGGGCCATCAACGGGTACCCGCTGACCTCCCAAGCGGAGTGTTAAACACGATCACGCAGGCTAGAGCTCCGTCTACGCGACGTCTCTATTCCTCGAAATGATCAGTGTTCTCCAGCTGGTGCACAGCTCGTGGCGTGTCGCCCCCAGACTGTGGGGTGACGGAGGTTCTCTCCTTCCTACAAAAGCTGTTGGACAAGGGCAGGTCCCCTTCCACGCTCAAAGTTTATGTGGCGGCCATAGCAGCGTTCTCAAAAACAACGCTTGGTCAGTCAATAGGAAGGAACGATTTAGTCATCCGCTTCCTTAGAGGAGCTAAGAGACTGAATCCTCCCAGACCTCCCTCAGTCCCGGTATGGGACCTTTCTACGGTACTGGAAGCCATGAAAGGTGACCCATTCGAGCCTTTACAGACGATTGATCTTAAACACCTGTCTTTCAAGACAGTGTTTCTTCTGGCTCTCGCTTCAGTGAAGCGCATAAGGGACTTACACGTGCTCTCAGTAAGCGCGACGTGCATGGAGTTTGGGCCTAATGACTCAAGAGTTATACTCAAACCTAGGCACGGTTATGTTCCAAAATCCCTCAACACACCGTTTAGGGCGCAGGTCATTTCCTCTGACGAGGAAGGAGACGCGAGCTTCCTTTGCCCAGTCAGGGCATTAAGAGCTTATGTGTCTCGCTCATCTATCTTCAGACAGATGGAGCAGCTCTTTGTTTCGTTCAGCGGACGTTCCAAGGGACTAGCCGCGTCGAAGCAGAGCCTATCCAGATGGATAGTTGACGCCATTGCGCTGGCGTACACTTCCAAGGGCATGCAGTGCCCGTTGGGAGTCAGAGCGCACTCCACGAGAAGCATGGCTTCATCGTGGGCCTGGTCAAGTGGGATTGCCTTGCAAGATATATGTATGACGGCAGGCTGGGCCTCCCCGTCTACATTTATAAGGTTTTATAACCTAGAGGTTCCCGCCTTACAGGCCAGGCTGTTGTCGGTCTAAATAAACCAGTACTGTCTGTTCTGATGCTTTCGGTTCAGAATACTGTGTCTGCTGATCACTGCTCGCTGAGCACTGTTCGCTGATCGACCATAAAATGCTTATGGGCAAATGAATAAGACCCACAATTTTCCATCAGTTCAGGCCGTACTCCGCCCTGTCTGTATGATGTAATTTGCGTCTGAGGGACGCTGCTATATGTGAAAGAGCGCGGTTCCGCCCCTCCCTCTTCCCGGACTCCCTGTGAGTTCCCTTGGTGATTGTGCACTATATAAATCCTGGTCTTTCGCCCTGGGTCTTTGGTGTCAGATCCCAGCACGCACGGCGTTTTACATTGGGTCCCCTAGCGTGAGATACTTACGCAGTACGAGAGACCTCTCGTAAGAGAACGTACTCGGTGACTAACGTAACCTCGGTTCTCTCTAGAAGAGGGAACGAGTACTGCGTATCTTGCCGTGCATGCACACGCTCTGGTTAGCTTCGGCGATGAAAAACCAGATATCAGCTGCCTGCGAGCCGGATTTATAGGCCTAAGCCACGCCCGTTTCGGCGGGACGTGACGCAGTGGGCGCGAAGCACCCTCATTGGGTCTGACGTCACGCTAGGCCTCGCTCGATAGGCTGCTGCAGTTGCCGCAGAACAGCCAATAGGCACGCGAGCTGTCTTGCCTATGTCTGTATGCTGCCACAACGCGTTTTACAATAATACAAATTAAGGATAATTTTTTGGCTTCAATATCTCGCGGAAAAGGGATTTTCCCCTAGCGTAAGATACTTGCGCAGTACTCGTTCCCTCTTATAGAGAGGACCGAGGTTACGTTAGTAACCGAGTACGTTACATGAGCCTAAGCTCTTTTCAATAAAATCCATGCAAAAGTTAATATACTGAATATTCTTTGGTTTTATGCAAAACAGAAATACAATAAATAGAATATCAGATCTCTGTCATGTGACCCTGGACCACAAAACCAGTCACATGGGTCAATTTTTTTAAATTGAGATGTATAATGTATAAGATACATAAGCTTCCCATTAATGTATGGTTTGTTAGGATAAGACAATATTTGGTCGAGATATGACTATTTGAAAATCTGGAATCTGAGGGTGCAAAAAAATCGAAACATTGAGAAAATCGCCTTTAAAGTTGTCCATTTATGTTAACGATTGTGCTGCATTCACTCACACAAATAAATGTTTTATATATTTACGGTAGGAAATTTACAAAATATCTTCATGGAACATGATCTTTACTCAATATCCTCATGATTTTTGGCATAAAAGAAAAATCGATAATTTTGACCCATACAATGTATTGTTGGCTATTGCCACAATATACCTGTGCAACTTGTGACTGGTTTTGTGATCCAGGGTCACATATGGCCAAAAAAAAAAGAAGCTTTTTTGCATAGCCTAGTTGTTTGACACGTGAAAACTGTAACAATGTATCTGATAAGGTATCACGGTGTAACCTTGCTCTCACTTGAAATGTGTCCCTGCATTAAGTCCTTGCATTTGAGGGTATTGGACCTGGAAAGTCCTTGAAAGGTCCTTGAATTTTACACCAAGATCTACAACCAGCAATAAGAACGTCTACAGGGCACGTATTTAAAAAAAAAAAGAAAAGAAAAAAAGAAGAAGAAGAGGAAGAAAGAAAGTTGTCTGAGCAAGTAGACAGACCATATTTTAGTTTATGGAAATGATGTAAAACAGCAAGAAATTATTCTGACATTTTTCTTGCCAAATCCATCCCAACTGCTCAAAATATAATATTATTGTGAGCTTACCGTAGTGAATTGGGGTAAGGGAAGAACAGTATGTTCAGTATTTTTGTTTTGTATGTACTTCATCTCAAAGATCTTCCAGAGCGCACCTTTAAAATAATGATATGAATAATAAAAAACCCAAAAAGTAAACCACTACCATTCAAAAGTTTGGAGTCGGTAAGATTTTTTTTTTAAATATATTTTTGTTTCGTGCATTATATATTTTTGCATCAAAGCTGCATTTATTTTATCAAAATACAGTAAAAATAATAATGTTGTGAAATATTCATACAATTTAAAAGGTATGTTTTCTATTATTTTAATAGAATTTAATAGTATCTATTTACAAGTGCATTTTTATATTGTAATATTTTAAAATCTAATTTATTCCTCTAAATGGCAAAGCTGATTTTTTAAAAGCTGTTACTCCAGTGTTTAGTGTCACAAGATTATTCAGAAATCATTCTATTATGCTGATTTGCTGCTCAAGAAACATTTATATAAATGTTAAAAACACTGTGTAAACTCTGCTTAATATTTTTCTGGAAGCCACAATACACCTTTTTTCAGGATGAATAGAAAGTTCAAAAGAACAGCATTTATTTGAAACATTTTTGTTATAACAAGTCTTGATCAATAATGCCTCCTTGCTGAATAAAAGCACACATAAAAAAAAATCTCACTGACCCCAAACTTTTGGAAGATGTGTACCTCTGCATCAGTCTAATTTACTGACTAATTCTAGTAATATTACCAAAGGCATACTTGTTTATATTATTAGTCTGTTTTTATTCTGACTGATATTAAGTCACTTATATTATCTGTGTACTGTTTAATATTTTCCAGTGTTTTCTTGTTCTTCATGTGTGTTTAAATGTGCGTCTGGTACTGTGCTATCTATTAGTTCATCGTTTTTTTCTGTGTCTCCAGTGGCAGGCCATCTCTTTGACAGTGATAGAGAAAGTCCAGATAGCTGCAGCTGTTCTGGGTTCGCTGTTCCTGATAGCCAGTATCTCCTGGCTGGTGTGGTCCTCCCTCAGCCCCTCGGCCAAGTGGCAAAGGCAGGACCTGCTCTTCCAGATCTGTTATGCCATGTACGGCTTCATGGACCTGGTTTGCATTGGTAGGTCATTGGATTCTCAATAATTACAGCCACCTGACTCAGCAAAACCAATGCTGTGCTTTTACATGTTTGTATGTCTACTTGTCTGAGAGAGGGGGGGGGGGGGGGGGGGGGGGGGGGGGGTCTCACTGGTAACCAACATCTAGGCCTATTGGAACCAGCTGAAGACATAATGTTGAATTACAAGCCCACTTTCCTCTAAAAACACAGGAAAGTAAAGGAAAAGTGCAGGCAGAACTAAGAGGATTGTGTTTTTCAGGCAAGCCACAGGGAGCCATGAGTAATTGCTGCATTTCAGTTAATGAATGCATTTTTTATGTATCTACTGAATAAAATTCCTAACAATAGAAATGGAAAGATTGAAAGATTGAGAACTGGAAATTGATTCTTGCATAGATGCCATTCAAATTCAAATTGGCCACAATATACTGGCTGTCACACTAAGAGTGAACAATTTTAAATCCATCCAATATTAAGTGACTTAAACTATTAGACTAGCAAAGCTAACTTAAACTGGCTATATTCAGAATGAAACTCTATCTTACCGATTACTGCTCAGGACTGATAACTGATATTGTGAAACATAACAGTACACAACAATAACCATTTGAAGCAGTAGTTTGCTACATAGTTGTCACATGATCTCATCACATTAGTTAAAGGGGTCATATTATGCTTTTTCACTTTTTCAACTTTAGTTAGTGTGTGATGTTGCTGTTCTGCTAGGTTACAAAGCTCCAATATATTTTATTTAACAGAATATTCTTTCCAAGAACTATAACAAATGACAAAACACATTTTTTTCCGGGCTTTATGAAGTCACAGTGTTACTCATTTAAATAATCCCCGCCCACAGAATATGTAAAAAAAGAGGACGAGGCCTGGTTGAGCTGCATTAGAGAAGACAGTGTTGTCACTATGTCAAAGAGACACTGTTTAATCAACCCCGTTTCGAAAACGATTTTTTTTTTAAGGTGATGATACACGGGGAAACTTTTTTGAGCAATGTTGCTTGGGAACTGTCCCGTTGAGAATGGGCAACAAATTTCTATCTGGATACTTTAGATCGGCCGTGGGCCCTGTGTCTCACTTGGTCCCCCGTTGACGGCAACATTGCCCAGTAACATTGCTCAAAAAGTTGCCCTGTGTATTATCACCTCAGTGGTTAAAATTTATTTTAGACAATGTTCATGAACATTGTTACACCAACGTTTATCTGTGTGCTGCGCATTTTACGGAGAACAGCTTCCAGAAGCTAAGAGAGTACAATGCAGGTTACACACAAAAGCTTCTCCTGAAACGGAACAGTTCCCACTTTGTCTGGACAATCTGTTGTTTGTGGATCACAACTTGTAAGTATATCTTATCATTTCTAGTTGCGTTTTCTATTAACAGTTCTGATTATAAGTTTTATGTTGTTGCAACAAACTACAATGTAAACAGGACAAAGCTGTTTACCTCCGCTCGCCTGTTAGCCAACATTAGTGTTGATATAATGTTTACTGTAGCTTTTGTAAGCTCTCGCTTTTGTAAGACTGTTCACAAATGATCCATGGTTGTGTGATTGATTACTGTTTGTATTACTATAGTTTCCGACAACTACAGTATGATGAAATGGTGTATAACATCGGATCTAAAATGTATAAAAAAAAAAAAAAAAACATACCACTCTGAAACGTCCTGTGAAATCCGTGCTTGCAAAGTCAGTGCATGAAATCTGTTCTGCATGATCCTCTTGTTTGTTAACATTCTTAAGTCTGAATCTAGCTTGAAATGGTTTGAAATTGACGCCATCCTAAATATTTATACATCTGAGTAGATGAAACTCGTGGTTATGATAAGGGGCGTGACATTTCCCTGAACACACGCTAAGCGGTGCCAATCACAACACACTGGGCCAAGTAACCAATCACAGCACATTTAATATTTCAGAAGGACGGGCTCATCGCGTTCTAGCCAGACTGGGAGAGAAGAGCTGTAATAATGTAAAATATGTGAAAAATAATGTGTTTTTTTTAACAATCAAGCATGAAAGCATATTCTATCACACCCCAAAAACAAAATCAAGACTTCGTAAAAGGGCATAATAGGACCCCTTTAATTCAGTGACCAGTTAAATTAAGAAGTTGAAGAGTGTAAGGAGACTGACTTGATTGTCATTCACAATGCTTCATGTGAGTGGATGGTTGATTTGTTTGTTGTGATTTTCTGATTAGTGGAACTGAACATTTAAAACTGAACTTTAAAAACGTACGAGTTAGGGCTTTAACAGAAGCATTCCATAGATTAATAGTCGGCCTGTCTTGAAAGGTTTATGCGGAATCATTAAAAATCTATTTCTCTGTTGAGAAAAGTAATGGAATTTCTACTTCCATTACCCCACTGTTGCTCTCTGTTCCAAGTGCTACTTTCATTATTACTTGCCTTCTCTCATTTGGATTGACCCTTCAAACTGAATTTCTCTTTCACAGCATACAGACAATCGTCAGGTAAAGGAAGTAATTTTGCAGTTTTTTTGCCATTTATGTGATTTTTCCATTGATTTTAAAATGCTCAATTGTTCTCATGCACCCAAGGACTCTCAGCGGAAATAGAATTACAAAGGGTCGATATTCGATGCAAAAGTATACTTTCCAGAACAACAATCTTTACAGTTAAAAGCATTACTTTTGCTCCTATGTTAACATTCCTATTCAAAATGAAGGTTGAGTGATATATAGATTTGCGCAGTGTTCTAAACGCATGGCCTATAAGAGCAAAGCCCTCTCACTTCAAGAGCTCTGCGCTCACTTCTGATTCACCCTATTTGTAGATATTATAACAATAGTCATATGTATGTCATTTGGAAGTGAATAGACCAAATATTTAGGACTTACTGTGATATGTAATGCATCGTCACACTGGTATAAAGTATTACAGGGAAGGACATGCTGAGTTTGATCTCTGGAGGAAAGGCAAGACGATGGGATAGTCTAATCAGGCCAGCTTAAGGAGCGATCCTTCTAATGCTTCGCTATGAGAGAAAATACACACTGCTTCCCTCGTGATCCGCATACAATTGAGGCAGTAAATAACACGCGCACACACATTGTATCAGTCTTTTTGTCTCTCAGAGGAAATGTGCTCCTAATTAAATGATAACATTTTTTTTTTTTCAATTAAGCATCATCTGAAGAGCATTGTTGTAACAAAACAGTGGGGGGACTGCAGCTAAAACTAGAGCAGCACTTAGCCAAAAAAAGTACAGTTCAGCTTTTCCAGAAGGGTTGGAGGAAACCCAGATATGTGAGATTAATTGCGGGATAGTTCACCTGTTTACTCACCCTCATGTCTTTGCAAATTGTAAGACTTTCGTTCATCTTCAGAATACAAATCAAGATATTTTTTATATTCTCCCCCATTTTGTCCATTTATATCAACCTTTGTAATCAAGTTTAAAAAAGTACAAAGACATCATGAAAATAATCCATATGAATCAAGCGATTCAAAGTCTTCTGATGAGACATGATGAACAGATTTAATTTAAGCTTCTATTCACAAACATTGTGAATGTGGCAAATTGTGACTCGCTTGAATTTAATGCAAAATCTGTATTGGATTTTTTTTCCTGATTCCTGATTCCACAGATTCCTATTGAAATGACTGGATTTTGCCTGCAAAATTTCACAGAGCAATGGTAAATGTGACTGCACCTTAACTCGCAATAGTATTGAGAATTGCTTGTAACCATTGCAAAAGATAACGAAGACATCCAGACGTTGCATTGCGACTTAAGAATTTCATTTTTATTTCTAAACTATTTCAAATAATTCCTGCTCGTTTCATTTTCTTAGATATGCAGCCAAAAATTCTCTAGCTCTCCCTCTTTTGTCCAAACATTTAGCCCTGTCGCTCTATTCACTCAAAATGTCCAAGTTTTTGTATATCAATGACATACAGATACCAGTAACAATGTTCACACAGCGGCAGTATAAACGGCAGTTAGTCACATTTTAGAGTGCTAAATATATTCTATAGCCAAACAACTCACTAGTTTAAATGATCAGGACTCACACCTTAAATTTACTATTTTGGTTAACCTGTATTGGGTAAAAAGAATCACATTGTCATACAGTGCTATAGCTGCACACACAGTCGACGTGTATTTTGTGTATTCCTGTGAGGTTCCAATAACTCACACACAGAGATTGAGTTATGAGCCCTTCCAATCACTGTCTTCCATCAAAGCCTTTATCAGTTTTGTGGTCTGGGTCCCGAATGCTTTGCTCCACACTAAACAATTCAATGCCACTGTAGGATAATGGATGAATTTGTGTCTCTATTGGGCACGTTTATCAAATAAAGTCATGTTATCTGTAATGACTTTCCAGCGTTATGAAAGTCACAATTTTGATATATTTATTTTCATCACTGATCCAGGCATTATTTACAACTTTTGCAAGAAAAGAAAAGAGCATTTTGAGCAAAAAGCTGAGAAAAATGTGTTTTTGATCCAGAATGATGATCAAACCATAGATAGAGTAGATCGAGTCCATCAACAGCCCCAAAGCTTACACAGTCCTATACCTCGTCCTGGGTCAACATTTCATTCGGTAACTTTAGGCAGTTTTGATTTGTATGCTGTTTAATGTTGATGACCGCAATATTTTACGTATGCATCTGCTTACATAGATATCGCTTGTTTATACTTCTTCATCACGTGTCTTTTGATCAGGAGATTCGGTATTCTTTCAGATGTGTAATAGCGGCCCCTACCGTATAACAGTGAATACACGGAAAGCCTGAAATTTCCGTCTATGGCGGAGTAGTCTCGCGTAGCCAGACCTTCAGACTGACGGCAGAAGGTCTGGTATCCTTAGCAGCTTTCATTGGCCTAGAACCGTCCAGAGGATGTCTGACTGACATGTAAAGCAAACCAATCACAGATCGTTTTGTTCTGCGTCATGTTTAGGGGCGTGAAAACGTTGATGTTCCTACAATAACAGACCGGTGTGCAAGTCTATGCCACGAATTTGAAATACTTCACATACTTCTAAAAATCCAGCGTTTAGTTGATCCTGATAATTGTCAAAGTTTCACTTTCCTCTTCCATGAAGGGGTTTGACGCCACGGCATCTTTGTTTCCGGGCGGACCTTTAAAGAACGCGACAGACACGTCTCTCGGAAATCCTATAGAATTCAACCATTTTTAGATGACAACTTCGAAAATCCTGAAGTTTCCAGTTAGTTTCCAGTTAAGTGTGCATCAGACATTCAGCCAGCCGTTCGTAAGCGTGGTATCTGAGGCTGAGACTAATAGCGGGGAAGCATTGCCTCATAAATGACGGAAATTTTCGCGAATGGTGAAAGTGTGTAAACATAGCCTAGTTATAGTAAAGGTGCAGTCAAATTTACCTTTGTTTGGAGAATTTTCGAGAAATGGAGAAATCCAGTCATTTCAGTAGGAATCAATGCGATCAGGCTTTACATGTGAGGACAAGATTTTCCTGTGCAGATTTCATTTCGGGTTTAGTATGTCACGCAAATTCGCCACATTGACCAACAGAAAGCTGCTTGGTTTTGAAAGTGAACCGTCACTACACTACTGACAACAGATAATGAACCATTTTTCATCAATTTCCACAAATGTGGCCACACCTTATGTCTGTTTCAAAACAAAAATGTGAATGAACAACTATATTCAGCACTGACAATTGTATTCTGCTGCTGTGTCAACGTGGCCATTTCAATAAATGCACAGGTATTGGACAGAGTACCTGCGATATAGCTGCAGTTTGATGTACGAGGTTTAGACAGCTCGCCATGCTGATGTATTGCAGATTGGACATAAAGTCATATGGGAGTTACAGAAAGAGTGTCAACAACTGCAGCCCTCTCCTTAACATCCACAAATGACAGCTGCAACATAAAATATCTGCCACCTAGTGCCTGCAGTCTAAATGGGCATCACAATGCTGCAGAAGCTGGAGTGGAATGGCTGTTTCGCCTCTCCAGTGGCTCAGAGGGAATAATGAGGTTTTCTCAGAGCAGCGCTATCTTGGGTAATCGCGACTGCAAGAAAAAAAGAAAGAGGGTGAATGGGAAGGAGCTGAACAATGATGATGTCGAGATTGTTTTAGTGGCACATCCGTTTGTGCGTGCGCATGCTGTAGATCAATGGCAGAGTTCCTCAAGAGTTTCGTTGTGATGTATCGCTCTGTCTCTGTTAGCAGCCAGACTGGGAGGGAGAGCGAACAAGAGTCCATTCTGTCTGATTAGGTGGAGAGAATGGAGATAATGCCTAAAGGCGATCGTTTCATTGAAATACTATCACTGAGAATAGCATTGGCCTTTTATTATTTCCCCTCTTGACAGGAAGGGGTATCAGGTCTTCTGAGAGTGTTACGAATAATGTATCACACAACATTTATATTTATTAATTTAGCTGATGCTTTTATCCAAAATGTGGGTTTATACAATATTTTGGATAACTGTTGATGCTTTCAGCTTCTAATCAAACTGTACCATCATCTGTTTTTTTAACCATTTGTGAAATCGTGAGCTTAGAATTATAAGGTTCTCTCTCCGTTTAGGGTAGTTCTGAGATATTGAGCATCAAAGTTTTTACATCCCATCTGGCAATGGAGTGATGGAACCTTTTTATTTTATTAATAACTACTAACAAATTTTTTTTTTTACAAAAATAACACCACACAGGCATTAATAAACACCTAATGGATCAGATTATGTCAAAAACTCAATTTCGACCAAAAGTGGAGATAGAACCTTATAATTCTAAGCTCACGAAATGTATTTCACAGAACTATCCATATTTTTCCTCAAAAAGTCCATGGATTATGTCTGGGGTTACAAATAAGCCATATAACATAACATAAATGATACATATACTAAGCAACAACAGAGATGAAAGTAAGACAGTGAAACAAACAAATATATGTGATATGTGTATATATGTGATGATGTACACATCATATGATATATGATATGTGTACATGATATACATGAATGCATGGATGGAACTGTATAGTTATGGGCGATACATTGAATATTATTATATATTTGAAATAAATTCACTGCCAATTAGGCTTGGCGCGATAGTCGGTGTTACCGGTGTTACACGGTGTTCAGTTCTTGCCATCATTCAAAATTGAGTGTTTATATGTATTATGTTGACACTTTTACATGAAAATGATTTAACTTTAAATATAAATTTAAACATTTAAATATAATTTTGTGTTCAGTGAGTGGAATACAATGATTATTTTAATTATATTTGTATTTAGTTTTATTTCTTACATGTTAATATTTTCAATCTACTTTGCTGTTTGGTTGAAACAATAACCAGTTTAAGCATTTCAGAATTTTTTTTTAGATATCAAGATATCAAATATTATGAAAAGACTTAAGAAATGCTGAGATATATTTTTTAGATGTTTTATCCCAAAAATACTGTATGAAAAAGGTTTTTCTTTTTCTTGATGTGATAAAGCAAGAAACATTTTCTAAAGATGTTTCATTACTATTTTATAAAATACTATTATTCATCACTACCCAAGAAGCAATTTTGTTGATTTTCAAGATTGCTCAGATGGGATGATATCTTACTCATACAGCTTTCAGCTTAATACTGAAATATGACATAATATTGTGCCTAATTATAGTCATTAGTTTAATATCATCTGTCATAATGTAGATTCATCTGACAGGGAAAGCACTATGTGAACAAAAAAGGAAGGAGAACGAGAGAAAGACTGAGAGTGAAGCTAAGAGAAGAGACAGGTGGCAACGTGGCTTTTCACAGCCGAGCCCTGTTCCCATCCACTGTGGGACTGGTTGGGGGCCAAAAAATCCCACACTACAGCAGAAAAAACTGCTGATAAAAATTCAAGCTTTGCCCTGAGAATTTCCTTCAGCTATCCTCTCGGCGCAAGGAAAATGTGCGTGTTTGTGTCTGTGTTTGTGTGTTAAATCAATACATGTCTCACATTCTCTCCTTGTAATGAGAGGATGTGCAGTCCAACTGGGGAAGAGTGAGAGAGAGAGAGTGAGAGAGAGGGAGAGAGAGAGTGAGAGTAGAAAAATTAGGTTTCATCAGCAATAGCATCTTCATGATGCTGGAACGCTAATAAACTCCTCCACAACCTAATTTCAACTCGTACACATTTGCTGCATATAAATGCCACTGTGGACGCATTAATTCTGCTCTGTCTACTGAAACTCCAGTTACCTGTTCCAATAAAACTAATAAGAGCAACCACAACAGCATCAAGGTTAATGCTTTCCCCCCATTTAACTGATATGACTGATGTCATTTGAAAGGTGAAACAGTGCAGTCTTGTTTCATTTCCAGCATTTCCAGTTTTGTCAACTGCAGGGCTTTGGCTTAGGCTGTTGTAGAAAAGTCGATTGAAAACCGTGGGTTATTATTACCTTCTCGCGCGCTGCTTGTTTTAGTGGTCTGCAGTGTGCAGTGATAACGTCTGTTAGTGGTCTGTCTCATTGATTCTGGAGCAGCTAGAGTGAGAGGAGAACCTCAGGGCTCTCGGGACGCCACTAGATCAGAGATCGGTTTCAACTCCACAAAATACAAGCCTTTGTAATCTAACATTTGCAGAGAGGTGAAAAAAACTGTCATCAGAGCTCAGAGAGTGAAAATCGAAAGGGGGGAAGATAGTAGCAGTCGGAAAAAAAAGTGTAGAGATATGTGCGGCCTTGCAGACATTCAGAGGGGAACCCGCTGTCACATAAAAGATTAATGCAGACCATCACTCTCTTTCTATCTGGACCTCTGAAGAAACAAATACAATGGTGCGAGTAAAAAAAAAAGAAAAGAAATCATATTGACAGCACCTCAACACTTTCCTAAATACCTGTTTGTCACTGTGCATTGCAAATGTTCTTGATCAATGAGGTCATTGGGATTTGTTGTTGTCAAGTAAATGTTTTCCATAAGTGGAGCGAAAATGCCTATTAACCATGTAGCCTCAAGACATACACTAATAGCATAATTACACTTAATTTCTTATTTAATATTAATTAAAGAGGTTCTGAAATGCCAAACGTGATTAAATACAGAATAGTGGGGCACCATATTTTGAAAAAAGTACTTAAATGTTAATTCGATTGGCTTGTATGTCCAGGAAAATGTCATGATGACCTCTGAAAAATGCACTTTGGCGGTCTAAATGATTTATGAGAAGTAAAGTATCATGTTTTGCCTGGGAAATCTAATTGAGTAAAAGTATAAGTGTTCAGTTTCAGTGTTTCCAAATGGAGTAGAAGTTCGTATTTGTGTGGAGTTGACATGATGCTCATGTTTATCAGTGCAAGTATGAATGGAATCTAGCAGTCAGTTATTACACAGCTCTTAGGAATACTTGATTCTGATTGGTCAGTCGTCCCATCCAACAGTGTGACATTTCCTGTTATTCACCATCATCCACAGCAATACTGTACTTTTTTGTACACAGTAATGACATTTTTTTCTTAGCAAAAGCTTCAAGCATATAATTTAAAAGACATTAATGGTTGTTACTAGTCTGGTTAAAACCAGACCATTCTCAGTAGTAACCAACGTTTCTGATTGGTGCCACGATTTCGACGGATTAGAAATGGGCTTGAATGAGCTCTTTGCCAGACTACTTGCAGAGCAAATCTAAATTTGCCGGAAGTTGTCTGGGTTTTCCCAGGCTAGGTTGTTACACTACCGATCAAAAGTTTGGGGCCATTCATTTTTTTTTTTACTTTTTGAAAGAGATCTCTTATGCTCCTGAAAGCTACATTTTTTTTTTTTATCAAAACAGCAATATTTGAAAATATTACAATTAAAAAAACAAAACATTTTAAAATGTAATTTATTCCTGTGGTGGCAAAGCTGATTTTTCAGCAGCCATTATTACAGTCTTCAGTGTCACATGATCCTTCAGAAATCATTCTGATATGATTTGGTGTTCAAAAAACGTCTCTATGTTAAAAACAGTTGTACTGCATAATATTTTCTATGCAGTACATTTAGAATTACAGTTGTTATTTTTAATTGGGCACTGTACAAAGTACCCATTAAAAGGTCTTTCAGCAAATTGAATCTCTTCCTAGACAGACCCATTTGTTCTGACTGAACATTATCCCTCACTTAACAAATGCGTCTATCCTTCTCTTTTAGCTCTGATTGTCCACGAGGGTCCCTCTGTATTTCGCATCTTTAACCGCTGGCAGGCTGTTAATCAGCAGTGGAAAGTCTTAAACTACGACAAGGTCAAAGACAATGAGGAGCACCAGAAGACCTGTGCCACATTCCGGAACTTCTCTCTGCCGCTGCCGCACCGCATGGGGCCGTCCGGCACAGAGGGCGAAGCCTCCACCTCCACGTCCTCCCTCATGGCTGCGGCTGCAGCGGCCGCGGCGGGAACCGTGACCCCCTCCACAAACTCCGTCCCGTTGGCAGCAGGTGCCACGACAGAGCCGCAGGACTCATCTGAGCCCAGCAACGGGCAGCCCTCGCTGCCGGACCACCACTGTACTTACAACATCCTTCATCTCCTCAGCCACCACCTGAGACCCCAGGAGCCACGCGGACAGACCAGCAACAGCAACCGCGAACTGGTCATGAGAGTTACTACAGTGTGAGGCCTGGTTTACGGTTCAGTCTCTGCATGCGACGTATTTAAAGAAAGGATTCACTGAAGAGAATTCAACCGTGTTACCCAGGGACCCAGTGCAGTGCTGTCCGGGTTTAAAGGAGTTTTTTTTTTTACAGTATTGAATAAAACAAGAAAGCAAGTTTCTCTCGCAGTGGTTACAGGAAAGATTATGGCCATAAAGCTGCATACTAGAAATTATGCAAGCCACTGAAAAAGGTCAAAGGTCAGTGAAGTTTTTCTGAGTGTGTGTGTGTGTTGAGTTTATTGTCAGCTCAAGGTCAGAGCTGTGACCATTATGAAGCACAACCTTACCGATGCAATCCAGTTTCTACACTGACAGCCACTGCTGAACTAAAATGGCTCAGAGTGAAGAACAAATGTATTCTTTGTAAAACATGCAGCATTACACACATTTTCTGATTACTACAGGTTGTATTTTCAGATAAAGTCCTATTATTAGATGTCAATGCGGCACTTGCGAGGATAAGCAAGTCTAAATCTGTCTCTTAACAAACCAAATGGGGTATTGAAGAATCAAACTATTGTGTTTACACTTTTAGGCAGTTTTTTAGGGAAATCAATCCTCTCTGATTTTGACAGTCTTGTACACCAACAATAGGAAACCACGTTACAGTGGAGACGACGTACAGCAATCAAACTACTACTACTGAAAAAACGGACTCAATTTGAGGCAAATCTCTTGGACTTATTTTGTTTACATTTGTTAAATATGTGAGAAAAAGAGGTTGCTACATAAAAAAAAAAAAAATTCCAACTGGTTTAACTGTTGTATGTGTCTGTTTCTCTTATGCAAGAGAGTATGCAAGAGTTGACTCCAGTCACAGAGCATATTCAATTAAATCATTCATTTAAGTAATTCATTTTATGTGCTCCAACGTGTTTGCTTTCCAAGCCTGGGGTTTCAAACAAATCAACAGCACTTGGAATGTTTACATTAATCCCATTTTTATTGTAACACTTTTTTTTTTTTCTCAAAACAAATACAGACAGAAAGTGGATCTAAGTGGCTGAGTGATAGAAAACAGGAAACAGCACCAGTGCCGGTGGGTCTTCTGGCTTCCGAGCCTGACCACAGCTGCCTGTTTCTGAGTAATCATATCTGCCTATCCCTTCTGGTAATGGTCCACTCCTCCATTTCCTTCTCCTTAGATTCTTAGATCCTACATATCCAAGAACAACTTGTGCAGAAATAATCACATATGATCATGTGACATTATTAGCTTGCATGTTTCTTGACTAGTTTAATGCATTTGATGACAGAAATGAGGCGTGTATCTGTATATTCTGAAGAAACACTTAAATATACGAGTGTGGGATTGGCGATTTAGAGGTGAAAAGAATACATAGGCCATATTATGTTTGAATAATCATGGAACAGAAAAAATCATTGCATACTATGACCCAACAGTTAAGAATTAGTTGAAGCAATGCCAATCATTCACAGCACTTCTCTAAAGAAGGTTAAATGTACACAGAGAGTAGAGAGAGAGAAGGAGTGAGAGAGTCAACAGCTTTCATTGACTGCTTTTAAACATGCGTTCAAATACAATCGCTGCTGCTGATGATGTCAAATTGTGGATGGTTTCATGTGAAACAAGAAAACCTCCAACGGAGGGCCAAGGCACAAGATAATGTAAGTGTTTTGACATTTCCTTCACTGGGATCCAGTGGACTTCCAGGGAGATGGATACATTATAGTCAGAATGTATAAAAGAAAGTAAAACTATGAATGGAGGAATGTTCCATCTACTCTATTAGTGTCTTTTGTTTGCTCCTCCACAGCGACCTGCAGATGATGATGATGATGATGTCCTGCTACTCCAGTTCCACAAGTAGATCTCCCTCTCCGACTGTATCTCCAGCTTTACAGTGCACACTCTTCACCTGAACAACAACAACATATTAAATGAGAAAGGTCCATGCATTCTGCATCTGAAAAAGCTATTTGTGTTCACTTATTTATCAATGTCAATCAAACACACATTGCGCACAGGAAGCTTCCCAGAGAAACAATGGAGAAAATTCTTTAATAACAAATGAATGCTTCCATATTATGAAAGATGGTAAGAGGTTTTATGTTTTCATTTTAATTAAAACTCAAGAGAATTGTCATTGCAACCATTTGGCTTCATTGTTTCTTCACCCATACACATTTGTATTCCTTCCTATATAAATGCATATGGATGATTCTTCAATTAAGAGAACTTATCGGTCCCCTAGGATAATTTTAAATATAAAATCAATAACTCTAGTTTAAAAAGATAGATATTAATAGCTTTAAACTTTATAGTGCCTCTTCTATATGCATTATATTAAAATTAGGGAAATTCCATGTTGTACTCTTCCTAAGAACCTACAATCATATTTTCATTTAGTATGTTTTTTTTGTTTTGTTTTTACAAAAACACTATCCTCAACACTGCTCTCATTACCATATGTACATACATATATAAATATACATATACACACCGATATTTCATGTGTTCAAGCTCGAGCACACCTGGTGCAACTAATGAAGCCCTTGATTAGTTGCATCAGGTGTGCTTGAGACAACACCTGTTTTGCAGATTTGTGCTGTTATGATGGATTGTATTCAGGGGGTTGAATAATTTTGAGACCGCAGAAGTTGAATTTGGGGAAACCATTTGAAACATTTGTTGTGTTGAGCTATTTCAATTACTTTTGTATGATCTGTTCATTGCAAACAGATGAAATTCTGTATATATATATAAATATATATATAATTTTTTTATTTTCCAAACATGATCATAAAGTATTTTCATTAGGTGCCATTACCAAGTCATTTATTATTTGATAATTTTAACAAAGAACAATATTTTCTTCAAAAAATAATATGAATGCAGCCTCGGTGAGCATAAGTAAAGAGACTTCTTTCAAAAACATTAACAACCGTAATGTTTCCAAACTTTTGACCAGTACTGTGCATATACAGTTTTTCATTTTTAATTCAGTTTTAGTTATTTTAGTACAAGTCAAACTAATTGAGAGAAGCTAGCTGAAATTTTTATATAAAACTTTTTTTTATTTTTTTTTATGTTAAGTTTAAGTAACGAAAATATTTGTTTTATTTTTAGTTAACTATAATAACCATGGCATGAAGTACAATAAAGCACTGCTGTCCATCAAAAGAATCATAAACACCATGACCACAGTCTGGTCTCAGCCTTTCATAGTAGCTAAGTGGTCTAGTCAGAGTACAAGTGTGGATAATGGACTGTGGCCCCTTGATGTCTCTCTCTCTCTCTCTCCGTGTGTGTTGGGTAATATAATGTATCTGATGTATGTGGAAGAGTATGTTCTATATGTCATATCGATTTATGATGCACAGAGTAGTGAGCAGGATTATGTATCAACGTGTGTGTGTGTGTGTGTGTGTGTGTGTGTGTGTGTGTGTGTGTGTGTGTGTGTGTGTGTGTGTGTGTGTGTGTGTGTGTGTGTGTGTGCTCACCTTGGCTGCCTTAGCTGCGGTCATGCTGTTCTGCATCTTCATGGCCTCAATCACACAAATCTCCTGTCCCTCTGCAACCTTCAGAACACACGCAGATAAATGAACAAAACCCACAACAGGCATTCAACAATGACTACTTTCTAATAACGTCTTGAAATGTACAATTCACAGAATATCTCCCTTCACGTATTTATTAACTTGATA
This sequence comes from Leuciscus leuciscus, assembly GCF_965113295.1. Taxonomy (NCBI): domain Eukaryota; kingdom Metazoa; phylum Chordata; class Actinopteri; order Cypriniformes; family Leuciscidae; genus Leuciscus; species Leuciscus leuciscus. Next base: position 30,456,637 of record NC_138727.1, on the reverse strand, counting down.
GGCTCGTGAAGGTCTAGTACATAAAACGACCTCCGCACAAAGAGCAGGGGAATATTGTAATATCATTTCATAAAGGAGCATGCATTAGAAGAGTGATAACTGTTAACAAACGAACAAAGCTCGCTGAAACGTGAGAGCTAAATCAATAAAAGAAACCTCTGTTTATATCTATCAAACTCTCCATTAGGGAAATGGATTATGGAAATAAGCGAGCGCTGAGGAATAGCTGTTTCCCTCCATCCACAAGGAATAATTTCTGTCTTATCTATGCAGAAGTGGTAACATCGGGTGGTGTGAACGTCACTGCTGTGTGTGTGTGTGTGTGTGTGTGGAGACTAATCAGCGTGAGAGCTCTTCATTGCAGTGTTCTTGTGTGTGTGATGTTGCTGAGTGAATGAGATGTTTTACTGGAAGAGCTCAGATGTATTAGTCGGAGCCAGTCGGTCTGTGCATTATATATAAGTCATTAACAAACTGAGTCAGGACACATTCAATTCAACTTGACAGCAACACGCGCACACACACAGAGACGTTTTTTCATACTGAAGTGCACTGTCAGCTTTACAAATGATGTCATCCCAATGCAACCCATGTAATTTAAAGGAATAGTTCCCTCCAAATAGAAAATGCTGTCCTCATTTACTCGTCATTTCAAACCTGCATGACTTTCTTTGTTCTGTGGAACACAAAAGGAGATAATTTGATGAACACCTGGTTGGGTGAATTTGATACAATGGAAGCACTTCAGGACTCACTTTAACACTTAATAAAGCACCAAGAGTGTGAGCAACTAAGCACAAGTGGCTCATTGATTTTTTCCCCCCAAGTGCTCTCATTGTTTAGGCTATATTGAAAAACAACCCAGTACTTAAAGCTACACAATGTTATTGTTTTTTAGTCAAAATGTAAATAATGAAATTATTGATTTTCAGAAATACATTTAGTTAACATAGTATCACAGTGCTGTGCATTGTTGTGCAACAACAGCTAATATGCATCATTTTCCTGTTATTACTGTAAAGCTGCTTTGAAACATTCAGTATTGTATAAAGTGCTATATAAATAAAGGTGACTTGACATTGACTAGGTTCGCAAAACTATGTTTAGACTATGTTAAATAACTATGTTATTTTTGACTTTTGTACTGCTAGAGAAAGTAGAAAATTGACTATTTTTTATGACTAATTTATAACGTTGAGTCCACTGAGAAGTCTTTTGTCTGATTTGAAATCCTTTTTATTTAGGTCAGATTCTACGGTGACTGGGAGGGGACATGTTAGGTTCACTTAGTTTTGTCGTGGCCACAACATATAAACTCGTGGGAACGTGATAATATGTTGTTGCCACGATCTTCGTGGGAACGTGATAAATCGTGGCCACGCGATGTAAAGTCGTGGCCTCGAGATCATATGTTGAGGGAACCACACCAGTCAATACAGTAACCATATACAGCAGTCGGAGATGGAGATGACTGATGAAATAACATTTTACATTGAATTAGGAATGTCATATAAAGATATAGTGCGGTCTCTGGCATTAAGACATGGGTAGTGAAAGACACCTGAAGCGCATTCTGAAGTTGAATGGGCTTTTTCGTCGAAAATTTGCTGGCTTGAATGAAATACTCGGGTCACGAATAAAGTTCCTTTTAAGGCAATAAACAAAAACAAATGATGAGAAACTTAAATTAACAAATAAAGTAAATTATGACCGGGGTAAAAGGAGGAGCCTGAATCGCGTGTGAAGAATTCCCACGTTATAAAACTGGTAGCCACGAGAAACGGTTGCCGTTCCCTCAACATATTAAGTCGTGGCCACGAGAAACGGATGTCGTGAACCGAAGTGAACCAAACATGTCCCCTCCCGGTCACCGTAGATTCAACTGACCTAACCTGAGAATAATAAAAAAATAAGGTAAAGGTGTCGAGTTAAGCACCCTAAAACAATAAGCATTCATTTTTTTTATCATTTATTTATTGAGTTTTGTTGTCATTGATATTTGAGTGTCATTCACACTGAAAAGACAAATCACCCATTGGCACACCAGTGCACCTCGAGCCATCAGATTCATCCACGCAGAACAGCGGAAGCACTCACACAAACGTTACGCCACAAATAACTTGTAGTTCTATAATTGAATCGCTAGTTACAAAGTTACATAATGTAGCTTTAAGACATTTTAACAGTAAAAAAAATGACATTTCTTTGTGTGCCACCTAGAGCTGTAACGTTATACTCCAGTCCAGTGGGTGGCGGAAATGTGCCATTATTCAGATTTTTTTTAAACCAATGTCAAATTTCTACTGCATTTCTACTGTCCAACTGCAGTTTTTTCTTTTTAACCAAAACTGAGCGGAGAACTAGGAAAATGGTAAGTAAGCCACATGGGTGGGTACATTATCTTTAAAGGAAAGTTCAACAAGAAATGGTAAAGTGTACTTACTACATTTATTGCTAATATCCCTTGATTCTTTTTAGCTTGTGTCTAAGTGACTGGCATTTAACTGTCTGATTGTTTTTATGTGTAATATTTAGATGTCAGCTTCCTTAAAAGTTGCAGTTTATTTATTTATTTTATTCCACCTTTGTTTAACCAGGTAAACAAAAATTTTTTTTTAATTGTAAAAGTTATTTGGAACAATTCACCACTTTAAGCAATCCAGACTGAATTTTAATCCATATCATAAAGTTAAACAGAGAAAATGAGAGTAATATAGTTCAGCTGAATGTGCAGTATTTCCAGTAAGTCACTTACCCTATCCCCTGGTTTAACAGACACAGCCACCACTGATCCTGGCATGGGAGAGCGGAGGATACTACTGGTGTCTTCGGGAACCTTCTCTGGCATGTGCTTACTGAGGGACGCTGCCAGGTTACTCAGCACACGCAACTTAAACTGAACACATGAAACACATAGAAATGGGTACAGATACCTCAATGAATTAAATACAGAAAACTCCAGAAGACAAACACACACACAAACACATTTCACCATTTTTTTTTTTGCAGTATAAAGTCTAGTGGACATTGTATCTTGTACAGACCAATAATTTCACATTAGTCTTAAAAGGCAAAAAAAATAAAAAATTCAGATTACAGTAAAGAGAGTACGGTAATATTGTAAAATATTATTACAATAATTAATAATTAAATTTTGATATATTTTGAAATGTATTTTATTCCTGTGATGGCAAAGCTGAATTTTCAGTTTAATGCATCTTTAGTGAATAAGCATTAATTTCTTTAAAAATATTGAAAATCTTTCTGACCCCAAACTTTTGAAGGATTGTGTATATATTTCACTAACATTTCATATTATTATAGCATATTGTTTTAGTTCACGCTCTTTTTTAAAGGCTCTAAATGAACTACTTTCTCCCCTTTTTATGCCACAGCTCACGATAGTTACAAAAAAAAAAAAAGGCTTGGGACTATGCCCATTATTCATGTGATGCGGTGCCATCAGGCAATCATACACTTCCAGGGGGATCCAGTGGAAATAAAAGTGCCAATTATATAAATGCTAACTGATGGTTTCTCTGTGTATTTCAGACCTACTTATGGCAACATATGGTCAGTGAACAACTAGGCTAGGCTGGCCTGATCTCCCATGATATTCTCCTAAGCTTCCCATCTCCTCCTTTAGATGGCAGCACAAATCGGTTTCCAAACACATGCCGGGCAGCTTACAGTTTATTTTTGCCTTAGATGAAAGGCTCTGTCAGTGCCCAGTCTAATTCAATTAACAGACGAGTGAAGCCTGGCCCTCCGCACTGCTCAATGAATGAAAAGCAGTTTTGTCAATTTAATGATTACCAACGCAAACTCCCACAAACTCTCAGTCTCTCTCTCTCTCTCACACACAGTAGCAGCAGAATGCCAAGAGCATCAGCCTTCTGCTCTCCATACAGACACTAATGGAGAGCCATTAGCTCATAACAGCCTGTAGAGCAAATGAAGAGCTAATTAATACAGTCACATAAAGAACAGGCCACTGGCACAACAGGATGGAGGGATGAGAGGGAGGTGAGATGGATATTTGAGTACAGTGGGGGGTCATACCTCCAGGGCCATTTTCAGAGCATCAATTACAGAACTCAAAACCTTAGCAAATGCTTAATTTATATGTCAGTAAAAGCAATTTTACCATCAGCTTACATTAAGGTATTTATCTGACAAAAACAAATTGGCGCTTATATACCGATATATATACAGTATATATATATATATATATATATATAATGTTTTTATGTATGTATGTGTGTGTGTGTGTGTGTGTGTGTGTGTGTGTGTGTGTGTGTGTGTGTGTGTGTGTGTGTGTGTGTGTGTGTGTGTGTGTGTGTGTGTGTGTGTGTGTGTGTGTGTGTGTGTCTATAGCTTCTAAAAACCTATTTTTAATGCTTTGAATGTTGTATGTCCTCAACAAAAGAGCCAAATACTTTTGTACTACTAGTTCTTTACAAGTTTCTCACCCTCGGTGGCACTTCCTGACCAGTGTGTCATTGTGAAGACCCCCCTGTATATTTGTGATGTCATTTCTGTGCTATATTTAGCAAAAAGGAAAAGGTGGCTCACTAATTAATCACTGGGTAGCTCTCTGAAGGGAATGTGTCTGCTTTCCAGGAATTCAACAAAGGAAGCCTTACATCATCCTGCTAAACTCAGGTCACACACAGTACTGAAGGGTGATGATTCTGTGACCGGGGTCAACTCACTAAATCTCTGAGCAACAAGGTGAAGTCACAAATTAAATATTTAGATGTTACCAGCATGTGCTTACGAGAAGTACTACAACATACTTGGGTACTTGATCTAAAAAAATAAAAAATAAAAATAAAATAAAAAGTCTGGGACCACTACTACTACTTTTCCATTTTGTATCATTCCAAATTACACTACCGTGCAGCTAGGGGTCAGTAAGAAGTCTCTTATGCTCAATAAGCCTAGAATAATTTCGCCAAAAATTATAATGCAGTGAAATATAACAATTTAAAATAACTAATCTGTTTTGATTTACTCTAAAATTTAATTTATTCCTGTGATGGAAAAGCTGAATTTTCAGCATCATTACTCAAGTCTTCGGTGTCCTTCAGAAATCATTGTAATATGCTGAACATTTCTTATTATCAATGTTGAAAACAGTTGTGCTGCTTAATATGGATGGATGGATGGATGGATGGATGGATGGATGGATGGATGGATGGATGGATGGATGGATGGATGGATGGATGGATGGATGGATGGATGGATGGATGGATGGATGGATGGATGGATGGATGGATGGATGGATGGATGGATGGATGGATGGATGGATGGATGGATGGATGGATGGATGGATGGATGGATGGATGGATGGATGGATGGATTTCATTCATATATCAAAACACGGTAACACTATTTTAAGGTGACATATTTACGTTACTACATGTACTTACTATAGTAATAACAGTAAATTATGCATAATTACAAGTAACTTACCCTAAACCAAACCCTAACCCTAACGTAAGTACATGTAGTTAATTAATATTACTCAGTACTTATCTGAGTAAGTACAATGTAACTACGTCACCTTAAAATAAAGTGTAACCCAAAACACTACCACTCAAAGTCTGGAGTTACAAATCACTTCGCAATTACTTAAAAAAGCCTCATCTGTGACTGACAGTTATGAATGGATACCGATTAAGGATGGATAAATATTTGCATCTCTGTAAGGTTCATGAAGCATCCTAAAAGCTAATCACACCTATGGGAAGTGCTAAAACTTCACCTGAATATTTTTATAAAACGACTGCCAGAATGCACAAGGTCTGCACGCTTGCTTACAGAACTATCACAGGCTCAGCTCCCTCCTACTTTCACTCACTCACTCCTACGAGTCTACATCCCTACCAGACACCTACGATCGGTCAACGAGCGACGTCTCGTGGTTCCATCACAGAAAGCCACAAAATCACTTTCCAGAACATTCTCATTCACAGTTCCATGCTGGTGGAACGCTCTCCCCACCCTCATCCGGAATGCAGAATCCCTGACAACATTCAAAAGACAGCTGAAAACCAATCTCTTCCGCGAGCACTTAACCTTATAAAAAAAAATAAAAAAAAAATTTTTTCTTTCCCTTTGAAACATCACTTATCAGGCTTATGCTACTCTGAATAATACCTGAAATTCGTATTTTGAGCACTTCTTGCGTTGTTGTTGTTTTTGCCTCTTTATGATGACTCGCTGAATTTTGTCCTAATTTGTAAGTCGCTTTGGACAAAGGCGTCTGCTAAATGACTAAATGTAAATGTAAATGTAAATGTCTGCACAGCCGTCACACTGCACGTGGAGGATTTCTACACACACTGAAGAAATGGAAAAAGAAAAAAACGGTCACAAAATCTTTCTCTGTTCTAAAGCGAGGGGTTGTGGTTGATATTAACCCATAAAGCACGCAAGTATGTGTCAAATCTACCAGAAACATCATACCATCTAGGCACCATTGACGATTTCCAACGCACCAATATTTGGGACACAATAACCCTAATCTCACATGCCATTTAGGATGGACAATCAACCAAGATTACCACCAAGTTTTGATTTTTTTTTTTTTTTTTAATGCCTGGGACTACTTATAGGACTCACTAATGACTTTTAACCCATGACGGAGGTTAGTGCAGTGTTTCCCAACCCTGTTCCTGAAGGCATTTTGTACCTGACCCATTCATTTCAGGTCTTGGAGTCTCTTCTAACAAGCTGAGTTGAATCAGGTGGGTTTGATTAGGAATAGTTTGAAACTGTAGTGTTGGTTGGTGTGCCTCCAGGAACAGGGTTGGGAAACACTGGGTTAGTGAAGGCAGTGTGAGGTGCTCGACTAATGGTCTCACAGAATTTCTAAGTGCAATTCCTGAGAAAAAAAAACATCTATATAACTTTTCTGACAGGAGGAAACCCTAAAAACTTTGAAACTCTTGTTTCTGCTGGACCTGACGTGGAAACAGACGAGCATTGATGACCACAGCCCCACTGATCTGTTAACATAGAATGAACGGAAGGCATCCCATAATAGCCGTGACCCCATGGAAACTTCGAAACAAACCCCCTCAGAAGACCTTTGAAGCAGAGACCCCCCATGGAGCACACGCGTGTGCAGTCTGGAAGCCGGCATTTCCTCTTCTTTTACAGAGTTACTGTGTTTTTAACCCTGTTTGTTTGTTTAAGCTTGCAGAACGTCGATGCTGATTGTTTAGGTGGCTTTGGGTAAACAAAGACAGGACGGCTTGGATTGATTTGTAGTTGGCTTGAGACACCTGTGCCTTGAGTGTGAGTCTCTGTGCTTTTGCGCGTGTGAATGTTTGGTAGATCGAGTGTAAAGACAGGATACATGCCCCAGTGAGTGACATAATATAGCATATATCACCCAGCATGAGGTACACAGAAAAACACTACAGAGTGCTCATGAACACACACAAAGGCACGATCATACCAAGAACGATGAATATAACGATAACTATATTGGCGCTCACAACAACGGATGATAATGTTGTTTATTTTCATGAAATGCTCAAGTTTCTTAAAGTCAGGTGGATTCTGATTGGCTTGCAAATTTTGTTTATCACTCGGGAGCTGGAAGACATTCTGAAAGTGATTCCAATGACATTGTTCCTCTGTGCAGTTATCGTTATTGCTGTGGCGTGGAAGTCCATATTCTCATTGAATCTCATAGAATGATTATTAAAACTGTATAGTTATTATTTATTATCCTTGGTATGCACAGCCTTTTAGTTTACTGCCATGTACAGCTACAGAACAGCGCACATAAGAAACACTTGAGGACGAACTAACACAGAAACATCTAAGATTAGCTACAAAATGTCCCATGACAACATTCATTTTAGCAGTGGTTCTCAACTGATGGGTCAACCAATCAAAAATGTGTTTATTCTGACAGGGTCTTAGATAACAGGGGGGAAAAAAAATAAAAAAATAAAATGCAATCAACCATATAATTAGGAATGGCTAGGATATAAATATAAATATTGCTTAGTAACTTTTAAAGAGCATTATTTTTGTTCATTATTGCCCAAATTGTTCTTTTTTTTTTGTCGTCCATTATTGTTCAATCAAACAATTTTTCTTTAATTTGGTAGAAAGCAAATTAAGCAGAACACATGCTGACATGCTCATCCTAAATAGAATCCTCATCCTTAATGACAAAGTATGCAAGACAAAAGAAATTATGACCATCACTACATTAAATGCAAGTTAATTTACAGCAAGGACAAACTTGGATAAATGTGTGTGCTGTGGAAAAATAGTAGCTTAATAATACTAAAAAATAATACATTCCAATGTTAGAATTGTTTTGATTAACACAGTAGCATAAAATGTGCTACTATGCTGGGTCACCACTTTATCTCTAATGTATAATCTGGGTTTTGAAGTAAAACCAGTTGAGAACCATTGACACACAGTTTATATTGGTAGGTGTCACTATGAGGTGCTTGTTTAAAGACTTACTGAAGTGCCCAGATACTGCAGGGTGATCTCCCCAGCCGCTGTCCGCAAGAGGCACTGCATTCAGAGAGGAAACATTAAGACATAAAGCCTGTTAGTGTCTTTGAATGTAGATTGTGGTGGGCTTATACCACAGCGATGGTGAATTCTTCATTCTGATTGGTTGACATGTTAGCATCTAGTAACGATTCTGGAGCGACGCTGTCCTGCAGAGTTTAGCTCCAACCCTAATCAAACACACCTGAACAAGCTAATCAATGCCTTTTTCATATTGCTATAGTCTTGTATTACACTGAGGGGGTTTATTTTGCCATAATGACCAACTGACCGTACATTATCACACCTATTGCATGTCTAACTAACAACTAACTAACTAACCAACCAATTAAATAAATAAATAAACATCACATATTGATTTAATCTGCAGAAATAAATCATGCAGTGATAAGAGTGACAATTGCCTGGAGGTTGGTCAATTTAGAGTTTAGCCATCTTTATAAAAAAATATATATATATAAAAAAAAATCGTTATTTTTGAGTTGACCAATCAGAATCAAATGTTCCAAAGAGCCATGTAATAAGTTGAATAATTGACTCTGGACCAGTGGCGAGGCGAGAAATCTGCAAGTAGGTAGATCTTTGTGAAATAGGGTGGACCTCTTTTCTGTGTCTCTATCCAATTCTATAACTTATTATTATAATATCAATGTGGGTTTTTCCCATCAAAAAAAAAAAAAAAAAAATGTATACTAAATATAAAAAAGCTAGAAGATTTCTTATTTTTTATTTAACGAAGATACAAAAAATCCATGAAATGCCATGTGAGGGTATTTTTGGAACATTCATCAGAATGATTCTGGTTATCCGAGGCTCAACAGGGTCTGTTTAGGAAGATCTGATTCACTAGAAAAGAGATCTTCGACCTGCTTCAGCACACCTGCCTGTGATTTGAGCAATCCTGAAGAGCTTGATCAGCTGGTTCAGGTGTGTTTGATTAGAGTTGGACAGTCGGTCCACATGAGCAGGGCTGAAGACTTCTGCACTAGAATTAATCGAACTTTTCAATGCTACATATGAAATGGAAAGAGCAGTTTTGTATGAATCAGACTTTTCAAAGCTACATCTGAGAGGATTAATTGGATTGAACAATATCCATATTGTTATCGGATTGAACAATAACGCATTTACACCCGTAGTGTACATTTTTACCTCAAGTGTGCATTACTTTACAATAATTCATTCATAACTTTTCAATAATGGACCAGAGCTAGTTATTCCCTACATATGTGTATGTATGTTTGTGAACCTGTAGAGTCCTGTGTTTGCCGTTGATGGTGATGGGCAGCAGTGCTGAGGCCAAGTTCCATTCTCCAGACACTTCAACCTTCTCTCCATCTATCTCCACCTAAACCAACAAACAAAACACACGGTGGGAGTTTGACATAGGACAACAAAAGTTATAATTGTTATATTTGAGTAACCATGTGTGACAGAGCTGATATGTGTGACAGAAACAGCGAGACAAATAAATCAAAATGTACGTTTCTGAACCCATGTAAGGTCATTCAGTAGTTTCTACACCCAAATCCACCTGATGCCTGTTAGGGGAGGTGGGGGGTTTCATGTAAGTCTTTTCTTTAAACCAGTGTCACTGGTCAAACTGATTACCCTCAGCCCTCAAACACTTGTCTAAACAACAGTTCTGAATAATCAGTCACATTCCCAAAGCATGCTGGGACACTGGAAGCTCCAGGGCCATCTGTGGAGCAGGGGGTCCAGTTTGATGTGCAGTTGTGGGAGAGAAACACACATACAGCCCTCAGCTGTAAGAGCAAGAGAGAGAGGGGTCCACGGAGATCAGGTGAGGCCCCTGAACCCCCGAGGCTCCTTTTATCCCTGACTGAAGGGCCACAGGTGTCTAAACACACAGTTAGTGAGTGACGTCTTAGGGAAAGTGTGAGAGCAGCGGCTCCATGAGGGTCTTTCAGTAACAGAAGAGGAAGACACACAGATCCTAAAGTGATTTAGGCTCAAGAGTCGAAGGATTGATTTCAATGCAAATACTACCACAGAGGACATTGTGTTAGACATTAGTGAGGGAGCAGGAGCGCTCACTGGAAGTACTATAACAGAAGCAGAGAATAGGCCTTCTCACAGAAATCAGCTGGATAGACAGGATGAGTTATGACCTTAATGAGGACAATATTTGTTGTTGGAATTGTGTGAAATGTCTCATCTTTGCTTATGGGAACCACAGAAGTCCACCTAAGCCATAAATGATAATCATGTTCCGCATCACTATGAAGCCACTGGAAAATGTACTGACAATGCTGAATAAAATAATATAATGAAATGAAATATAGACCTAGCCCCCTTAATAACAAAATATGTGCACTTTATCTACTTTTGAATGGCCATTAATGGAGAAAGATTGGGTCCAGACTTCAGATGGTGTATTTAACCATGCTATCCTGTCAAAATTGGACAACAATGTTAATGAGACATAAAAAAAATATTTTATTATTTTTTGGCTTTGACAGGAATGACAAGAAGTTATTAAAGACAACGAAAAGGAATAGGATCGAACCAGTATCCCCCACATGAGCACCACTACTCAATGTGTCAAGCATATATGCACCACAGCTCCTACACGTGGAAGATAAACTGAGATCTGACATGAGATGTCATATTTTAAACACTTTCACTCACCGTATAGTTGTTTCCAGACCGAGACACACCCAGCATGTGAGCATCTTTATCAAGTTCCACACACAACTCCCAAACTCTGCTCTCTACAGGAACACTGGACACCCTGGAACACAACACACACACACACAGAATGTTAATCAATCATCTGTCCTACCAGGCGTAACAAATCCACTTTATTTTTCCTCTATAATCTCATCACTCACAAATCTCTCACTATAATCATTTTATAATCATCAACCATACAGTTTCTCTCCTCTACAGATGAATTAAAAAACACAACAAACGCACACACAAACCACCTGGTCACTGGCTGCTTGACTGACAGCTCTTCTGCTAGGAGACCTAAAGTAAATGTATTAGGAGGAATGCTGTGTTTTTCCACTATGGTGGGCTGCACTCACTACAAAGAGAAAGCCCACCCCCCACCAATAACTTTTGAAACGCATTAAAAAAAGAGAAAAGAGACAGTGGAGGAGGAAACTGGAGAGATGTTTAGACAGATGGTCTCTCTGCATCTGTAGTGTAAAGTGTAAATGGGTCTTCTTTTCCAGATGAAGAATAATTCATGAGTGTTGTATTGGGTCTGAAAGGTACATTGACAACCAATTAATTTACACTAAAAGGACTATTTTATATTAAATGCAACTTGTGTTGTGAGGTTACTTTCAAAGCAGTTTGATAGTTGCATACACTAAATGTTTATTCACAGTGCTGTATGCTTGTAAGTGGATTACTGCTAAGCGCATTTCCTGTTTGTTTGTACATAAGGTGGTTATTGTGTGAAGCTTGTATTTACGGTTCATATGGAACATGGTGCCCCCTCAAGACATGAGCTCTCTCTCACAAGCACACTGAGATACTAAGACTGCTGCAGATGTTTAGAACTTTGTCTGAAAACACTGGATGGAGAGAAGATCCAGTTAGATTATTTATTACTACCCGGTGTTCGACAATAAGGATTTCTTCTGCTGGCATCTTCTTGACTTCTCACTTGGCCCTCCAACACTTCTCACATTTTCCAACATATATAAATAAATATTTCAATTTTTGTTATATATCGTTTCCTTCAAAAAACCTAACCAAAAAAACGAAAAAAATTTTTTTTACAGCTACAATGTAACTAATGTAATAACTTTACAAACACTTTTGCTAAAAAATGATGCCATATGGTGCAAAACATTACTGATTTGTTTAGAATCTGAGACTCATTCTAACTAATGCTACCAAGACTGTCATTAGTTATTCTTACAATTTCACCAAAACATCATCTTTTATGTGAGCCAGCTATACAATGTTACTTTTTTGTCATATTTTCATCAGCAGAGTTTATAAAACAACAACATTCAAAACATTGCAGAAAAATGAAAAATGTTTAAGTTTCATAAAAAAATAAGTGTACATGACCAATGAATTTAAGATTTGTGTCATGGGGCCCAAAATTCTCTCTGCAGTTCTGCTACTACCATAAGACACAGAATATCACACAAAACAATGGAAAACATTAAACAAATAATGGAAAACCGGATTTTCCAAGCTCTTATGAAGACAAAAATGTTGATGGATTATTATATAATGTACTAGTAGACATACTCTAATGTGCACTACACAAAACTCGCTCACCAGTCGATTTATGAAAACCAAGCTGAAAATAAGAAATGGTTATTCAAAAATCATCCTAGTTATGATATCATAACTATAAGAAATATGTGAACACTCATCTTTAGATATCAATGCCAATTCAATATTCAGCAGTCATTATTAAGACCTACAGCAAGAAAGATAACTCTAACAGTAACTATATTGGCATTTACACCAAAGGACGATTACATTCTGTTTATTATGTGGTGTGGACTTTGCTATTCTAATAGAATGAGAACGATTATTAAAAGTGTATAGGTATAGTTATTATTGGTGTGAATGGGCCTTTACTAATCTCAAATCTGAAGAAACGATCTAATCATGTTTGTTTAATGAGGGTCTAATAAAGAGTTATAGATAACTGGGAAATGGTAATGTGAAATACTGTTTAAAGGGTCATGAAACCCCAAAACATGTGTGAACATTAATGTTGAACATCATTGAAGTCAATGTTACCATCCATTAGTTTTTAATGTAGGAGAAAACTAGTAAATGTTAAACCGTTTTGGGTTATTTTCAACTTTCAGGTTTAAATTTGTCTTTGTGTCTGCATCACAGGATGTGACGTTTTCTTGTGTCTCATAATTATTAATGAGACTGTGTCCTTATCCAATGAGAAGAGTCCTTGCTTAATTATTCATGACCACACGTGTTGATTTCCTATGACAGGCGCTTCAAACAGTGAGATTGCATACAGTAAGTGAGAGATGCATAAATGGATCAAAAATAAGTGCTTGTTTTTGCTTTGTAAGAGTTTCTGCTTCACATAAGTTCTCTTCAATAGATCTTGAGACTTGGCACAAACACGATTCATCCACACTGTGACTGTAACCAGTCTTAACGGCAATTTAACCGATCAAATAGCTTATAAAAACGAAGCAAAAAATAAGCCTCAAAAGTGATCAAAGATGCAGCAGCGTGTTCATATATATTTTCGACAGAGAACATATGCGAATGGCTGTGCATTTATTTGTGCATTAAATTATAGCTGTCTCAGGATATGTATGTATTTATGTAATTTACAGTGAGCTTACAAAACCATGTGTGTATTGTGTTGCGTGTAATGGTAATTTGCAGAAATAAAACTGTCTGAATCAGAAGCCGGAGCAGTGTTGTCGGTCTCTCCTCAACCACAGCCATTTCTGTAGCATTTTTCAAAAATTGTGGAGAGAACTGACTCGGACTGCTGCTGAAACAGGGGGTTTCATGACCCTTTAAAGGTGCCCTAGAATGTGAAATTGAATTTATCTTAGCATAGTTAAATAACAAGAGTTCAGTACATGGACATGACATACAGTGAGTCTCAAACACCATAGTTTTCTCTTTCTTATTTAAATCTCGTTTTTGAAAAACACCCCTGAAAAACAGGCGAATCTCCACATAACACCAACTGTGACGCAACAGTCGGGATCATTAATATGTACGCCTCTAAAAATTTGCATATGCCAGCCCATGCTCAGTTCCAGGCGAAACTGCGCAGCCGAATCATCAGAAGTTCTGCAGGTGAAGAAACAAGCAGGAGGAGGATCATAGGGAAAATGGCAGATCTATCTATAATCGGATACCGCTACAGTTTAATTCGAAGTTGTTAGTTGCTCTGCCCATTTCACCACGGACTGTTTTTCTAACCTGGAACAATATCAAGCAGCCAGGCTTCTCTCGGCGTCTCAAACGGACGAAGGGGGCAATTTCAACTAACGTTATATTCCCGCAAGCGGTAAGTAGTGATTTTATTAACGATAATTTACACTGTGTTATCTAGATCCAGCGCGATATTGTTTTTTCCTCGAGAGACATCATGGCTTGCAAACGAGCGAACGAAGCATGGCAGTTGCTCAGTGTTTGGATGTACAAATGAACACAAAAGTATTTTTTAGCTCCTTCATCCGAGCCTCTGAAGAACCAGTGGGTTATGTGAATTTCTGATGTGTAATTGTTCAAGTTCAAAGACAGATAATCTTTCTCTCAAAGTCGTTCAACACTGTTTATGCATCAGTAAATCGCGTTGCAGTGATAAGATCTTCATTCACGCGATCAACAGGCTGTCATCTGTTCAATGCTCATCTGCAACCTTTTATGTGATGGGAATAGATCTAAATACTTAAAAAACTTCTCATGATTCGTTAATCCCGATAGCTGTAATAGTAAAAACGTATAAAAGCTGTAATAGTAAAAGTTTTCCAGATAGCTCTACATGTAATGCCAGATATTTCATATGCAAGCATGTCAGCCAATCACAGCAGTGGGCAACAACACTGAAGTCTCACAGCAGACACGCCCCTTCAAACAGAGCGTTCAAATCAATAGATGAAATCAGGCTAGGAAATATGCCTTTTATTTCTAAATTATAACCAATTTTGATCTAAAAAACATACTAACATTATAAGGGCACCCCAGGAAACATTATAAAATAATAAAATAATCCATTCTACGGCACCTTTAACTAAATGACTGTTTTTGCTGCAAAAAACTTCGGGGAAAAAGACTAAATGCTAAAAGAGTGCAGTATAGGCCCCTAACCATCGTAACTGGTAGTTGTCAGCGTGTGTAATCCAGATGCCCCATCTGTCTCTCACCTCAGATCTCCCAGGAACTTCTGAGAGCGAAGCTGTGCTGCTACATAGAGTGCCGCAGCCGTAGCCAGAAGCTCCCGTCTCTCTCCTGCTGTTAACATGTGACCTTTGAACCCATCAGGATACACCTCCGGGAGAAACTTAGTGCTGATATCACCAGACACAAACCGTGGGTGAACAATGATCTCTCTCAGTAGAGGAATGTTATGGGTCACACCTGCGCGAATGACAGAATTAGAAATGAAAGAAATTAGCATTTGTAATATTTTCACATTTAAATGTTTTTGCATACTTCTTTATGCCATTTACCTCGGATGACATAATTATCAAGCGCGTTTTCCATTTTCTTCAGAGCTTCTTCTCGTGTTTTACCATATGTGACCAACTAGTCAATGACAACAGCAGTAAATCAATCTGACATTTTAAATCAAATGAGACTGTTTAGATGGTCTGATATTATTATTATATTACCTTGGAAATCATGGGATCATAATAAATACTGATGTCACTTCCTTCCTCAATTCCACTGTCGACTCGAACCTTCAAGAGAAAAGCAAAACAACAATTATCATTCAAAAAACCTAATTTCCAAAAACAGGAACACTTTATAATAACTGCACGCTATTAATCATTAGTTAAGCATAATAAACAGTTAATTCATCATTTATAAAGCATTAATATACATTATTAAGCACCTTTAAATAGTTTATTAATCATTTACTTACACTTTCTAAGTGATCTTATGAACCACTGACAACTCCTAAATAACTGGTTTGTAAAGAATGCAATACTTCATTTAGAAATTATAAATTGATCATTAATAAAGTATGAAAATACAATTATTAACCACATTATAGATATGCTTAGAAATTAAGAATAAAATATCTATAACTGTATTTATAAACTGCTTATTAATGTCTATTAATGCTTTATAAATGATGAATTAACTGTTTACTAATGCTTAATTGATGATTAAAAGCGTGCAGTTATTATAAAGTGTTACCCCAAAGGCTTCATGCATGAACTGGCCAGCAAGTGTTTTAGCAGAATGTCTAAAATAATCGAAGAAAATTTTCATATAGCCATGAAATGTGTCCTGCATTTCATTAGAATTTTTCAAAACAAACTTTTTTAAGGCAAAAATCACCGGAACACAAAGCTATTATTAACCAGTAAACATCACACAATGGCATCTTTTTGGACCGGCCTATAAATGAAAGAATAATGTAAATATCCTCAGTCGTGTTTGCTTTCTTTAGACATTTAAACATCATCTGTCTGTGTGCGTCTATGTGTGAGTGTTTCTAAAATTAAAAACATCCTGTTCTGAGCAGCTCCCAGAAACCAGTGATCTTTCATTGAAGAGGACGAGTCTACCTGTCCTTCCTTAATTGACTGATGTGTGAATCTTACACATAAACACATTCACTTGAAAATGCTTGACTATGCAGAGTGTAAAGGGGACTGGAGGAACTTTTTCAGACTACTACAAATGTATCTGTCATAATTTGCAGTAAGTAAGAAGAGCCCCAATAAAATGTTACCCAACTCAAATGAGCACAAATTAAAGTAATAATATATAATATATATTGTTTGAGTTGGGTAAATTAATTGAAAACAACTAGTTTTACAATTGGCCCCCATTTTGCAACCTAGATTAATATATGTTAACTACCAGTGACCGTGTAAATATCTGTCATTCAGGTCGACTTTTAATCAACAACCTAGAGATAAAAAAAAAAAATATTGGCCTCAAGACTTTAGCAGAAGTAACTGTAGTTCATAAGGTGAAGTGAACACACTTTTTTCTCATGCAGAGGAATAATATAATGTTCTGTCATCATCACTATAGCTTGAATGGTGTTACAGTAGCCCCTATTCCAAACGAAGCAAGTCAGCCCTGCACGCACACACACACACACAACAGAGCACAAAAAAGTGGCTAAACAGATCTGTGTACTAACGTTAGCCAAGGCGAGCGGCTCCTGGTACTGAGACAGCCGACCAATGGAGGGAAGCCCAAATGATTTGTATGGATCCTGAAAAAGAGAAAGATAGAGAGAAGAAATATAAGCTCTCAAATAAAACACAGGAAACAAAAGGTCAAGTGCCTGTCCTCAAAGCTTATGTCTTAACTCAGGTCAAACTGTGGCTCAGTTAAGCTGGGTTAACAAGGTCTGCTCGTTTTCTCTCATCTTTGGCAGGCACAAACACTTCTGCCATCCACAATGGGTTGAGTTGGGCCATCATATTTCAGCATTATGAGATGAGACAAGACCCACTGGGCTGGGGTGAGTTTACTGAATATTGATGATTTCAACTTTCTTATCATCCGAATAGGTGTTATTCAGGCTTATAAAAATGTCTGGCTATAATAAATCCTAAACACACAAAGGCCAGTTTGTCAGACACGGCTTAAGGAGAGTCCAGGATTAAGCAGCTCTGCTGAAGGAGTGAAAATGCTCTGTATCGCACTTAATCGTTGCCAAGTACATCATGACAGATCCTTTAATAGGGCAGGACCTACTCAAAATATCCTTGAAAGATAACCAACACGTATGTGAGTAAATCTGGCAATAGCGTACAGATAACATTTCAAAATAATGTCACATCAAAGTCAATAAATTCTATGCTCAGGACCACTGATGTAAAACAGACGTTTTTCCCCCTTATTTATTTTGGGCTGAAATTTCTCATGGGTATGTTCTTCACAGGTCCTGTGAGATTAACCCATGTACTAACAAACACATGCACTGAAATCCCAGATATGGGCTGATAGAGAGCAGGATGGGCGATGCAGTTGTATAATTTAATACAGTTATAAATACTACACAAAGATAAATAAGCAATCTTTTTCCAAAGTACATTTGCACAGGAATAAGACAGTTTGTTTTTAAGGTTGTTCTAAGCATCCTGGAAAAGTTGCGATAGTTCTATGGATTTAGGCTGTCTCAACTGCTCCAATTCATGTAAGCCCAGACCCGATGGGAAATCTCAAAATAAAGTTTTCTACTGGCATACTAAAGCAAAATATATAAATCAGCATCTTAAAACAACTGTTTTTTATGAAGCATATAACTTTTTTAACAGGACTGTTTATACTCTACCAGTTGATTTTCAGTTACCCAGCCATGAGGGCACCATTATCTGTAGATATTTGAGATTAAAACCAACTGAAACGTCAGTTCATGACTAATATCATAAATACTAAGAACACACTGTATTAAGCATTTCATTGCTTGTTGGTTTACCTCAGCATAGACTCTGCTCTCGATAGCCCAGCCATTTATGGGTATGTCGGGCTGTTTGTACTGGAGTTTGTAACCCTTTGCGATGCGGATCATCTGCTGCACCAGATCCAGTCCTGTGATGCACTCAGTGATGGGGTGCTCCACCTGAGAGAGGACGACACACTCACTAACATCTTACAATAATACATGGACTGCTGTGTACAAATGTAACCGTACATACTGCATCGATTTAATTTTACTGGAGAAAAAAAAAAAAGGGAATCAATCACCAGTTAAAACGCTGCAAACCGTCTCCCACCAAACGCACTCAAACACTAACATAGGTGTTTAAAAGACTCTTGTTAACCAGACAGCGCCACTAACTACTACTCATTAACCCTGAGCGGAAATATTAAAACTTGTTCCTGCCCAGAGCAGTGTGGCCCCTCTCCATGTTCTGCCTGTTTCCCTTTGGGAGGTCCACACTAATGAGCTTTATAGACACTTTGATGTCCTCTGTGGCTCTGGGTTCTAGAGAGGTGACAAGATCAAGATTGTGTACTAGACTTGTTAAATAGAAATGACATATAAGAGGACTTGTTGGATGTACCATTAAAACATCCTGCAAGTTCATAGCTTAACCAAAGAATTTATTTAAAGGAGCCGCCCCCTAAAAACAGATCATTACAGACAGAGGGTCAGAAAGAGGGTTGAAAATATTTGTTCTGCATATATGATTTTTGTGCAAAAACTTTATTCAAATTATATGTGAACCTAAAGGAACATATTAAAATAATTTTACACTTTAAATACAGTCACACGGTCATCCAACTCGAAAACTTCCAAGAAGGCCACACGATGAATTTAAATTAATATTTTTTTTCTTTATTATTATTATTATTATTATATCAATAATCTAACTTTAATATAAATAAAACATTTAACTAAAATCACATTTCTTTCCTTCTTTGGAAGAAAATGCAGTTCTTAAATTCTAGATTCACAAAATGAATTGTGGCTCATTTTAATATACATGTACTCCCAGTTTCTGTTAATAATAAAAAAAGAAGCGGGAAATCAAGCAGCTTTGGCATAATTACATCAGAAATATCTATGGAGGGGATCATTGAATATTGTGTTGGACAATGTCGGGCCTGGATATTTAGTGAGAGCAATCAAAAGCATTATCACAAGAAATGTTAACAAATGTTAATTACAATATTCATAATTCCATTAAATTTAATCTTTTAAAAGGTGTGTGTGTGTGTGTGTGTGTGTGTGTGTGTGTGTGTGTGTGTGTGTGTGTGTGTGTGTGTGTGTGTGTGTGTGTGTGTGTGTGTGTGTGTGTGTGTGTGTGTGTGTGTGTGTGTGTGTGTGTGTTTGATGTCAGTTGTTCATGTAATTGAACTTCACATATAATTGAACTTCATATTTATTTGAATTTCTAAATGCAATGCAGTTGTTCCATGGCATTAATTAAAGCTCTTTTTCAAAGTGTTAAGTGTCAGGTATATTTTTTTTCTAATGGCAAGGACAGACAGAACTCTTTACAGAGTTCTCATGCAGACAGTCTGCCTTGTCGTTAATGGGTGCTCAGACAAACTGCAAAGCTAATGTAAGGCTCCAAAAAAATGTACAACCAAAATCCCTTTCATGGAAATTCTGCTCACTCAGTCATATTTGCAACGCCTCTGGTCCTTTCGGGCATCCAAGACCAAAGTCCTATCTACTTGAATGGGGGAATGCTGAAATCTCAAAAACTGCTTGCTGAACTCGCATTTAAATAACAAATTACAAATCAGCAACAAAATCTGACATGAACTGTTCCATAAATGTTGTTTCTTATGCTCTTGTTTGAGGGAGTTAAGAGACACCCGCAACTTTAGTTTAAAAGAGTACTAAGACATGTTTATCAGTAATAACTTCTGGGGGAAAATAGCACAGACACTGGACAAAGATGAAACGTTCTAGTGCATGTTTCGACAGCATAGCTTCGCACACGCTATCACATGGAGTATATACTGAAATGCTAAGCATTCGACTGTACGCATACGCTACTGTATGTGTTTGTCAGTTCATAAAGTGATCAGTTGTTTCCTTACAAATGTCAGAATACCGAACTAAACTTTATTCACATACTCAAGTTGAATCTAAACAGCGAATATAATCACTAGTATGCTGGCAAAAGTTCATTTATCTTCAGCCTAGGGTGACTGTCAGTATCAAATTGTTTAAATGTAATTTAATGGAAAACTATGTGAATGGCACAGCAAAATGAATCAGTCGTTGCCCACCATGGTTGACTATCACCTGCATTTGGTGGGGTGGCAGGTGTTAATTACAAACCCTGATGTAATGTAATGATATTTCAAGAAAGCAAAAAGGATGTGCTTCAAACATCCTCATGCACATACAAACCTGTAGACGTGTGTTCATCTCCAAGAAGAAGAAGTTCTTCTTGGAGTCGACAAGAAACTCCACAGTGCCAGCTGAGGAGTACTTCACTGCTTTAGCCAGAGACACGGCCTGCTCTCCCATCGCTCTTCGAGTGTCAGGGTCCAGAAAGGTGCTAAACAGACACACAAACTTATAGCAATGTAAATGAGATGCTTGCTGTCCACACATTTAATTCAAGATTTTATTTAATATTTGTTATTAAAAATTTTATTTTTATTTTTTCTTCAGGGGTGAGAGCCTCACACTTTGCATCGAGACTTTGGTGCCATATATTAACAACTCACAGGTCGACTTTAGATTTATAAAATAAATAAATACCAAAAAAAATTAAACAAACCTGGGTGCCTCCTCCACCACTTTCTGGTTTCTTCTCTGGATGGAGCACTCTCTCTCGTTCAGCCACAGTGCATTGCCATGTTTGTCCGCCAACACCTGCAGAAAACAGAATGGAAGCCATTAGCACAAATATCCACACTGTGTACTATGTCCTTTGTCATGCATCTAGCTTTAGAATCTAGAACTGAATCCCATTTACTGGTATGCATTTGGCAGTTGCTATTATCTAAAGTGACTTACTTTGCAATCAAGGTATACATTATCCATTCATGCATTCTCAAGGAATCGATTGGCATTGGCATTGATAGCGCCATGCTCTATGGTTTAAACTACAGGAATGTTATAGAATGTTGAATTTTTATTTTCCATCAGCAGAGAAGGAATGTGCAACCTGAGGTTAAGTGGTTATTAAGCGGTACAATGACGACGACTCAAGGCTCACTTTTCCTGGGAGTAGAGCCAACAACCTGCTGGTTACTAGCCCCGATCCTTAACCACTACATCAAATAAAAATAACCTCCTACAAGCAAAAAGGTAACCTCTCGTATTCCATTCCACATTTTTGGGTAATTACCATTATATTTTATCAGTTTAGTTTTGGTTGGCAGTTGAATGAATGAATGAATGAATGAACTGTTAAATTAATGAATGAATGAACTGTTGAATGAACTGTTGAATGAACTGTTGAATGAACTGTTGAATGAACTGTTGAATGAACTGTTGAATGAACTGTTGAATGAATGAATGAACTGTTGAATGAATGAACTGTTGAATGAATGAACTGTTGAATGAATGAATGAATGAATGAACTGTTGAATGAATGAATGAATGAATGAATGAATGAATGAATGAATGAACGAACGAAATAACTGTTGAATGAATGAATGAACTGTTGAATGAACAAACAAACTGTTGTATGAATGAATGAATGGATGAATGATTTAATTAACTGTTGAATGAATTGTTGAATACATTAATGAATGTTTGAATGAATTAACTGTTGAATGAATTAACTTGTATGAATTAATGAATTAATGAATGGTTGAATTAACTATTGAATGAATTGTTGAATGAATGTACGATCAGTTGAATGAATGTATGATCAGTTGAATGAATGGATGAATGTATGTATGATCAGTTGAATGAATGTATGATCAGTTGAATGAATGTATGAATGTACGATCAGTTGAATGAATGTATGAATGTACGATCAGTTGAATGAATGGATGATCAGTTGAATGAATGGATGAATGTACGATCAGTTGAATGAATGTATGATCAGTTGAATGAATGTATGATCAGTTGAATGAATGTATGATCAGTTGAATGAATGTATGAATGCATGAACTGTTGAATGAATGTATGATCAGTTGAATGAATGTATGATCAGTTGAATGAATGGATGAATGCATGAACTGTTGAATGAATGTATGATCAGTTGAATGAATGTATGATCAGTTGAATGAATGGATGAATGCATGAACTGTTGAATGAATGTATGATCAGTTGAATGAATGTATGAATGTATGATCAGTTGAATGAATGTATGATCAGTTGAATGAATGTATGATCAGTTGAATGAATGTATGAATGTATGATCAGTTGAATGAATGAATGTATGATCAGTTGAATGAATGTATGATCAGTTGAATGAATGTATGATCAGTTGAATGAATGGATGAATGTATGATCAGTTGAATGAATGTATGATCAGTTGAATGAATGTATGAATGTATGATCAGTTGAATGAATGTATGATCAGTTGAATGAATGGATGATCAGTTGAATGAATGGATGAATGTATGATCAGTTGAATGAATGTATGATCAGTTGAATGAATGTATGATCAGTTGAATGAATGTATGAATGTATGATCAGTTGAATGAATGGATGATCAGTTGAATGATTGGATGATCAGTTGAATGAATGGATGATCAGTTGAATGAATGGATGATCAGTTGAATGAATGGATGATCAGTTGAATGAATGGATGATCAGTTGAATGAATGGATGAATGTACGATCAGTTGAATGAATGGATGATCAGTTGAATGAATGTATGAATGTACGATCAGTTGAATGAATGTATGATCAGTTGAATGAATGGATGATCAGTTGAATGAATTTATGATCAGTTGAATGAATGGATGATCAGTTGAATGAATGGATGAATGTACGATCAGTTGAATGAATGGATGATCAGTTGAATGAATGTATGAATGTACGATCAGTTGAATGAATGCATGAACTGTTGAATGAATGTATGATCAGTTGAATGAATTTATGATCAGTTGAATGAATGGATGATCAGTTGAATGAATGTATGAATGTACGATCAGTTGAATGAATGGATGATCAGTTGAATGAATGGATGAATGTATGATCAGTTGAATGAATGTATGATCAGTTGAATGAA
>NC_138727.1:30402390-30430077 GCF_965113295.1 Leuciscus leuciscus | reverse complement strand
TCTGTCTCTCTCTCTGTCTCTCTCTCTGTCTCTCTCTCTGTCTCTCTCTCTGTCTCTCTCTCTCTCTCTACTGAAGTGACTGTTTTGCCGCTCAAGATAAATCCAATTAAAGCTTAAACAAAAGCCGGCTTCAGCCTACGGCAACAAAAGACACAATTAACAGTAACATGTCCCTCTGACGTTTTTATTAATATTCCCAAGAACAAAACAAAAAAAGATAAGGAAAGGAAAGGAAGGAGGCAGACAGAGATATATATATATATATATATATATATATATATATATATAGAGAGAGAGAGAGAGAGAGAGAGAGAGAGAGAGAGAGAGAGAGAGAGAGAGAGAGAGAGAGAGAGAATCTAAGGGGTTGATTTGTAAATGTGGATTACAAAATGAAACATGATAATATAAGAGCCTTGTCACTAAGCTGTAAAACTGTACAATTCCCTGTAGCGCTGACCGAAAAACTATTTAATTTAATTTACGAATTAATTTCATAAAGCTTATTCAAACTTGAAAAGAACCTTAGGCCGACTCTCTCCAAAGAAAACTTCCACAAAGGTCTCACGGTCTGTCTAGTGATCAGATGTCTGTGATCCTTCAGTATTAAAAATGTCCCTGAATCATGTTTCCTCACGTCTCACCTGGTTTCCTCATCATTCCAGGAGATCCTCATCCCTTTCCCACCTCCGCCAGCAGACGCTTTGATCATAACAGGGTAGCCTGCAAGAGATGGACACAAATTCTGACTTGGCTTTATTTACTACATGACCTTATTCTTAATAGATGCAAACTACGACAAAATGTCTACATTATAATCACGCTTACCAACTTCTCCTGCAATTCTCACAGCCTCTTCTGCATCCTTGAATAAAAAATAGACATAACTTTAGTTCATGTGTATCTGTTTGTGTGATGTGGCCTGCAGCAGGTAAGATAATTCAGTTCCCTCTTCTAGTCCAGCAGAGGGAGCTACATAGCATCATAGTTTTTACTACCTAGACAGTTATTGTAATTTAAGGGTAAATGATCAGATTTTCCCAAAAATCACCTGATTAAGAAGTCATATTTACGATAATTATGTCAAATTGTTTTAACCATAAGAAACCAAAGGACTGATACATGTTTCAGCTATAGGAACTTTTGGACCCGAGTTCATTTTCTAAAGCCACTATTATGTTTCTCACAGTCTGTCTAGTTTAATTGTATACTAACAATGAGGACACACATGTCAAAGAACAAGAAGATTTCTATAAAATGTCAATTTATTAATTGAGTAATGCATTGTGGTATATATTAAAGTGGCGTAAATGAGGGTGTTTGAATTTTTTTAAGGATAATTTCATAATTTCAATGAAATAGTATCGTACTTATTGCATAATGACAAAATAACAGCTTTATTTGAAATGCAATAAAAATATGCCATTCACAAGTGAAATTTACCCTCACATCTTTGCTGAAACTTATCGAGGACACTAACCTTTGAAACTATTTTAAGGGCAGAATTGTTGGTAGTGGTGGAAATGATTCCACAACTGAAGGGCAGTAATAGTTTGTGTAAAATAAAGTTATAATATTTGGGGGGGAAAAAATTATAATTTTATGATGGATTTTAAGTTTCAAGATTGGATGCCAGAGTCTGGCTCTGGGACAAGGGTTTGACAAAATCTATAAATAAAGGCATTTGATAAGAAGGGAAATGGTTTTAAAAGCAAAAGAAAAAAAAAATCTTCAAGGGTTTTAAATTCACTTTAAATGTGATCTTAAATGTTTAATTGTGACGAAAATAAAATATAAAATAAAATATAATTAAAATTAATTATAACTAATTGCCTGAGACATCAGTGACTGAAGTGACTTGAAGAAACCCTTAAGGCTCCGATATGCTCACGCCCAAGTTCTTTTTTGTTCTTCAATTTGGTGTAAAAAGAAGTTTGAAATACAAGAGTAGCGGTAAACTGTTAGCAAGCATCCTGATGCCGTCTACGCTGCTTCGCGCTTTTCTTTTAATAACAAAATAAACACAACAAAAATGACAGCGATGAGAAAACAGTAGATAAGAAAGCATCTGATCGTAGCAATGTGGATGTTTGCACGAGCTCTGCAAATCGGCGCTCCGGTAAAGTCGTCACATTTATTTAAATACCACTTCATAAAATAGATTGTTTAAAAGCAAGCAGATCAACAGTATTAAACATGAAAAACAGTGCCAGTGTCTCTTTCAGTTAGAAATTCAATAACATTTTCTACAATAAAGTGGCTCTCCAGTAGGACCTCGAGGGACTGAACACAAGAAATGAACCGGATAAGATTTCCACAATGAAGGCGGAGCTTCAGGGCACATCCATCTATTACATAAAAATTACATCGCAAAAGACCAACGGTAGTTCACCAGCCAGAGCAAACTTTTCTGGAAAGTTTGCTTTGGCAAAGGCCGTGTCCGAAATCGCCACTTTACCCTTAAACAGGGCACTATTTGAGGGGACAGCCATTTGTAGAGGTGTTCGAAACCATAGTGGACATTATCGAGTGCACTCATTAAATCCCACAATGCACAGCAATAACAAGTGTACAACTGATACGCTCAATCGCTAAAGAAAACCCATAATGCACTGTGTGTATGAATTCCCGCGTCTGACCAGAAGATGGCGCCCGCAGCTGAATCCTCCATTCATTTTCCAAACCACTGATCCAAAATAGTTACAGCGTAATATCACACAGGTATGCATTCCTTTTTAATTGATTATTAAATGATTTAATTAAGGTTTATTCATGCTAGTTTCCATGACAGAGTTCAAGATAAATGTTTTCATTACAACTGGAGCTGCCAGTTTGCTGAGTTTCAAATAATAATTACACAGCAAAAGCACAAACTATGCAAAAACGGCAGCCCTTCCGGAGCGCTCAGTGTCCGAATTCACTCACTCGTTTACATTCCCTCAAGTGAACTAGTGGACTAATGTAGGGAATAGTGAATGAGGGTATGGGGCGATTTCAGACACAGCCAAGCCGTTTCGAACTCTCGAAACAAACACTTCATTTTGGCCTGATTTTGTTCGAAATGACGTCATGCCAGTTCACTCTTCGATTTCACATGAACTATATCAGGGCCTTTATGTAGAAAATGTTTCACTAGGTTTTAAGCCAATTCATTTAGAACAGTTTATCTCTAATTTGCCTAATTTGTTTTGTTGTATAAATAACACACACACACAAAATTACAATTAAGGCCCACTATTACATTTCTGAAACAAATTTTTATATTTCTAATATGTACCCATTTAAAAATAAAAAAAATAAAAAATTGGTCAAATACTTGGAAGACTGCCAAATTGATCTGATAAAGTCAACAAATGTGTCAGTGGGAAATGGCTATGTTGTGCTGAGAGAATCAAATTGCAAATATTTTCCTGCCAAAAATGCTACTGTGATTCCTTTCCGACTGCAAGCTGCTGAGTTTAGTAACAAATAGGTCATATTTAATTGCTTTAAACAATTGTTGCAATTATGCAACTGCAAATCTCTGAGGGCTGCAGATGGCGACAAAATAATTGTTTACAAACAATTATTGAAATAGTGAAACAACTATTTAAATCTATTTCTCACCAGACATCAAAATACATTAGCAGCTGAGTTCTACACTAGCATTAAATGAAGTTAAGCTAAGGTGAGAAATCCAGCAGAAGGGACTAAAGGGGAGATTTTTGCGTGTGTGTGAGAGTCAGACTGTGATCAGTGTGCTGATGTTATCAGGGTCGTTGAGGAGGTGTTCACAGATGGTAATGCCCATACAATCCGAGTGTCATGCGGCACATCTTTGCTTTATAGAGCCCTATCAGCTCAGGAAGTGTCAAAACGGCCACCACACGGCCATTAAAGGCCATTTAAACAGCATGCAGGAGGAGGGGATGAGTGGGGGAGGGGACGTTGGAATAGAGGCAGGAGAAAGAGTTTAAAGACATTTCGGAGGACTGATATGTAGCTTTATTGTGGTTAAGAGCTTTGTTGTATGCTTTGCAACAGAACAAGTGGCATATAAAAATATAAGCACTACTGTTCAAAAGTTTGGGGTCAGTTTTACTGATTTGGAAATAAGTCTCTTATGTTCACCATGGGTGCATTTATTTGATCAAAAACGCAGTAAAACAGTAATATTGTGAAATAAATTTAAAATAAGTTTTTTCCATTTTAATACATTTTAAAACGTAATGTACTGTGATGGCTGGATGATTTTTCAGCATCATTACTCCAGGCTTCAGTGTCACATGATCCTTCAGAAATCAATTAATATGCAGATTTTGTTCTGAAGTAACATTTCTTATTATCACCCATGTTGACAAACCGTGATACATTATTTTCAGGATTATTTGATTAACAGCAAGTTCAAAAGCACATTTTTTTAATAGAAATCTTGTCTTTACTATCACTTTTGATCAATTTAATGCATCCTTACTGAATAAAAGTATTAATTTCTTTTTTTTAAATTATGCTGACCTCAAACTTATTATTTAAACTTAGATTATAGTGTATATATGACAACTTAATGGAACGAAACACAAAACGAGGTCTATAGGACAATTTGTTACGTGATGAATATCACAGTGTGTACTTTCAACAACAATCGTCTCTGCTTTACAAAGTTTTTCTGTTAGACTTTAACTTCTGTGCAGCGTGAAAATTATCAAAAGATGCGGTTCATAACACAAGCCTCAATAAATGACAGGAGTTGCACTGACTATTGGATTATTTCTGCCACTAGTCGACGCTTTGGGTCTGTTCTGACTAGTCGCGGCTCGCATGACTGCAGTTGCGCTTGTTCAATACATGGCGACAGGAGGAGGAAAGCTCCTCTGTCCACAAAATGCATCCCATTGTGATGTGCCAATGGACTTGGGCAGCACAAACTGCTGATGCTATATGCCAAGAGTCGTTTTACATATGTTAAACACCAACCCGCCGACGAGTCAACTACTTTTTTGGATGAATGAGCAAATGTGAAAAGTCTGAGTAAAATGTGTCTGAACAAGCTTTCTTAAGTCATACCTGAAATCACTGCATATCATAAACAAACATACTACCAAAATAGTGGGATTTTTGTACAAGAACAAGTCAGTATGTAGATGACATAATTAAATGACAAATTAATTAAAATTTACATTTTAAAATCATAATAAAAATAAAAAAACATTTTAAATTGTGATACTATTTTAAGTATTTTTGATCAAATAAATGCAGAGTTTGATTGGCAGTGTATGTACTGTATTACAAATACAATCTATATTATAAACTATATAGCATATGAATATTGTTGTCTGCAACACATATAGTGTACTCTATTTCAGCAAGATTCTTTGTCTAGCTCCACTAGAAAAGTTTTTGTAATTCCGATATACACCCATCTGTGCTGGGCTGAACATTTCTTTACACATATATTTGCAAGACGTTTTTATCAGATAAACAGCACATGCATGTGTGATGTGAGGAATTTTGGGGAAAAGACTGAGGACAAACATAAAAACAAATAAATAATATCTGACCTTGACTACTCCATCAAAGCCTGGGATGGTGTTGACTTTGGCAGCTTTGGCGATGAGTTTGCTCTCGATCTTATCCCCCATGGCCTGGATGGCATGCGTGTCAGGACCAATGAAGGTCACCCCCTCGGCCGCCTGTAGAGAAAGAATTTATAATAAGGCACATTTTATGTCATCTAAGTTATTTATTCGGAGGAGATCTTACTTACAAATCAAGACCATAGGCATCAAATGCATTAAGGCAACAATCAGAAAATGTCACGTCTCACTGCACGACTCGCATGACTCCGAGATAATGAGATCCTACATCATAACACACGCACCCTGTTTTTACTCCTACATCAAACCTCAACACACCTGCACATTATGTGATCCAGATATACTTTTTTTAGTTATAATACACCACTGTGCATCAGGTGACACCGGATTCCACTTTTAAACCTTTCACAGTATCAGTCAAACGTTTGGACACACATGACTGATGTATATCTCTCATGATCTTGAAGAACTTACACTAGACTTCAAAAGTTTGGGGTCGTAAGATATTTTTTTCATAAGATAATTCATATTTTTTTTCAGCCAGGATGCATTAAACTCATCAAAAGTGACACCAAAGACATT
Source organism: Leuciscus leuciscus (assembly GCF_965113295.1). Classification (NCBI taxonomy): domain Eukaryota; kingdom Metazoa; phylum Chordata; class Actinopteri; order Cypriniformes; family Leuciscidae; genus Leuciscus; species Leuciscus leuciscus. The sequence goes on along the minus strand of NC_138727.1, from coordinate 30,423,925 downwards.
TAAAATGTTACAAATGATTTCTATTTTAAATAAATGCTGCTCTTTTGAACATTCTGTTCATCTAAGAATCCTAAAAATCTTTTATTACCGTTTCAACAAAAATATTAAGCTGTACAAATAATAAGAAAAGAGAGGCATTAGAGACTTCTTTCAAAAACGTATAATACCCCAAGCTTTTGAACAACAGCGAATATAGAAAGATTTATGATTATATACTTGAAATTAATTTTGTAAACAAATAGAAACTGTGACATTTCTTTGTAAAAGTATATTTTTTATTGACAGATAGGCCTACATGTAAACACAAATAAACATACTTGAAACAGTGGTAATAGTAAACTATATAACACAGTTACTACGAGCACTGGTCACGCACGGCATATTGACATCTTGAATATCTAAATCTCTCGACCTCAAAAGAGGTAAGCTACCATACTTGTGTTGCCAGGGGAAACCAAATCCCTTCACAAAAACAGGCCCCAGCCCAGGGCATCAACTCTGGTGAAGTAAAGAAAGGTAGCTTCAGGTAATGCCCGCAGAAACATACATCTAAATAACGAAGCCAGAAAAAAGAACGGGAAAAAGCAGATCTGTTCTTTCCTTTGTTAGTCTCGAGAATCGGGAGGCTATTGCTTCCTGGCTAATATACTACAGATAGTATGCCTGAGGCGCGCAGAAGCCACGGAGCTCTGTAATTAAAAGAGGGATTTGACCCCATGACTCTTTCAGCTCCAACTGGACCCATGGTGTCATGAGATAAAGGATAAATCTAAATGAGGCAAAAAAAAGTGATCTGTTTGTTCTTGACAAGTGCTTGGGAAAAAAACAAACTAAGGTGTCAACAAATTTAACTTCTGTAATCAACTGAAGTCCATTACAAATCACTAAAACTATAAAGTAGAGAAAACCCATATGGAAGTTTATTTTCACTGAATCTGAAGTTCACGTGCACAAACAACTTGATTGAAATCTTGAAGTAACTACCGACAGTTTGCTATTTTAAACAAATTAAGTTTGAAAAAAAGTACTGAAAACAATTGTGCTTTAAAATTAAATAAAAACTAGAAAGTAACAACAACAAAAAAACTTTCAAAACAGGTGACATGAAATTAAAAAATACATAAATGATTCACAATTTCACTGTAAAAAAATTCAATAGATAATAAAATAGGAAATTAAATTAAACTACAAAGCAAAAAACAAAACAGGGGGCATGAATAAATAAAATAAAATAAAACTAGAAAGCAAAAAATCCTAGAAAACAAAACTAGAAAACAAAACAACAGGGGACATGAAATAAAAAGAAAAAAAAATCTAGAAAAAAAAACTACAAAGAAAAAAAACTAGAAAACAAAACAAAAAACACAAACAGGGGACAAGAAAATTATGTATAAAAAAATACATAAATGGGACACAATATCTCTGTTTATTTTTTATATGCACTGGCAAATTACAGCGGCCCCGTCATGCTAGAGACCTTTCACTCAAACCCTTGTCTGTGTCTCTGTCAGGCTCTGGAAAATTAAATCCAATAAAACGGTTGGGCCCATTCAGCTGTCACTCATTCTCTCTCCTCCTTCTGTTCATTTTTACACTTCCCTCATGTGTATTTGTGCATGTGGCACATTTAAATGGCTAAACAACCAGCAACCCACTACAACAACAGTAAAAAGAGTGTGAGCCACTAGAAGCGTCGAGAACTTGTGTACAGCTGCGCACGTGAGCAAGAGAACACCAGGATAATGAAAACATCTTGTTCAGGACAACATCCAAAGAGTGAAAAGGCATGAAAACACACACGCACACACTCCACTCAAACTCTGCCATTGAAAAGCGCTTCTCTTTTAAGATGCTAAAGAGGCTGTAGAGGTAATCCTAACAGAGCTCTCTAGGCTGAAGCTGCGCATGCCCAGGGGCTCTGGCCAATCGTTTGCGCTGCGTAAAACTGTACTAACAGTCGGGCAGAGGGGGCAGCTATTCAGGATGGGGGGCTCTTTCACCTCTTATTCATGTGGGGGGTATCGCTATTCAACTGCTAATGTAATGACATCTTCATTTCCACACACACACAGAAGGCAGTGGATGGCCCACTCATCTGTGTGTGCGCATGCGTATAGGGAAATGTAAAAGAGTGACTGGGGGATGGAAAGGTAGAGAGAACTGAACAGGTACAGATGTTGTTGAGGGATTGCTAATGAAACTAATTATTTACATTTATTCATATAGCAAAACTCTTTTATCCAAATCAATTAAGTATATTGGGCTAGCTGGAAGAAAATATCGGGAAAATACAAGATTAAAACAAAAACTTCTAATAGCTTAATATATAACATGAGGCAAACATATGGTTTAAATGAAAGTGCTTATGCTTTTACCACTTTCTGTAAATCTGTGAATCATCACATTAACTATTTTCTGTAAGTGATGCATTACTATGACACTCCTGTCTCATTTGTAAGCTCACACACAATCAGACTGCTTTCTGCACAGATTTTCTAGGGGAAAATGGAATTAGTCATGGTTAAACAGGTTAAACAGAGATTAAAGTACTATTATTAGCTGAAAGACATTAATGCAATTTAAAAATAAGTGTAAAAAATGTCATTTCTGCATCACCAACAGCACCACAACACTGTTTCAGACTGAAGTTGCATACTTCGTTACCGCCTGCCATTAATTAAGTCAAAAAGGTATTCCAGACTCAAAACATTGGTTGAGACAATGCTGTTACAGACAGTAAAGTTAAAAAAAAAAAATGTTTATGGTTGCTATTGATTCTGAAACGTTTTGCTCTTTTTGTGCAATTCAATTAAAATCTTGTTTGTTTGAATAGTTTTAAACTGAATTTTGCAGAAACTATTGGCAATGAAATGAGAGTGACCAGAGGTATTCCTTTTTTCAAATCTTAATTCAAATCACAATAGACCATCACAAGCTGCCTCTGAAATCTCAGAGTAGGTACTTCATGATGTTCTATATAGTAAGAAAGAAATTTGGACCCACAGTGTCGGTTGGCATACCAAAAATCCTCTGCCGTGGCCTCACTGGACAGTAAAGTGTCCACTGGATCCACACCTCAGAATCTTGCCAGAAGTAGCAGGTCATCCAATTACTTTTTGCCTACTGATTTACAAATACGGTGAACATACATACAACTCTTTTCACATACTGGTCTTCACCTAACAAAAATTAGGGAAGTACAAATATTCAGATGCAGCCTCTCTCTTTTCTCTTGCACAGTCAAGCAAAGTATTTCCCTGAAGTTCTTTAAAGAAAAAGAGCAGATCAAATGTTTTGCAACGTCCCGATTCATTCCAGCCCATGGGTCAGTTCCATTTGGTGCTGCTAGTGACGCAGAAATGACACATTTTAACTTTTTGAAATAACATCACACAATTAATGGATACGGGCTGGGAAACGTAGATTTGTAGAGAATATGCTTTCGAATTTGTACGATTTCTGCTTGCCTACTAATGACTGAGATACAACCCAAAACAGAGATATTCCTCAAAGAAAACTGCTTCTATTTATTCTGTGTTGCTAGGCAGATTTTCCCCATTGTAGATTAAAAAAACAGTGGTTTATGATTTATTCACTGCAGGATAACAGTCAAATTGAAAGGTGTCCTCTTCACCAATGCTGTCGACAACCTCGAAGAGACATGAAACAAATCTGGGTTTAGCTGAGCTGATTTGGGTCTCTTGCTGCTTAATATTTAACACTTATTTTGACATGCTGATGAATTTTTAACAGCCTCTGTTGATTAACAGTAGGATGTTCTGCCGAAAGCCTTTAAAACTGCACCAGAAAAGCTCATTTATTTAAGATTTTTAGCTAAAATTTTTATCTACAACTACTTCTAGGCAACCTATCGACGTGAGCCCGCCGTTGCTGTGACGACGCCCGGTGTGTGTTTCCCTCCTGCCTGAATGTGATTTATATCAAAGGAGATCTTGCAAGCACGTCAACACAGCTGCCGGAAACTCTGCCAGGAGAGCCTCGCGTTGTAAACTACAGCAGAGAGTAAGAGACACAGAACACAGATGATACACGCACCAGATACAATAAATAACCAGGACTGACTATTATTGACAAAAAAAAGAAACAGAAGGCAAGTAGAGAAACAGAGAGGCGTGTCATCTTCCCTCATCTCTATTCTCAAATTCTGTCTGTTCCGCTTTTCTCTGTTCTACAACGCAGCAAAAAGAAGGAATCTGGCATCCAAAAAAAAAAAAAAAAAAAAGCGAAAATATCTAGATAAAAAAAGAGAGTGACGGCCCCATGCGAACTCTCTGAGTGTGTTTGAGGCCTGCCATGACACGAAGCATGTCCTTATTTAGTCGTAATCGATTGAAGGGTTAAAAAAAGATGGTAGCTTCTGAGTTTAGTTGCCATGGCAACACTGAGGCACAGTTGGAGGTTGGCACATGCGAAGCGCTTGGCTCAATTATTTTGGGACACAGGGGTTAAAGGGATAGTTCACCCAAAAATTATATTCTATTCAACCTTTACTTACCGCAAGGTTGTTTCAAATTGTATTTTTCTTTAAATTTTCTTTCGTTGAATGCAAAAGAAATCTTTCTTGAACATACTCGTTCTTTTTCATGCTATTACAAAAAAAGGGGGGCTGGAGCTTTCAAACTTCAAAAACAATGCAAAAAAAAAACACATAAAATAACCCCATTTGGCTTGTTTCTTATATATAAAAGTCTCAAAAAAGGCTTTGCATAAAGTCTAACAGTCTGAAATGTATTATTCACAAAAAATCTCATCATCCATCTAAGCTAAAGGTGATGATACACGGGGCAACTTTTTGAGGAATGTTGCTGGGCAATGTTGCCATCAACGAGCAACCAGATGAGACACAGGGCCCACAACCGATCTAAATTATCCAGATAGAAACGTATTGCCCATTTTCAATGGGAAAGTGCCCAAGCAACAATCGCTCGGCAAGACTGCCCAGCAACATTGCTCAAAAAGTTGCCCTGTGTATCATCACCTTAAGAGTTCATGAGGAAAGTTGTGATTTGGTTCTCAAAACCGAATCTGAATGATTTAATCTTGAATATGAAAAATTCACATTGTTCATTTACATATATTACTGACATAGTAACAATACAAATCTGGTTGAAAATCAGAGAATTTATCCTTTAACAGCTCTCTGGAGGGGAAGAATATCGCAAAACTAAGCTGAATTCAACACATTGTTCATGTGGACCAATTTTATGGTGCATTTTGTGTCCTTTTTTGAAGTTCCAGTCTCCATTCAATTGTTTTGCATGGGAAAAATGATCAGAAAATCCATAAACATTTTGTAAGTCACGTGGCTTAATAATTCCTTTAGGATTTTGAATATCAACCACCTCCACTACCGTTCAAAAGTTTGTGGTCGGTAAGATGTAAAAAAAAAAAAAAAAAAAAAAAACTTTTATTCTGAAAGGATGCGTTAAATAACTTAAAACTGACAGTAAAGACTTTCACATAGATAAAATGTTCATTTCAAATATGCCGCTGTTTACACAAAAATATTAAGCAGCACATGGTGTCAACGTTTTCAGCTTATTTATTATAATAATTTAAAAAAAATTCTTGAGCACCAAATCAGAATATTAGAATGATTTCTGAAGGATCATGTGACACTGAAGACTGGAGTAATGATGCTGAAAATTCAGCTTTTGACAACACATTTGAAAATATATTTAAATAGTAAAAAGTTACTTTGAATCGTAATATTTCAGAATAGTAGTGTTTTACTGTATTTTTTATTTAATAAATACAGCCATGGTGAGTATAAGAGTCTTAAAAAAAAACAAAAAACATTAGAAAACACTTACTGAACCCCAAACTTTTGAACAGTAATGCAAGTACACTCAATATTACATACATGCATTTTTAACAATCAGCACTGGCTACATTCTAAGAAACAGAGCACCGTCCTTCAAAAAAAGCGGGTAAACTAATAATGAAACTGGAACTGAATGTGGTACTGAATCTCTTTATCAAATGACCCTTTTGGCCTTTCTGCCTTTATTTGGGTTGCAAATAATCTTCTCACCTCAGAACTCACACCTTTAATTAAATTACTACTGGGGGGTCCGAGCTGTTAATTACAAAAACTGTGTGTGTGTGTGTGTGTGTGTGGGAGGGACACTGGCTGACGTAGAACAATAAGTGAGGGGCTTCTCTGCCCCCAACTCCAACACAAAGTCATTTAAATATTCAATTATCCATTTCTCTTTTCTTTAACTAAACACTTTTTTTCAGGAAAAAGGCAGACTCACAAGTCTCCTGGCAAACTCCTTATTTTCAGACAAGAATCCATAGCCAGGGTGAACCTACAAAAGAGAGAGACAACTTTTAGAAAATGATTTACACATCCAAAGTATGTGTGTTATACAGGTGACATTTCACAGCTCCATCGCATCATTCAGTTATGTTTATAGATGATAGCATTGACCAGTTCACCATGTTAATAATATATGACCTTGTTTATACCAACACGGATTAGGCTCCAACTGTGCTAAAGTCCCCTGTGTTTTACCTCACACACACACACAAACACACACACACACACACACACACTCACAGCTTGAGCTCCAGTCTGCTTGACGGCATTCATGATAGCATCCATGTTCAGATAACTTTTGCTGGTAGGGGCAGGACCGACACACACAGCCTCGTCAGCCATCTTCACATGAACCTAAAAGAAAAAAAACACACAGGAAAATCGGCAAAGTCACATAATATGAAGCAGGTCAATTTAACCCATTTCGGTTTTTCAGTTGTTGGAAATACTATACTAATAACCTATGGTTGTTCTTGAAATTCTATCACTTTTTCCTCATTAAGGCCCATGAACATGCCTGCAAAGTGTTGGCAGTCTCATGTGTTGTGAAATGTGCATACAAAATTGTGGAATGTTTGTACAAAGTTACAATGTTTGCCGAAGGTGTACATTTGAATCAGTTCATGCATGTTCAGTTTGCAGGAGAACGAATCTACGATCTTGTCGTTGCTTGTGCCTTGCTATGCTGTTTGAGATTCAGGATAGTGCTTTTCCAGTTGTGTTAAAATGCTAAATGTAAAATTGCTGAAATGTAAAAACAAACAAAAAATTACAATTCTGTTTATAATATTCAGTTTATAGACAGTTTTAAAAATAATATGCTCTCATGGGGTTTTTTGTAATGTGTGAGAAGTACCAGAGTGTTTTTACCAGATTTTGCATAGTCTGATGTTTGATTTTGTAGACAATACTCAGCATTTTAAAGGCTAATTTTCATTGCTGTTAATGCCAGTGAGTTCATCCCACAGAAAGCACAAACAGATTGTTTGTGTGGCCAAGATGTCGTCACACACGGTGTGAAGCAACTGTGACAGTGAGCTGACTGAGTGACAGACCTCACAATGGGGAAGCATTAATATTGACAACTGCATCAACAGGGGAGGTTTGGAAAAGGCAAGCTAGCCAACTGCTGCTTCTCTGCTAATGTTCTCCACACATGTGTAAAAAGGGAGACGCAAAGTTGTTTTTCCTCACATTTAACGAGGGTGACGCAAACAGAGGTGGAGGAGCTCGCTCAAAGATCTAGCAGAGATGCAAGACACTATAATGAGCCCAAAAGACTGAAGCAGAACACAAACCCTGACATTCATCATCTTATGGCTAACTGAAGAATTGATCATTTCATTGCACGTTATTATTCTTTTGGTTTACTAAATTGATATCTTAAAATTTAAATTAAATAAATACTACCGAAAAACGGTCTTGGACAGACAAATCTCTAGACATGTTTTCATTGCCAGTGAGTTTAATGAGTATTCTGTCTGAGTCGTTTAAAGCAGCGCCAAACTTGACGGCTTCCCACCATTTGTTTCAGGAGCCCAATAAACTTCTTTTTCTGTCAGCACCTAGCCCGTTAACCAGAGAGGATGTGAGATAGCCTGTGGGTTCCATTACTTTTAATGAAACACTTTAATATCAAGACCAAATTATTAAATCAATTCATTCCTCTTTCTTGGTGTTATAGAAAATGACATTAGAAAGAATGAAAAGTCTAATAAAGGTTAAAAGGAAGAAATTAGGAACGTGTTTGTAAAATATTCGAACATCAATCCTGGGGTCAGTATATGGACTTCTAATGTCAATTTGTTCCCCCATACAGAGTCCAGATTATCCCCCACTGCTCTGTTTAAACATCTTCATTTCGATGCTCTTTGGAGGATGCAAATCAAATGCAAAAGATCCCCACCTCTAACCCCCCCCCCATCATTCCCCCAATCCAGCACAGAACACAGCAGGGGAACCGAGCAGAGTTTAAAACACTGCCTCTATCAAACTCTCATGCATATGGAATAGGAGGGGGAGAAAACTGACAGCTATCAATCATGGGAACAGAGGATTACACTCCATGAGAAGATAAAGGTGAGAGGAGCAAAAGCTTTGGTTTATCTTGCAATGCTTGTAAAAGTCTAGTGGGGTAATTTAGATATTAGTAGCAGACTGCCTCCAGATGACTAACCTGCTTTAGCAAACCTATTTATTCAATTCAAATGCTTCACAGTCTTCATGTACTGTATATATGGGCAGTTACATTAGTAATCTCTTCTTTTATATGTGAAAGTTATTAAAAAAAATAATAATATAGTAGAGTCCAAAAGAGTGAAACAAAGTGAAAATGAATTTTTTTCTAATTTAATACAAGAATTTTAATTAAATTATACCATCAGGATAAGAATTTGAGAAAGAAATTGAAAAATTAAAGGGATAGTCCACTCAAACATTAAAAATTCTGTCATCATTTCTTCATACTCATTTCTTTCCAATCCTGTTACTTTCTTCTGTGGAACATACAAGATATTTTGAGAAATGTCTGCATTTTTTATTTTGTCCATACAATAAAACACAATGCTCACCAACTGTTTGGTTACCAACATTCTTCAAAATATCTTACTTTGTGCTCCGCAGAGGAAAGGTGGTCAGGTTTATAGCAACATGAGGGTATGTATGCAGATATCTTTTTTAAATCATTGAATTATCTTGATTTCAAAAGTTGGTTTTAATGCTTTTTATTTTTTTTATGCCATTCCAGAACCAAAGGTCATTTACATGACAAGAAGAGAATAAGTTTTAATCAAATGACAAACAATGAATATACTCCTGAGAAAGAAATTCTGAAACGCTTCCTAGTGAGAATGTTTTAAAATACCGATTAAAGAATTCTGGAAGAAATGTTTTTTTGCATAGTGCTATTAAAAGCATGGGTAGTCCTGTAAAGTATGCTTAATAGACAATGATGTTTTACATAAATCACATGATGTTTTTTTTTGTTTTTTTTATAAAACACATTAATGAGTCTAATGTACAACAAAGATTTTAAGCAAAAATTTAATTTGCATCTCAAATTTTAAATGTGTTGTCAGAATTTTAAGCTTCACTGTATTTAGCCAAGTTTCCATCCAAAGTTGCAAATGTAACTTTTGCACAAAATTGGAATATCGTATAAAACATTTGTGAATAAAGCGCAGTTTCCAATCCATGTGTTCAACAGAACAAAATCGTCACTTCCTGGGAAATTGGTGCAAAATATCTGTAATAAAAGTGGAAGTTGCTGCAACCGGAGAAGCCACTGTGGCTCTTTTTCCTACATCATAAACGACCAGCGTCTCAGACCGCGCAGACGAAACGCAATTACCGCTGTCAGGTTACCTTGTGTTCTGATGCCTGGTGTGTGGGAATGCAATCATGCGAGATGCTTCTGGGAGGGAATTAATCCAAATCATTTTAATGACAGACTTTGGCTCAGGCATTCCAGAATGATCAAACCAACATTTGAGATGCTGTGCAATGAAATTAGTCCACTGGTTAGTCCAGTTATCCAATCACATCCTCTATTGAGAAAGTCAAGTGAGTTTCTTTGTTGCGCACTTAAGGATTTATTCTGTAAATGTGTTTCAATCGTAGTTTATGCGCATGTCTTCTTATCGGATAAAAATTGAGCACATGAGTTTTTTTGTTCATATTTTTAGAATTTATGCGCATCTTGGTGTTTCCATCCAGTGATTTTTTATGCGATAATCCAAAATGAGCATAAAAATAGGTGGATGGAAACATAGCAAGTGTCCATATTTAGGGTACTTTTTAAATATGACTTTCTCACCGCACTAGAGTCAACATCACTGTGAACTGCAACTGTCTTGATGCCCATCTTCTTACAAGTTTTAATCACCTATGAATGGAAAAGAAAAGAATTAAGACATTTGACTGTACAAAAATATATATGTTTATATTTCATAGTAATAAAACTGCACTGGAAGTTCATGTAACTTCAAGTAAACAACACATGTAGAACTTCACCCTGATCAAAAATGAAAATGGCCTAAAGACAAATGTAATGTTTTGCCATAAACACACTGAAAAGAACCTTCCTGGTGAAGAACACACACACTCGCTTACCCTGCAGGCGATCTCGCCTCTGTTTGCAATGAGGATTTTATCAAAGGTCTGTGGAAAGGGAAAAGGGAACAGGGCGATTAAGACATTTGTTTTGTCAACACTTGATTTGTCCACAGTGTGTGTGTGCTCTAACGCTGACTAAAGCTCATTTAGCTGTAAGTGAAAGCTGTTCAACACAACACACACTGCTTTTTAGATGACAAGAAAGTAAAGAGAAGAGATACAAATCTTTGAGAGCAAGTTCTAAGAGCAGAAATGAAAAAAAAAAACAGGTACAAAAACTACTTTAGCCATGTCCAGACCGTAAATAATAAATTACGGTTATCTATTCCATGTAGTGCAATGAACATTCACAAGTTCTAATAGGGAGATCTAGATGAGTGTTAAGGTGGATGTTAGTGGGTCTTAAACATCAAAGCATGAGGCTTCGCTAATGTAGTCTGCCACATGTAAACAATTTATGGAAAAACTGAAGGAAGTGTCTGCCAATAAACCATGTGTCAAGATGAGCCTTGGGCAACGTGTCTCCCAAGAACACATACCTAAACTCAAAGCATATTTCCCCATTTGCTCATACTGCTACACCCCCAATTCCGCAACACACAACACACATAAACAAACAACCTCCAGGCAAAGGTTGATGCACGTCAAAGCTACATGGATGCAATAGGATTTTGGGAGTGTAAAGGTGATGCAAAGAGAATTTTGACCCTTGTACATGGGGTGTTTCTCAAAATAACTGATACATCTTAGTTTCCTCCATGGATATTTATATGTAGATACTTCATTTGACTGTTCCAAACACGTCCGTCATCTGGGAAAGGTCAACTTTTCAGGTGCTACTCATCACTCTCATTAATAAATCAATGAATTTTCATTGAAAATGTCACAAAATTTTTATTTTGAATATGATTTTAATGGGAAAAGACGTAAAAATGCTATGGTTAAAACCTGTTAATTGGTAACGGTAAGTTCCCTCACTCTATATGGCGAAAAACTTTCTAATAGATCTAATGGGATATTTCATGTAATTGTATAGTAAAATACTGTTATGTACAGTTTTTGCAAGTGAAAAGTGAATTTTTGAATCATAATCAAAAAATGTAAATTGACATTCCCAGAATTCTCTTTCTAACAGCTCACATTTGATGGTTTTTCATTTAAATAACTATGTTTTCTTATCAAATATGTGCATTAGGGTTTTATGTTTTCTTATCTTGTTAAATTAATGTTTCTTGTATTATTTTAGTGTCATGCATGTTATCATTATGGTGTTTTTGTATTTGTGTACGAACCTGTGCACCTTAAAGGGATAGTTCACCCAAAAATGAAACTTCTGTCAGTAAGTAAGCCTCTGAGTGAGTTTACGAGAGCGCCACGACGCATGCGCGAGAACTGAGAAGATAATGCACACTTTAGAACCATTTTAAACACTACATCGAGACCCATCTGTGTCATCTTCTCAGTTCTCGCGCATGCGTCGTGGCGCTCTCGTGAACTCACTCAGAGGCTCACACAGAAGAAAATCAATAGTTGAATAAAGGCGTTATTTTGGGGGTTTTTTAGCACACAAAAAGTATTCTCGTCACTTGATAAACTTAAGGTTGAGCCACTGTAGTCACTTGGACTATTTTAACAATTTCTTTACTAAATTTTCTGGGCCGGCAGATATCAATTACCTAGAATCCTATGGAGAAGTGAGACAGTTCTCAGATTTCATTCAAAAAAATCTTAATTTGTGTTTCGAAGATGAACGAAACTCTTACGGGGTCGGAACAACATAAGGGTGAGTAATTACTGACAGAAGTTTCATTTTTGGGTGAACTATCCCTTTAAGGTGGTTGTCATTATGAGTATTATAAAGGTAAAAACTGATTTTAGTATTTTTTTATATTATGAACATTACTTCAGTTAATGAAATGTTTTATACTATAATTTTAAATTAAATCACAATCATTAATAAGGGAAACTAAATCAGTAACTATACCAACCAAAGGAGGACAACATAAAGCCATGACAACAAATGAGATGTGGTGTTTTTAATGTGCTTTAAGACAAACCATGTGTACATTCATAAGTCAACACCATTGCTGAGTTTTTTCTCCTTAAAACTGCAGTGAACCAAAGACAGTCTCAAAAACGTGATTTGAAATCGCTGGTGTTTCTGACGTCACAAATTACCTTGTGACCAATCACGTCAACGTGCCGGCGGGCTTTAAGCATGTCATTACTATTCTCTGAAGCAGGGGAGTCTCAAGAGACACCAGGTTATCCTGGTATATTTTTCTGTTGACATAAAAAATCTGGTACTTTTATCAATATAGTAGGTGAATTATGTATATGATGTAGCCTATACTACGATGTTATAATGAACTATATGCCTTTCTCCACAGAAGTTCTGAGTTGTTCTGAACGAGACCATGGTTTGTGTAACATGAGCAACACATTATTAGCTGTTTGATAACGTAATTAAGCAAAATTATTAGCTGTATGATAACGTAGTTAAGCAAAAGGCTAATCATATGAATTACCGTTACGTGTCCGAGGTTGTACAGAGCGATACGTTTACCTCAGTAAGTTGGCTGAGTGAATGGGTGACCTGTGAGTGGAGGTGGGGCTAATTAGCATATTCATGGTTCTGCGTATACTAAATGAAGCAAGGGTGTAGTTGCATTCAAGCTAATTTAAGGATTTTTTTTTTTTAAATGTGTCATTTTGGTTATCAAAGATAAGCTTCAAGGGATAAAATTATTGACTACAGGGGGACTTTGACACTTTATTTTACAGTGTCCCTGTTACATGTAGTTACTCTTGTAATAACTATAAATTATGCTTAATGACATGCAACTAACCCTAAACCAAATCCTAACCTTCACCCTATAAGTACATGTAGTTTATTTATATTACTCACTACTTAAATGTATAATTAAACTTTAACATAGACTCCTTCAATTAAAGTCTAACCAAATTATCTTCTAAAGTTTATTACAGATATAAATATTCATACATGTGAATAACTAGGTTGCAAATGCACAGTCAACTTGCTCTCGAGTGTTTCATGGACCAACTTAGATCGCTGCTACTAGGCCTATATTTACGTATAGATATGGTTCCCTCACTCCTCCATTCTGTCATCAACAACATATCAATTGACAAAAGACCGACGTGACTCGTGCACCCAGCAACAATTGTATAAGAGAGTGAAAACAGCACAGTGTGCACACGCAAGGACGGAGGAAAGGAAACAAGGATGCACAATTAAAGAAATGAGAAGCATCCATGAATACAAAACACTTTTATCTGACTTACCTTCTCATTTGGGTCATTCACCGTAGAGTATCGGCAGATTATAACACCGCACCTCTGCTTAAGACAGACATGCTAAAAGACAGAGAGACATTTATTCTAGAGTTGCCCAAACCCAATGCTCAAACCTTTGATAACAAATATCAAATACAAATACATATTACAAAGAAACATGTCACTGAAGCATATCTTCATTTTTAATTTATCATTTTGTTTTAGTATTTTCTGTTAAAATATAATTCAATATAAGTGAATTTGATTTATTTGGATACAGCATATACTTTCAGTCCACAGAAAGCACTAAGTCATGTTTCATTTTGGTCCTTTAGCCCTTAATTGTTTAAATATTATCCATAAATCTGAATGAAACTTATAAACTTCCTACAAGTAGAAGATGGCTCACGGTGATAGAAACAAGGTTTGTGATTCACAGTTTGAAATATGATTCATGTTCTGCGACTGTCGTTGATTAAAGTGGAAATCTATGCAATCATATAGGCCTAAGCTTCTTTTAAAGTTAGCCTATCATTAGTGAGCGTCAATCACAAGAAAAAATTATATTTTAGTCAAATATTAATTACATGTCTGTTGCAAAGGTGTGTTTAAATGACCAGAGTTTCCATATACATTAGGCATTAGGTGAATCAGCAAGCGAAAACACTTCATGAAATCATTTTGACATTGACATGAGTTCACAGTCATCAGTGATAAAGACATTTGGTTGTTTCTTTCTGCAACGACAACAATGAAGTACACACCATATTATTATAAGGAGAAAGTGATGTTTCATAAATAAATATTTTTCAGTTAACGTTACCTATCAATGAAACTATCCGTGTATCATGACAAGTCAAGTGAACTTTCTTGCTGATCTCTAAGACAAGCATGAGCTCTTAGTCAGATAACGTTGCAATGCTTTAAACATAAATCAGACAAATAATCGGATTCGTTATATGAATTGTTCTCCTACACGCAGCGATTTTAGACAACAAACGCTCACCTTAACAGCATGCAAAACTCTTTGAAAGCCTGCAGTGCTTCTGTAAGCCGCCATGATAGTCAGAGCTGCTGAGAGCAGAGCGGCGCGCACTAACGACGTCACATACACAATTTGGGGGTGTTTGCCCTCTCGACCAATCAGATGTTCTCGGATGTGTCAGAAACCGAAATGTGTTCCGAGGAGGGGGTGAGACAACAATTGGAAGAAGTTGGCAGACAGGTTGCTGATGAAAACCGTGACCTTGGAGGCTAATCTAAATTTAGTATATTGTATCAGCACGAATTGCTAATGTATGACTATGCATTAATAAATATCTATGCATTAGTTCATATTTCATTAAAATAGGTGCATGTCAAATTTTTTTTTTTTTTTTTTTTTTTTGGATTGTTCGATTGTTTTAAATTTGTGTCAATGTTTTACTCAGCAGATAAAATTATCCAACAGGTTGCTAAAATGATCCTTATTAATTATTTCCTTGTTTTGTACTTTTGCGACACACTTGCGCCACACTTCTCTTAAATTAGCCTTGCTACCTAGGCTACATCTAGAAAACTTGCAAAGGATTGTGAAAATAACCTTGTAGCCTACCTCGAATTTCCACTTCCATTGCATATGTGAGTCATTCCTGGGATTGGGAGCCTTTTGTGTCCCCAGCAAAGATCACGAACTTACTGCCCTAAAATGTGGAACAATATAAATGTTACACCTGTAGGCTATAGCCTAAGTCATAAATAACACAATTTGAATTCTAAGCACATTGAAGTTGATTGAAAAATAATAATAATTTGAGACATTTTACAGCATTTTGGACCACCATATATCACCAATTTTTCATAAGATCCCAGTGTATTCCAATTTCATGATAACTGCAACACTTGCAATAGGCTAGGGGATTTTTATAAAAAAGTGTAGGCCTACATTCTTTTCAATTATTAAATTTATTTTAGCAATTATAATCAAGATTTTTAGCTGGTTCCTCGATTTATTGTCCACTCTTATTTTTCCCTTTAAATGAAAGTTGGACAAATTAAATGACATCATATAGCTGTCATCACTTCTTTGGAGGGAAAACAGCTTGGGAACGTAAGTAAGTAAGATCCTATTTTCTATTTTTACCCAATTATATATTTTACATTTAATGAGGTCAACCTTAGCCTACGTCCACCCTGTTAAGGGACAAATGAAAAAAAAAAATAGTAGAAAAATAATAGTTTTAAAATTACAATTTTAAAGGCCATTCAATTCTAGATAAACCTTAGCTTATTTTTGATCAGATATGGTGCATTTTAGGTCAGAATGCCCACTCTGTTAGTGTCCACCCTGTTAGAAGACCTCACAAAGGGGACACTGTACATACTAATTGTGAAAGTAATTTTTGTTTAAAGTTGAAGAATTGTATTTTGGTAATGTTTTACATATTGGTTCCTATCTAAATCCAGTTCAAGCTAATGTAATAATGTAACTGTTGTATAGAGATAGAAAACCACTTTCATTCTGTCATCAGTTTGTCCACCCTGTTAAGCTTCTTTTTTTCTTCTTCTTTTTTCCCCCCAATAATTAAAAAATATAATTAAGTGACAATGAAAATAGAGTATCAATAATGCAGTACTTTTAAAAAGTAAACGATTTGTATCTGAAAACGAAAAATGTACAATTATGCTTTTGTGAGAAAGTATAAGTACAATTCATACACAATGTTTAGTAGGCGATATATTTTTTGTTGATAATTTATTAACTGATAGGCTTTTAAAGGGACATAAGTACATGAGCTGATGTCTAAGATAATTAGAATCACAAGTATTTGTCGCTAACAGGGTGGACATTTTTTATCTTTTATTTTTTTAATAAATGGTTAATTTTATTTACCCGAGCTTGACCAAAATCTTTTTTCAATAGTTTTACATCACCCTATCATGACATCACAAAAATGTATTTTGTGTTTGATTTTCTACATTTTGTGATGGCCAAAAGTGACCGAATTACACCATCTGTACTATATCTACAGACAGTACATATTTATTCAGATAGGCCTACATTTTTTATGTCTTCTTCGGGACACTAAAGGACTTCTAAAGTTTCTGTATAGCTCCCTGAAACGTTCTATTATCTTGGCTTAAATAGCCAAGTAATTAAGAAAATAATACTTAATTACCTAATTACTATTAGGTTTTTAAACTTTTGTTTTAAGTTTTAATTTACACCAAGGAGAAAACTTTCAGACCGTTTTGTGCCCGTGATGTCATGATGTGAAAATTTTCAGAGAAACACAAAATGTGAAACCCCGTTATGTCATTAATTAAAAGCGTTCTGACAAATGTATAAAAAACGAACGAGACTTGTTTTATTTTTGGTTTCATTTTATTGCCTTTATATATTTTCCTTCATTATACCGTTTGGCATTTGTTATCACAAGAATTTACATCTTAAAACTGAATAACAATGTACAAACACTTTAAAGGTAACAATTCTGTACACATTTTAATCGAGGAGTTTTTCATAAATATTTTGTAGTACTTTTTATCAAGTATAACCATAATTTAAGAACAAGAGGCTTTTCTCAAAATTACTCTAACTCGAAGTGAATGATTTCCAGACATCTGTAACATACATACATGGAAATAAATTCTTACAATAAAATACATTCACAAATTGTATCCATTTTAACGCACTACATTTGACTTCGGCACTTAGGATCCCCAATAATACTTTAATGGTAAGACAATCATGTAACGTCGAATAGCTCTAATCTACATGACAGGGATATTGTATACAAACATGGTAACTTGACACGACCTTACTGTAAAACAATTGACCTTACAGTCAAAAAAATACATCCATCCTTCGTCTTTCGCAAACCAATTACCAAAGTAGGCTACATTTTATTCTTCATAGGCCTATAAAAAACATCCTTCATTTTAGTCACATAATACTTGTCGGCTTACTTCAGTCACAGTGCAACACTGAATCTTAGACATGCTGAGAACATAAACCCTCATTTAGGATACTATTTACAAATAATATTTTCTTTAATATGTCGTTTTGGTCCTTAAACGTACCACTCGCTAAAATTCGACGTTAAGCTGCTGTGCCCGCTGCTGTTGAGCGCAGCTGAGTCGGGCGACATGGTGCTGTGCGTCTCCGAGCATGGAGAGATCAAGCTGGACGGAGTGGAGGACTCGTACCCGGAGCTTCCCGTAGGAGAGGAGTCGACTACCGGACCTTGGTCATCGTGAACCTACAAAAAAAGCATCAAACGGTTAGTTCATTCTTGTCTCAACTCTGATATGTAAGGCAATGAATTGATGAACAGAGAATGGCTGTCAGACGGATTCAATTCTCACCTTCATGTGTTTCCTTAAAGAACTGGGATGTGTGTACGACTTGTCGCACAGTTTGCACAGATATGGCTTGTCAGACGTGTGAACGTGCATGTGCTTCTTCCGGTCACTGCTGTTGGCGAAACGTCTGTCGCAGCCGTCGAATTCACACTGGAACGGTTTTTCCCCTGCAAGACAAGAGTTTTTCTTTTTTTTAATTTTATACATAAGTTTTACCACCCTGGTTAAAACTAGCACGCAGAATCAATGAATGCTATTTCTACAACTACCCTCTGAAAAAGTAGGCTGACTTTGATGCTGCAAAAGGGGGGATGGCGCAATAGACCAATACAAATCCGCGCATTCAAATATAACAGCAATTCGCACTTACAAAGCAACAGGCATAACTGCTAAAATATCACTCTAGGATTTATGATGTTTAACTTGTCTAGCAGCTGCTCTAGGATGCGAAACATACAGACAAAAAGTGTTGTTTTTGGTGTTACTGAATGTCATTTATAGTAGTAGCCTAGATTTTTCAGCAATACAACCAACTGAAATGTCAATTGAAACGAAATGTAAACATTTCAAGTAATATTTAAAATAACGTTAACAAATAATCACCTGTGTGTGTCCGTTTGTGTATTTTCAAATTCTCTGAGCGCGCGAACACCTTGCCACATCCCGGGAAGGGGCACGCGAAGGGTTTCTCTCCCGTGTGGACTCGAATGTGATTCACCAGTTTGTATTTTGCCTTGAAGGGCTTGCTCTCCCGTGGGCAGTCATCCCAAAAGCAGATGTGGTTACACTGTTCGGGACCGCCGACATGCTCCGTGGACACATGCGTGACCAGCTCGTGCATAGTGCTATAAGTTTTACTGCAGCATTTTTTTGGGTCACCAAGTTGCTCCGGGTCGATCCATTTACAAATGAGCTCTTGTTTGATGCACTGTTGTCGCATGTAGCGGAAGAAAGCGCCGGGATGGTGCGCCATGTTCATACTCATATTTAGGCCATACTGACTGTAAGGATCGGCCCGCGCATTGGGCACTTGGTGGTACTGCTCCGTTCGCCCGAAAACCTCACCGGGTAATCCAAGGCGTCCGTTCAGGATGTTTGGAGAGCCGTGATGGGACCCGTGCTGCTCATGAATTCCGGGGAAAAGTAGGTGACCCTGACCTTCTGGGTGAGAGTGATGGAGAGGCCCTGCTGTGGAGCTGAAGATGGGGTGTTGTCCGCTACCCGGATTCGAATCCCCAAAGCCTCGGCTGCGCAAGAGAAACTCCCTGGTGGAGTTGAAAGTGGAGCTGGCGTACGAGGCTGCGTGCGCCGCCGCATGCGCTCCAAGAGCGGCCGCGGAATAGCTGGTTGCTTGGGGCGCAAAAGCTGCGCTCTGGCCCGGGGACAAATCGGGGTGGTTCAGTTTGAACGCGCCCATGTGAGCAGATTCCATGAAACTCATATCTCTGTCCTGCGTCTCGCTCACAGCCGAGTGATGCCTTGTGAACGTGCCAACTCCTAAGCCAGAGATCTGGTGGCCGGCGTCCAGTAACATCTCCACGATTTTTGATTAAAGATGCGTAAAGAGATTACACTCGCGTTAAAAAAAAAAGAAGTAGGCTATGAACAAGCTGAGTGTCTGTTACTTGCCCGTAATAAGGTTAATTAAAACTCATTCCATGTGATGAAGTTAGAGTGAAATCAAAGAAATCATTTTGATACGATGGAAAGCTCTAAAATTTGACAAAATGTGTACATCGGTACAATCAGTGCGCCAGAACTAGTAGCGGTTGCGCAGGTTCTCTGTACGTCGTATATCCAACTGAGTGTTTTTGCGCTCCTGACTGCGCTTATCTCTGGGGTCTCTCCAGGGCACCCCACGCCCCCTCACAACAGTAACCCCGTTTCCCAAATCTAAGAATCTCATTGGTCTGTGTAACTCCCAAATCCTGTTCAGTCGACCAATCACACGTTTACTCACCGTGAGTAATCAGGGCTGACGGTTCTTGGTGCTCCGCCCAGTTTTATGCGTTTACGAGAGAAGAGTCTGCGCTTGATGTGAGGGGGAAAAATCAATGAAATACAAAAAGTGCAATACTATTTTATATCGACACTTGGTTTGAATTCACTAACTGTGTTAAACACATTGGGTTAGTGGGTTATAACATATATTTGCCGGCCTCTCTTATTTACTTCTGTCAAAAATCTTTATTGACTTAAACAGAATCCATAAATCGCTCGCGTAGCCTATAGGCTACACAAAACAGCCGAGCAGTGATATTTTCCCGAGTTGAAGTTTCATTCGTGAGAACATTCTCATCAAACATTTTATTTTAAACTAGGCCTACTATCTCATTTACAGCACATCAGTAAATGTGGTTTTAATGTAATAGCCTATGTCATGGGTGCATGGTTTTGGAGTGCGCGCCATTGCGTTATGGAGAACTGCGCCATGTCAGTGCTGACTCGCCCTCGTTTTTGTATTTTGATCGATGTTATCACCAAAATGAACAACTGCATAAAACGATAGATTTTGACTGATTGAAAGGGTTATCTTTTTTTTTTTAAATCATCTTGTGAAAACGTTTTAGTCTCCAGAGTAAAGACTGATGTGCAGTTTAAGTTAATTATTAATTATAGCTATATTCCACAATGTACATTTTTTTTTCAACGAATAAACTGATATTTTAAAATCAGCTGTGTTAAAATAGATTATTAATTATGTGGGCCTACTAATTTTACTATACAAAATTACGTGTTACAAAATAATTATTTTTATTCATTCGAATCCGGCACAGTGTCAGTAAGAACTCGATGTATTATGGCATTTTATTTTTGATGTTTATTAAACTACCATATTTTAAGAGATAATCGACCTCAATGTGTTGCATTCGCATAATCTCTGACAGAATCTAGTCCAAAGCACACACACACTCCTTCTTTCCAGCGTCCCCGAAAACCAACACTTTTGTCTCTAGCTTATTTGGACAAGGGCTCAAGCCTTAAGTCTCAGAATGAGCAGTCAAAGAGAAGGAAGAGGGAGGACATGAGAGTGTTGTAAAGAGGTAAGTCACCGGCTTTGAACTGAAACTTATTATGGGGACGGATACCGCTCGGGTTGTCCTGACAACGGCGGTGAGATGGGAAGTCTCTCCATTGTGGATGAGTTGCTCCTCTTCAGAGGAGATCTAACCTTTAGACACATATTTACGCGGCGAGACTTCAATTGGTGACATACACAGACGAGGAGACGCCGCTATGCCATGAGTATAAAATCAACAGTGTCAAGAGGTTAAAATGGAACAACTGACCCTTTTCACCTTTTCTGGAGAGCACAGAACAACTTCATGCATATTTCAAAAACATTCACTCCACTAGTCAATTACAATATATGAGGCTCACATAGTGCGTATAGTGTGTATAATAATAAAGACATTCAGAATTTAAAATGGTTTG
>NC_138727.1:30137390-30397390 GCF_965113295.1 Leuciscus leuciscus | reverse complement strand
GTACGTTTGAGCTTCCTAAAGAACCAATGAGGTTCATTCTCGTGTTACGCAGTACGTTTGAGCTTCCTAAAGAACCAATGAGGTTCATTCTCGTGTTACGCAGTACGTTTGAGCTTCTGCAAGAACCAATGAGGTTCAATCTTGTGTTACGCAGTATGTTTGAGCTTCCTGAAGAACCAATGAGGTTCAATCTTGTGTTACGCAGTATGTTTGAGCTTCCTGAAGAACCAATGAGGTTCAATCTCGTGTTATGCAGTACGTTTGAGCTTCTGCAAGAACCATTGAGGTTCAATCTCGTGTTACGCAGTACGTTTGAGCTTCCTGAAGAACCAATGAGGTTCATTCTCGTGTTACGCAGTACATTTGAGCTTCTGCAAGAACCAATG
Source organism: Leuciscus leuciscus (assembly GCF_965113295.1). Lineage (NCBI taxonomy): Eukaryota > Metazoa > Chordata > Actinopteri > Cypriniformes > Leuciscidae > Leuciscus > Leuciscus leuciscus. The sequence continues at coordinate 30,397,004 of NC_138727.1, read as the reverse complement.
AGGTTCAATCTTGTGTTACGCAGTACGTTTGAGCTTCTGCAAGAACCAATGAGGTTCATTCTCGTGTTACGCAGTACGTTTGAGCTTCTCCAAGAACCAATGAGGTTCATTCTTGTGTTACGCTGTAAGCTTGAGCTTCTGCAAGAACCAATGAGGTTCAATCTTGTGTTACGCAGTAAGCTTGAGCTTCTGCAAAACCAATGAGGTTCATTCTCGTGTTACGCAGTAAGCTTGAGCTTCTGCAAGAACCAATGAGGTTCATTCTCGTGTTACGCAGTACGTTTGAGCTTCTGCAAGAACCAATGAGGTTCATTCTCGTGTTACGTACATTTGAGCTTCTGCAAGAACCAATGAGGTTCAATCTCGTGTTATGCAGTACGTTTGAGCTTCCTGAAGAACCAATGAGGTTCATTCTCGTGTTACGCAGTACATTTGAGCTTCTGCAAGAACCAATGAGGTTCAATCTTGTGTTACGCAGTACATTTGAGCTTCTCCAAGAACCAATGAGGTTCATTCTTGTGTTACGCAGTAAGCTTGAGCTTCTGCAAGAACCAATGAGGTTCATTCTTGTGTTACGCAGTAAGCTTGAGCTTCTGCAAGAACCAATGAGGATCATTCTCGTGTTACGCAGTAAGCTTGAGCTTCTGCAAGAACCAATGAGGTTCAATCTTGTGTTACGCAGTACGTTTGAGCCTCTGCAAGAACCAATGAGGTTCAATCTTGTGTTACGCAGTACGTTTGAGCTTCTGCAAGAACCAATGAGGTTCAATCTTGTGTTACGCAGTACGTTTGAGCTTCTCCAAGAACCAATGAGGTTCATTCTTGTGTTACGCAGTAAGCTTGAGCTTCTGCAAGAACCAATGAGGTTCAATCTTGTGTTACGCAGTAAGCTTGAGCTTCTGCAAGAACCAATGAGGTTCATTCTCGTGTTACGCAGTACGTTTGAGCCTCTGCAAGAACCAATGAGGTTCATTCTCGTGTTACGCAGTAAGCTTGAGCTTCTGCAAGAACCAATGAGGTTCAATCTTGTGTGTTACGCAGTACGTTTGTGCTTCCTGAAGTACCAATGAGGTTCATTCTCATGTTACACAGTACGTTTGAGCTTCTGCAAGAACCAATGAGGTTCATTCTCGTGTTACGCAGTACGTTTGAGCTTCTCCAAGAACCAATGAGGTTCATTCTTGTGTTACGCAGTAAGCTTGAGCTTCTGCAAGAACCAATGAGGTTCAATCTTGTGTTACGCAGTAAGCTTGAGCTTCTGCAAGAACCAATGAGGTTCATTCTTGTGTTACGCAGTAAGCTTGTGCTTCTGCAAGAACCAATGAGGTTCATTCTCGTGTTACGCAGTACGTTTGAGCCTCTGCAAGAACCAATGAGGTTCATTCTCGTGTTACGCAGTACGTTTGAGCTTCTGCAAGAACCAATGAGGTTCATTCTCGTGTTACGCAGTACATTTGAGCTTCTGCAAGAACCAATGAGGTTCAATCTCGTGTTACGCAGTACGTTTGAGCTTCCTGAAGAACCAATGAGGTTCATTCTCGTGTTACGCAGTACATTTGAGCTTCTCCAAGAACCAATGAGGTTCATTCTTGTGTTACGCAGTAAGCTTGAGCTTCTGCAAGAACCAATGAGGTTCATTCTCGTGTTACGCAGTACATTTGAGCTTCTGCAAGAACCAATGAGGTTCAATCTCGTGTTACGCAGTACGTTTGAGCTTCCTGAAGAACCAATGAGGTTCAATCTTGTGTTACGCAGTACGTTTGAGCTTCTCCAAGAACCAATGAGGTTCATTCTTGTGTTACGCAGTAAGCTTGAGCTTCTGCAAGAACCAATGAGGTTCAATCTTGTGTTACGCAGTAAGCTTGAGCTTCTGCAAGAACCAATGAGGTTCATTCTCGTGTTACGCAGTACGTTTGAGCCTCTGCAAGAACCAATGAGGTTCATTCTCGTGTTACGCAGTAAGCTTGAGCTTCTGCAAGAACCAATGACGTTCAATCTTGTGTGTTACGCAGTACGTTTGTGCTTCCTGAAGTACCAATGAGGTTCATTCTCATGTTACACAGTACGTTTGAGCTTCTGCAAGAACCAATGAGGTTCATTCTCGTGTTACGCAGTACGTTTGAGCTTCTCCAAGAACCAATGAGGTTCATTCTTGTGTTACGCAGTAAGCTTGAGCTTCTGCAAGAACCAATGAGGTTCAATCTTGTGTTACGCAGTAAGCTTGAGCTTCTGCAAGAACCAATGAGGTTCATTCTTGTGTTACGCAGTAAGCTTGAGCTTCTGCAAGAACCAATGAGGTTCATTCTCGTGTTACGCAGTACGTTTGAGCCTCTGCAAGAACCAATGAGGTTCATTCTCGTGTTACGCTGTACGTTTGAGCTTCTGCAAGAACCAATGAGGTTCATTCTCGTGTTACGCAGTACATTTGAGCTTCTGCAAGAACCAATGAGGTTCAATCTCGTGTTACGCAGTACGTTTGAGCTTCCTGAAGAACCAATGAGGTTCATTCTCGTGTTACGCAGTACATTTGAGCTTCTGCAAGAACCAATGAGGTTCAATCTTGTGTTACGCAGTACGTTTGAGCTTCTCCAAGAACCAATGAGGTTCATTCTTGTGTTACGCAGTAAGCTTGAGCTTCTGCAAGAACCAATGAGGTTCATTCTTGTGTTACGCAGTAAGCTTGAGCTCCTGCAAGAACCAATGAGGTTCATTCTCGTGTTACGCAGTAAGCTTGAGCTTCTGCAAGAACCAATGAGGTTCAATCTTGTGTTACGCAGTACGTTTGAGCCTCTGCAAGAACCAATGAGGTTCAATCTTGTGTTACGCAGTACGTTTGAGCTTCTGCAAGAACCAATGAGGTTCAATCTTGTGTTACGCAGTACGTTTGAGCTTCTCCAAGAACCAATGAGGTTCATTCTCGTGTTACGCAGTACGTTTGAGCCTCTGCAAGAACCAATGAGGTTCATTCTCGTGTTACGCAGTAAGCTTGAGCTTCTGCAAGAACCAATGAGGTTCAATCTTGTGTGTTACGCAGTACGTTTGTGCTTCCTGAAGTACCAATGAGGTTCATTCTCATGTTACACAGTACGTTTGAGCTTCTGCAAGAACCAATGAGGTTCATTCTCGTGTTACGCAGTACGTTTGAGCTTCTCCAAGAACCAATGAGGTTCATTCTCGTGTTACGCAGTACGTTTGAGCCTCTGCAAGAACCAATGAGGTTCATTCTCGTGTTACGCAGTACGTTTGAGCTTCTGCAAGAACCAATGAGGTTCATTCTCGTGTTACGCAGTACATTTGAGCTTCTGCAAGAACCAATGAGGTTCAATCTCGTGTTACGCAGTACGTTTGAGCTTCCTGAAGAACCAATGAGGTTCATTCTCGTGTTACGCAGTACATTTGAGCTTCTGCAAGAACCAATGAGGTTCAATCTTGTGTTACGCAGTACGTTTGAGCTTCTCCAAGAACCAATGAGGTTCATTCTTGTGTTACGCAGTAAGCTTGAGCTTCTGCAAGAACCAATGAGGTTCATTCTTGTGTTACGCAGTAAGCTTGAGCTCCTGCAAGAACCAATGAGGTTCATTCTCGTGTTACGCATTAAGCTTGAGCTTCTGCAAGAACCAATGAGGTTCAATCTTGTGTTACGCAGTACGTTTGAGCCTCTGCAAGAACCAATGAGGTTCATTCTTGTGTTACGCAGTAAGCTTGAGCTTCTGCAAGAACCAATGAGGTTCAATCTTGTATTACGCAGTAAGCTTGAGCTTCTGCAAGAACCAATGAGGTTCATTCTCGTGTTACGCAGTACGTTTGAGCCTCTGCAAGAACCAATGAGGTTCATTCTCGTGTTACGCAGTAAGCTTGAGCTTCTGCAAGAACCAATGAGGTTCAATCTTGTGTGTTACGCAGTACGTTTGTGCTTCCTGAAGTACCAATGAGGTTCATTCTCATGTTACACAGTACGTTTGAGCTTCTGCAAGAACCAATGAGGTTCATTCTCGTGTTACGCAGTACGTTTGAGCTTCTCCAAGAACCAATGAGGTTCATTCTTGTGTTACGCAGTAAGCTTGAGCTTCTGCAAGAACCAATAGCCGCGTTTCCACTGTCGGGCCAGGGCCGGGCTAGGGCTAACAGCGAGCCGAGCCGGGCCAGTGGCCTCGGGCCTCAAGCACCGGGCTTGCGTTTCCACTGCCGGGCCATTAGCCCTGCAGCGCTGCCCTAAACCCCGCCCTTAACACGCCTTCCTGGATCAAACGTCATACAACCTCACCCATTTCAGCGGGAATTATGATGTTCATTCAGGCAGGAAGTTAGAAAACTTAGATTTTAAGAAGATAGCATGTATTAACTCACCGTCCGCGGCTGCCATAGTGTCCTGACTTGTCTCTCCACTAACAGATGGACGGTGACCCAGCACACCGTCCATCAAGTCGAACCATGGAAAGTTCCTTCTCTGGGCACCGCTTTGTCCATTGTGCGTTTTAATCGCCTTGTACTGCGCCCACAACTTTTTTATTTTTTCCCGAACTTGAAGCGTTGTTCACTGAATGCTTAGCAAGTTCAGCAACAATGTATTTTATAACGTCCTCGTTTCTGCACAGAGGAAGCTCCCGAAAAAAAAGTTGCTTTATTTTATGATAGTCCGGTATAAAGAGACGAGACGTGGGCTACTGACAGATAAAATAAAAACATGACTGTGATAGCCTTTATGATTGGTCGGATTTCTTCAAGCGTATGTTTTTTTACTATGCGTATCTTCAAGCGTTTACTATGTTTACTATGGTAACGGTTAGCGCGCCTAGTCTTTTGCATCACAAACACAAGGCATTCAAACATGAACGCGAGTTAAATTATTTTAAAAGTCTTTAATGCTGACAGAATTATCCGGCGCTGCCGTCTCCCGACTCAGGTAAACTCCGCCTCTGTTCGTAACCACTCCTCTAGCCCGAGCTGGCCCGCTCTGGCCCAAGGTATTCGACGGGCCAGAAATCCTGGCCGTTGGCCCCGAGTAAGCCCCGATCAAGCCCCGGAAGTGACAGTGGAAACGCGACTGGCCCTGGCACGCACTAGCACGGCCCGGCCCTGGCCCGACAGTGGAAACGCGGCTAATGAGGTTCAATCTTGTGTTACGCAGTAAGCTTGAGCTTCTGCAAGAACCAATGAGGTTCATTCTTGTGTTATGCAGTAAGCTTGAGCTTCTGCAAGAACCAATGAGGTTCATTCTCGTGTTACGCAGTACGTTTGAGCCTCTGCAAGAACCAATGAGGTTCATTCTCGTGTTACGCAGTAAGCTTGAGCTTCTGCAAGAACCAATGAGGTTCAATCTTGTGTGTTACGCAGTACGTTTGTGCTTCCTGAAGTACCAATGAGGTTCATTCTCATGTTACACAGTACGTTTGAGCTTCTGCAAGAACCAATGAGGTTCATTCTCGTGTTACGCAGTACGTTTGAGCTTCTCCAAGAACCAATGAGGTTCATTCTTGTGTTACGCAGTAAGCTTGAGCTTCTGCAAGAACCAATGAGGTTCAATCTTGTGTTACGCAGTAAGCTTGAGCTTCTGCAAGAACCAATGAGGTTCATTCTCGTGTTACGCAGTACGTTTGAGCTTCTGCAAGAACCAATGAGGTTCAATCTTGTGTTACGCAGTACGTTTGTGCTTCCTGAAGTACCAATGAGGTTCATTCTCATGTTACACAGTACGTTTGAGCTTCTGCAAGAACCAATGAGGTTCAATCTTGTGTTACGCAGTACGTTTGAGCTTCTGCAAGAACCAATGAGGTTCATTCTCGTGTTACACAGCACGTTTGAGCTTCTGCAAGAACCAATGAGGTTCAATCTTGTGTTACGCAGTACGCTTGAGCTTCTGCAAGAACCAATGAGGTTCAATCTTGTGTTATGCAGTACGTTTGAGCTTCTGCAAGAACCAATGAGGTTCAATCTTGTGTTATGCAGTACGTTTGAGCCTCTGCAAGAACCAATGAGGTTCATTCTCGTGTTACGCAGTAAGCTTGAGCTTCTGCAAGAATCAATGAGGTTCAATCTTGTCTGTTACGCAGTACGTTTGTGCTTCCTGAAGTACCAATGAGGTTCATTCTCATGTTACACAGTACGTTTGAGCTTCTGCAAGAACCAATGAGGTTCAATGTTGTGTGTCACGCAATACGTTTGAGCTTCTGCAAGAATCAATGAGGTTCATTCTCGTGTTACGCAGATCTCTGTATGTTTTAAGATCTCTGTATGAACTTTTTGAAGCATCAAAGTGTTAGTTGCGTAGCTGTCAACGGAGAGTACAGAAAGCTCTCTGATTTCATCAAAAAGATCTCATTGGTATTCCAAAGATGAATGAAAGTAATACGGGTTTGGAACGGCATGAGGGTTAGTAATTAATGATAGAATTTTTATTTTGGGGTGAACTGCCCCCTTTAAGCACATACAAAAGACCTGAACCAGAAGTGATCCAACCTGTTTTACAGAATATGGTAGTTTGTTTCACATAACCCCTATTCACAATGAAATTATCTCCAGTGTGTGAAAGCAATAGATCCTGTAGCCTCTTAATTGTATCACCTGTTGCTAAATGACCAGGTCACACCACTCTCAGCAAGATATGATAGAACCCCCATCATCTGAGTTTCAGCCGAAGAAGGGGGGACAGTGGAACTGATGATCGGGCTGAAGAAGCTCTGAAGAGGCTAAAGGTCAGGGAACAATGCCTATAGAAAGAAGGGTAACCAAGATGGACGACACATGGCCTTAGGCCATCCACATCGGAGGAGGCTCTCACCCGCCAGGCATCTGTGGACAACAGGTGATGGAGGACAATACAATAGTGTTTCATAGGCTTTAGTTCAGCATTATCTTCATATAACTGCAAGTTAACACAGACTGATGCTGGAGCCACAGGCAAAGAGGACACTAATGGAGTCTCTAGCTGTGAAGATTGTTTCAGGTCATAAATGCCCGTTTCTTTCCAGGTTATTAGGGTTCACACAGTGGAAGCTATATGATATGGTTATTTTAAACGTCTGGCTCACTGCAAGGGAATGAAAAGACAATTGCTTCTGAAACTACAAGCTTCATTGCTGTTTTGCCTCAGAACGGAGTTGGTAGTGAAGTACTTTCATTAGACGTTTTAGTTTGAAACATTTATGTATGAGAGATATATATAGAGAGGCAGAAACAAAGTGAAGCCAGAGGGTTTTAGCATAAACACTATCTGAGGTCCATCAGGTTTTGATGTCACACTGAGACGCTACTGATGTGCACAATTTGCAGAGGTCTGGTTTCTTCACCACGTGCACTTAGATCAAAGAAGATAGTCATTGTTAGTTAGAAATCTTGACCATAAGCTCTCATTGTTTCATATTTTGCATTGTGGATCTATCTATCTATCTATCTATCTATCTATCTATCTATCTATCTATCTATCTATCTATCTATCTATCTATCTATCTATCTATCTATCTATCTATCTATCTATCTATCTATCTATCCATCCATCCATCCATCCATCCATCCATCTTTCTATCTATCTATCTATCTATCTATCTATCTATCTATCTATCTATCTATCTATCTATCTATCTATCTATCTATCTATCTATCTATCTATCTATCTATCTATCTATCTATCTATCTATCTATCTATCTATCTATCCATCCATCCATCCATCCATCCATCCATCCATCCATCCATCATCTATCAATCCATCCATATATATATAATAAAGCACAGAACAAATTGTACGTGCAGTTAACAGAAATAAAATACGTTAAAGGAAAATGGTGTAACAAAACATGGAACAGAAGCAAAACATTATGCACCAATATAAATTTCTGGGAAATACCAATCTAATAATTATTTTACTAGCCAATAATCAAAAAAATTCTATTTTGTCTAAAGAGATTAACAATGAAACCTTATAAACTAAAATCAGATTAAAATTAAAATGGTTCTCACTTCCAAAGGTGCAACAGGATGACGTAAAATACTGAATTATATTACAACTTTTCAATTAAAACTTTATTCAAATGCAAAAACCACAAAAAATATCATACATTTTCCCCGAATATAACTGTTATTTTACTATATAATCATAATCATAATTATAATTTTATTATACAATTACAAAAATAAATTGTTTGATTAAATGAACATACTAAAACTCCCAGTTTCTGTCAATAAAAAAGAAAAAGAAAAGCTAAGCTTTCATAATTACAACAGAAATGCCAGAGGAAATATCTTAGGGCCTTTGAATATTGTGTTGTTTGGACCAAAACGATCCACGACAACCACTGGTTTAAAATGTACAAATGAATGCATGAATGAATCACAACATTATCATTTATGTAGGACAAAAACAAAAATTTATTTTGAGAATGGCTAAAGATTACATTTAACAGTGTTATTAGATTACAGTGTATTTTTACAGATCTATTTCCAGTGAGTGCTAGATGATGGCTACGGTAAACTGAAAATGAGCACAAATTAAATACCCAATTTAGTCCGATACCAATAAATTAAAAAAGTCCAATAGCCAATACGGTATTGTGCATCACTACAGAACATCATAGAATAGAATAGAATAGAATAGAATAGAATAGAATAGAATAGAATAGAATAGAATAGAATAGAATAGAGCTTTATTTCCACAATCAATTAAACTTTGTGTTGAAAATAATCAATAGAGAGTAGATAAACTACACTTAAGCTGGGATGGAGGATATGTGTTCTACAGCTCTTAAGAGGCTTTAAATGAAGTAGATGATAGCTACTTCTCTTGAGGGTGTCAAGGATCCTCAGTGACTTCAATAGGGTCTAAATCCCATCATCCACGCTTCCAACCGCCCTCCAGCATCAATCAGCGTCAGACTTACTGGGACTCATTGCATAATTAACCCCAAGACAGGACACAGATTAACTGTACGTACTGACCCTATGACGTTCTTATTCTTATTTATACTTCAGTGGCAACTCACTAAGTTTATGAATGGAAAAGAAACCTCAAAACTACAAAATAATCTCAAAGGACATGAAACAGGATTTAGTGGAGTCATTAGACAGGATTAAGGCAGTGTAGTGTATGAAACAGGATGAAGTGGGATTAATTAACTTCAGGAGTCTAATCTGATTTCTTCGAAAGGCCACTTCTACCTTAGCAAAGAAGCGACTACATACAATCTTCACTTACTCAACACCATCAGTTGTTATAATGTGGTAGAGAACAGAAGAATTCAGTCGACACTGTTAAAAATAAAGGTTCTTTATTGACATTGATGGTTTAACATCCATGATTTTTTCCATTACACAAAAGGTGTTTTATAGTGAAAAAAGGTTCATCACACTTAGAAAAAAAAAGAAGGTTCTTTAAAGAACTGACCAGTGAAATGTTCTTTGGGGAACTAAAAATGGTTCTTCAATGGCATCACTGCGGAAACCCCCTTTTGGTACCTTGATTTTTAGGAGTGTAAATGTTTGGAGAGAGATTATTCTCCCGTGGGATTGTTTGTGTATGTGGTGGAACAAACATCATTTAATGAGTCAGTCCTCTTAATTAGTGAATAACCACCAACTGTATATCCATCCCTCTTCATAAATAAAGCGATTGAGAGCAAACGTGAGACAGGAGGGTCTGATCCGAGGGAGGACCTGTACAAGCACTGGGAGGGGTTCACAGGCTGGACGGGGTCATCTTTTCAAGGCCTTGCGTTTTTATTGACTCCTGGCAAACCAAATAACCAGATTGTGCGATCCGTTATAGACACAGGGACATTGTGGGGCAAGTGAGGATTGGACACGGACACGCTGGCATTCCGCGGCCCTATTGTGACCCGAATGAAAGAGCACAAAGAGACACCCCACTGATCAGAATCTGACGGGACGCCCCAAGAGACACAGGGCCACAACTGACCCTCTTTTCCAGGTGAAAAGGGGGTGAAAGAGTGAGAAACAGAGGGAGGAAAATAAGAAAGACAGCAAGAGAGAGAAAAAAGGGTTGAGGGGAGAAAAGAAGAAGGGGAGTGACGAACGTCTGCAGTGTGACGGAGGGACAAAGACTCTAGAAGACCCGTGACGGGAAAAAGAGAGCGAGTGGTTGTAGTGGGCGGAGGAAAGAGAAAGAGAGAGATAAAAGAGAGAGAAGGTGGACAAAAGTGTTTGGGTGAGGCAAAAAATCAAAGACAATATATGCCAGTTGGTCACTTCCGGCACAAGCATGGACAATATGCATAATCAGGACTTTTAGATTTAGATGAAGTTATCCTAAAGATTGAATTGCAAACAAAATAGTGTATGATTTGAGAAGATGCTTGAAAACTGTATATATTAAAAGTATGATGGAGATTTGATGTTTTGGAAAACCAAAATGACTCGATTCACCCTTAAACAACTTACAAAAATAAGTAGTGTTTACTCATTTATTTATTAATCTATTCATGATGGATGGATTTGTGCTTTTAGTAGTCATAAAAGAGAACACAAGCTGAATTTGAGTAATATGTACATTCTTTCGAGAGAGTGACAAAAAAACTGAGATTAAACAGACTCCATCAGCAAATCACTTCATCAAAGCTGAGGTACCACAAAAAGAAAGAGTGGGAGAACAACATAAGGAGAGAAGGAGACAAAAGAGAGCGAGCGAGAGAAAAAGAGAGAGAAAGTCTTGGTGTCACTGGGTGACCGACATTCTTTGCATTTTATGACCTCATCAAAGCCTCCACAGTGCTATAGAACCGTGACAAACTCCATTATTTAATTTGGATTGATTTTCTCAGGACACCCTCAAGAAGCTGAATGAAAAGACAAGTACGATTTCATTTACATGCTCTTGTAATTTAAAAAATAATGAACATGCACTATCGTTCAAAAGTTTGGGGTCGGGTAAGACTTTTTGTTTTTGAAAGAAGTCTCTTCTGCTCACCAGCTGCATTTATTTGATCGAAAATACAGAAATGTTATTACAATTTAAAATGTTTTCTATTTTACAATATTTTCAATTGTAATTTATTCCTGATGGCAAAGCAGAGTTTTTAGCAACTGTTATCAGTCTTCAATGTCATGTCACGTGATTGTACTAATCTCAAAAAATCACACTCACAAAAACTTTTGAAAGGTATATGAAAGGTATACAGATGTGAAAATGTGATTTGAAATGATGGACTGGAGTGGAGCAGGTGACTATGTTAACAGATTGAAAGTGGAAAGTAGCACATCAGGTATCATTAAACTCTGTATAGCCACAAGGGGGCGATATAAAAATATGTGGAAACATTTCAGTTATAATATAAAGTAAGACCAAAGTCTCAAAGACTTCAGTGGTCAAACACACCGCAGTGTCCAATGAGAATAAATATGGACAATGTTTTAATAGTAAGAGTGCAGGAATCTTATGAAGAGATGTAAGGATTACTTGCAGCTTCTTGATTCTTGATGCTGTCTACGTTTGCAAGAAAACCCCCACAAAGACTCTTTATCAAGCTGAATGTGTTCATTAAACAAAAGAGGCTGGTGTTATTCACTCTTAAAGCCGACAACACGGCTGACTAACGCTGAGCTGTCCAGCAGACACACACTCTCAGGAGTTTTTATTCCGTCCTTAAAGAAAACCACTCAAGCCTTTGATCCAATGAATAGACTTTCCCTCATCTGGGTGTCTGAATACGAACAAGAGCCCCAAAATGAAGCGTTTAGCAAGCAGGATTAGAATAGAGAGTGATTCAGCCGTGAAAATCCCTCATTTTAATGGCTCTTGGTAAAAGTTGCACTTTACAGCTGATTTGAGAGCACTTGCGCAGTCTGTGTGACTAAGTTAAAAGTCTGAATTTGGAAAGAACGGCTGATCTCAGATCAGGACACTGTGATGGAAGCCGGAAAGTGATCATTCATAAGGAGTGAGTTTGAAAGAGAAAGGCTGTCCACCCACACTATTTACGAACCACCGCCACAGTCAGCCATTGTTCAGAAGAACACGTTAACAAGAAAGGATGATGGTGACGAGGAAGGATCACAGAGAATCTTGAAAGAGAAAATATAGAACTGCTGATTTGGCTACTTCACTACAACACATTTCTTTGATAATATATTCACATTCAATCTTCATGTCACATCTTCATATAAGATGTTAATTCATATGAATTATTTTTTTAATTGAAAACAAGAAAAAACAAGACAGAAAAAAGAAGAAGATATAAATAGGGGAAATGCAATAAAACCAGTTCCCACAAGGAACTAGTTTTATACTCTATAAGCATCATGTACAGTAACTATTTCCTAGTGGGCATTGGTTTTAGATGCAACCTAAAAAGTGGGACAGACCCAGTGGAACCTTCCTTTACTTTTTGCAACCAGTGCTTCAAAGAAAGTTGTCTTCGCCATGAAACTAGTCTACAAAATGGGCTTAACCAGTGTCTTTGCAATGTTCAAGGATGATTCCTGCAATAATAAACCAGACATCAAGATAATAAATGATCAAATGGTGTTTTGTGCTGAATAATACATTAAAAACAGCAAATGAATATTAACCTCTTAACTGTCACCGTCCCGTATACGGGACGCCTAAGTTTACGTCACTATATTACAATTAAATCCTAATTTAATCATGACAAACTATATATTGTTGGAAAGGTCTAAGACTCCTTAACAGATATTTCAGCACTGTTTTTTGTTACAATTTATGCAGGAACAGTAATAGATGAATTTATGACAAGAGCGCACCTCAAAAAATCTACATCATAACAGGCGTTTCTGGCGTTTGTCACAAAAAGTCACCGAACACACTTTTAATAATTGAAACTTTGGTTTTCATGCTAAAAGTTCATAATAAAACATTTAATCTAGTATTTGTCAATAAAAAAATATAAAATAATATTATCTTCTAAAAAGTATAACATATATATTATCCTCTAAAATATTATATTATATTTTTTTATCGCCTTTTTTTATTACATTACATATTTTAGTAGTTATCATAAATTAGGTATCATTTGAAAGCTTACGATCTCAGAATTCATCCTGTGAAAACTGTTTTGAAATTGGACATTGTGTTACCATAGAAACGGTACTCTAAATTATTTTATCAGGCTCCTCCCCTTTTGGGCATAATTATGTTTCATAATTTATGATAAAAATATGTTCTAATCTTGACAAAACACATATTGTCAGAAAGGTCTGAGTCTCAAGGTTCCATATTTAGTGACAGAAGTGATATTTGGACAGAAATTTATTAATTTGTTATGTTAGAATGCATACAGTTCAATTCAATGGAATTCAATGACACCCGGTGGCTATTTTTGGTAATACGCCTAAACAAAATCTCATGGGAACTTCAATTTTTGTGATATCAACTTCAAATTTGGAACACAACTTGGTTAGATATATGGCTTTCATTTTATAGTAATTTTTTTGTAAAACATATTTTGTAAAATATATATTTTATATAAAAGAAAAATATTAAATAAATCATATTTGATTTAATGTAAATTTAAACTTCCATAACTTTTTCATACTTTAATTTTTTGAAGTGCTTTCACTTCAGCAATAATCTGCTATTTTTCCCCTTTAAAACAAGACCAAACTTAGGTCTATACTCCAAAGCATTCTTGAATTACAGCCATTTAAGCTTGAATAGTGCATTTTAATGTACATTCTCAAAAAGGGGGGTGACAGCTGTTTTTGTCCTATTTTTGAGAGAAAATATTTGTGAAGTTCGCCATAAAATGATGCTATGACTCAACACAACTAAACATTGTATGATGCCAGGAAATGGCTGTTATTCATCAAAGTCTCTATTGTGTTGATTATAGTATCAGAGTGAACATTGTACATTTCTGTAGAGTAAGTGACTGAAAACGACTTTATTATTCAGCCATGTGAAATCTGTCTGTGATTTTTGATGATAAAAAAGACAGAAATTGCAAGATATTGTCTGACTTGCATTTCTTGCTGGATACGTCTTTCCATCAAAAGCTGGTTGGCATTTTGTCAGGTGTGGAATATAGTCCAGACCCATTACGAGAAGCCATAAAACTCCCGTCTCCTGCAAAAGAAAAGGAGCACAACAAAAGAGTGACTGAAGCTGCCATCTGGAAGGGATAAACAAACAAGGCGCACACACACACACACACACACACACACACACACACACACACACACACACACACACACACACACACACACACACACACACACACACACACACACACACACACACACACACACACACACACACACACACACACACACACACGGGGTATCCATGTTGTATGGGGACAGACAAATGATAAAATGATTTTTATACTAAAAAAAAAACTTTATGTATTTTTACATTTTCCAAAATCACTAAGTATTAAGTTTTCCTCATGGGACCACAAAATGTCACCACAAGGACAATGATTTTAGATATTGCCATATGTGTCCCACATAAAGTAGGGTACAGCTACCTGAACCACAGACACGCGCACGCACGCAAACACACACACACACACACACACACACACACACACACACACACACACACACACACACACAATGAAAGTGTCTTAAACATTTTAGACAAAATATTTGGCATTTTTGTACACATACACACACAATCTTTTTTATTTATTTTTAATTATACATAACAGTCATACATACAGGGTGTCAAATAATTGAAAATTAGCAATAGAATCTGTCTCTTTTTTTTCATACTCTATAAATCCTAACTTAGTGACATCTACTGGGCGTAAAACGTTCTTCTTTGCAAAGATTTATTTTCTTTCTTTTTTTAACTTCCACTTGAAATATTATTTTCCACTAATTTATATTAAATAGAGAAGTTAAGTTTTGTTTTATTTTATTTAGTTTCTGTGGCTTATTGGCCCTCTGTATGGCTGTTGGGAGTTTTGCAGGGTTGGACTGGACACCAAAACGAATCACAACTGTGCTGATATTCAAACAAACAGGACAATGGCGAATGTGAGATTCATTTTCATGCGACGGTTATAAACAGAAACTTAAATTCTAAACACAATATTTACAGTTTCTCTAGATGTCTCTAAAGAAACCAACACATAATTGACCTTACCCATTTCTGAACGCATGGCATGATGTATTCTGTACTGTTATACAAATACTTCTGGAATCTGCAATCGGATTGACGTAAATCGATGCATTGAATTGACGTATTTGAACGAATCGTTTGAGTGAATAACTCTAACTGTTATATAATGATAGACTGTTCATTTAGTATTTGTTGGAAATATCAACCTATTTTTGAAGTGCTAAGTGACCCTATTCTAAAAAAAAAGAGAAAAAAAAAAGCTGATGGTTTCAAGCAAGTTTGTATTTGTAGAGAATGTTCTGTGTGTTTTCAAATACAAATGTTTAACATTATTCAAAGGCAAAACATAAAAAGTAAAAGAAAAGAAAAAATGACAAATTACCAAGACAAATAAATTAAAACAAACAAGTAAACAGACATTTTTGTAGACAGGGAGGCTTTATTTCTAATTTTTTTTCTTTTTTTTTTTTTCTTGTAATCTCATTACCTCAAAATCAGAGAAGACAAAAACCAAAACTGAGTGACCAACCAAGCTAATGTAGTTTTATGGACACACGTTTAAATGCTGTGCTTGTATACAAAGGAAATCATTTCACACCAGCACCCCTGTGTATGGACGGGGCACTTCACATTTTCACAAACCTGTTCTTATCCAAAAACACAATGTCTTGATTTTCCTCTGTGATAATGAGGCACACAATGTGTTGAGGCATAAACAGAAACAAAGAGAAAAAAAAATGACCAAACAAAAAGTTAAATAGACATTCCCCCCACTGGTTATACACAAGTATACGCAAGCAGTAATTGTACAGTATCAACATGATGAAAGAAAATTCACACAGCCTCACTCTCATAAATCAACTCTCAAAGAATGAAGTCCTTCCGTTTTTTTAACCTTTAGCTTCTTTTTTGATGCATTTAAGGAAAACATGCTATTTACAAAATCATACTTCTGAAACTGAAGATTCAGTAACTGGAGCTTGTTTTCTCTGTGATTTATGCATTACCCTTTCATTTGATTGTTAGCAAAAAAGAGAGGTAAGTCATATTTACAAGGGACAACTCGAAATCGTAATTACTCGAGCGAAATGTAATGGCCAATGTGTGTTTGCTGTATTCCGTTCCAACTAAAGAAGCAGATGTGTCGATTTCTTCAAATCAAATATGCACTACTAATGTACACGCACACATACACAGCAAAGTAAATGGAATCTGTTGATTCAGAGTTATTGGTGTAAAGCAGGGTCGCCGTGGCAACAGCGTAAGTTAAACAGCGCTCACGTCCCTCCCTCTGGGATCTCACATTGGGCGGAGAAGAGTTCAGTCTCATCTGAGATTGATTTCATTTAATCCACTTTGACCACGCTGTAGATCTTGGTGACAAACCAAAAGCAGGCAAAGAATCCAATTGTGCCTGGAAGAAAAAACACAAAACAGATTGAGATTACCATCACACCACACAATATTACCTGAACTACTTTTCTCCTCCCTCAAGATGGCACATAAAGACTGTCTACAAACATCGAACGCTTGGAACAAAACATATCCCACAATTTTACCTGCCATTAGTTTAAAATAAAAGAGAAAGAGTTAAAGCTGAATTCAAAGAGTTGATGGCACAGTGCACAGTGACAAGTGCTATTTTCAAAAGTTTCTTGTTGACATCAAAATGGTTGTTAACGCCCGTCCAAGAAATAGATTTGTTCTGAACTATTTAAATACTTATCCGCGAGTTATTGCTTTGATTTGACTGGTTCTTCCACATCAACAGGCGTATTATGATGTTACACTAAAGTACTGTATGTTATATGGACAAGGATGTTTTATTGCCATTCTCCATGACCTTTCTACTCGTCGTGTACAGAACAACAGTCACACATCCATAGAGCATTCCACATTTAATCTCACGAAACGCAGTCACTTCATTCCTAAATGTGAAATAATGAGTTATGAAATCGGTCTTAGATATTCAGTTGGCACTTGGAGGTACACATAACCCTGATGTGGGCAGAAATTGAGTTCAACACTACTGCTCTACACACACACAGACCTGTAAAGAGGAAGAAGATGAGCGCCATGATCATGGTGTAGCCAAAGTAAAGAATAGTGCTGGCGAGTCCACTGATCTGTAGCTTAGAGAAGAAGTAATGGATGGCGTAGACCAGAAAATAAACAGCTGTGAATCCGCTGGTCAGGAAGGAACGCCACTGCCAGTGATAGTCCTGCGAGATGACACACACACAAAACAAATGAATAAAAAAAATTCACAATTCTCCAAAACATGCATATGGTCACATGTATGTACTGTCACCTCAGCACACAGGTGGAAGTAGCACAGGAGGATGGTGGCCTCAGAGCAGGTGATGACCAGGATGATGAAGACCAGGAAGAGAAATCCAAACATATAGTACATCTGATGAGACCTGCAACATCAATGATTTACATTGGTTTGTAAACCTAAACCTATTGGTTTCATGGTCTGTTATTTGTAAAGCCAAATAGAACAAGAGTACTGAGTAACCATTAATATACTCTGATTCTAAAGTGCACCATGAACTTCACATCAGCACTGACCAGATGCTGTTAAGGATGAAGAACAGCTGGATGAAGATGCAGCCAAATGGCAGGATTCCACCCATGACAATGCCAGGAAGAGGTTTAGTGTAGAAGGATTGCTCTGGAATCTGTCTGGGGATCTGATTGGTCCTCACGGGATGTTCAATGCCCTGATTTTAAACAAAAAATACACATTTATAACTTAATTATAAGAGAATTATGGATAATTGATGGGGTTCTGGATTTAAAAAGGCTCTTGGGAAACAATCTGAAAGCTTACGCTTTTCTTGAAACCGAAGTACGCTCCGATAAAGGTGAGGGGCACTGAGATACAGAACCACAGAGCCAGGATGGCCACCAGAGTGCCAAATGGCATGGCAGCTGATGAACCCTCACCCCACAAAATCAGATTCATTACGAAAAAATCTGCAAACACCACCCTGAAAAAGCATTAAAAAATATATGTCAAAACACAAGACTTCAAAGTGCAAGTTCAACATTTTGTAAAATGGCTGAAATCTTCCATAACTGTTACATTTAACAATATAATTGCTAAATGAAATGAAATCTATGGATTTAAATTTAAGGAAATTATGGATTTTTGATTTACCCACCCTGGACAGAGAAATGCTGTCAACAGAACGTTGGTCTTCCACTTCTCCCCACCGAAGGCTGGAAAAAGTGAGAGAGACCAGTTGACCTCACATTTTAACAAGGATACAAGCCAAATATTAAACCACAAAGAGAAAATACAGTCAACGTAATACTATAGTGCTATATTCAATAAAGGAATTTGCTTGATTTGTTAACAGCAATGATCAGAGTTCATGTTTCATTAATTTTACATTTAATTAAGTGCATAAAAAAGCTGTGTCCTAAACATACTAGCATTCATCTTATATCACATACTTGTGGGGTGGGGTTTAGAAACCTCCCAACCCAATCCAATTCTAATTCTGGGAGTCACAATCCAATTCTAAAACTATTCTTGATGTCTTATTAATTAGTTTACTGACTTTAAATCTAACATTTATTTGTAATTTAATGATATAAGTAATTAAAAGTACTTTTTAAAATAATTACTGATTGAGATACCTTTAATACTTATTGAGTTACAGGCATGCAAACTTGAGGCAAAAAAAACACTAGAAGTGCTTTTTCCCATTTTTGAACTGTCACCGTTAGCATATAATGCAACAAAGATTGCTAAAGTCAACAGATTTTACTAATAGAACTACCCATCTCTGTTCACAAATAAAATAACGAGGCTACCGTCTTTTTAAAGTCATTTTTTACCCTGTAATTTGGCTCCAAATCTCAGATGAAAACTGTCATTTTGACCCCCTTTTTAAAACAGTGGATTACTCGGTATACATCTGTGACATTTCATATTTTGGCTTTCATCACCATTTATGATTGTCTTTCTACAGTAAAAATATTAACAAAATCAAAAATTTGAGGCGGGGACCTCTGGCTGAGTTGACACGGAATGACCCTATAATAACTCTGTGCTGCCTATTATTTCCTACGATCCTATGCATCAAGTTAGATGGAAAGAATCATAAAAATGGCTGATAGAACGATTAAAAGAAGTAAATTCATAAATGTTCATTTATGATTTCGTTTCTAGCCAGAAATAAGCAGAGAGAAGATCAAAGGGGACCATTAAACATCTGTTGTATGACTGATGTTAAAACAGACAGAGCTGAGCAGATGGATCTACAACTGATATCATAGTAAGACACGGCAGGTCTGGAAAAAGAAGAGTAAGCTCTCATTGTAATCTGCACAAGCCGTCGAACACAACTAAAGCCAAAAAGCAGCAGGGGTGTGTATGCCTGCCTGTTCGTGTAGAGGGCTCCTTTGACACTAATTAAATCTAACGAACTGCAGACAGCCCAAATGAAGGAAGGATCAGAGGTCAAAGTTCAAACCTCTGCTGTGTACTTACATTTGTAGTAGCGGGCAGCCACATAGCCAGCTGGAGTACCCAGAAGCACCCACAGCACTACCGCACATGTCATCAGAGCTCCACGATTGGCAGGTGACAGGAAACCCAAACAGGCAAAAACTACAGATCGAGAGAAAGGAGGAAAACATTGTCAAGTTCGGGGGTTGCATAAATGTATAAAATTTGACACATTAAGTAAATTCAGACAATGTTTATCAAAAAACTCATCAAATTCCATCACAGGACAGTCCATGTTCATACACTGTATCAGCCATCACATTATCCTTATTGTATTTTTTGGTAACATATCTTTTTTTTATTTTTTTTTATTTACTATAAAAGTAATTTGTCCAAACATCTTACTACACTGGTCACGCTGCATTTTATAAAAAGATATCTTGATTTTTTTTTTTAATTGTCAGTGTTTCTCTCTCATCAAGATCATCAGGATATTATTTTGACATTTGTATATTTATCTTAGACGTGTCTTTTTTATGCCAAAGACACATTTCTAAAGAAAAGAAAACAAAGGAAAAACTGTATTCAATAATATCAATAAAGGCTTGAATTCTTTGCTACTGCTCAGCTCTCCATAAACTTACAGAGAGTAACAAATGTCATAATGAAGATCTGAGTCCCAGAGCCCAGAAACACAGACAGCAGCATGCCTTTCCTGGGAGGCCTGAAGACATCTCCGTGAACAAGTTTCCAGCCAAATTCCTCCTGGGCATCCTCCTGGAAAAGATGGAGTGGAAAAGCGAGGCTTTAACAATAGCAGGAGCTAACGGAACCCAGTTCAGGCGTGGGTTTTGGTCTACAGCCCAATTACGGCTCTCAGAGATCAAAGAAAAGACGCCGGTTGCTGCTTAGACCAATGATACACTGTGTCACTCTCGATCTGTCCTTAATGAGTCTGATTTGTGTGGAGGGAGGAGGGGCCATGGTGAGACAGGAAAGAGAGAAGACGTAAAAGCAACAGAAAGCAACTGACCCCGCGTGACCTCAAACACCAGATGGGAGGGGCTAAATATACCAAGATATGAAGTAATTTGAATGCAAAGTGTGTGTATTTAAGGAGACTCATGTCAAGGATGAAGGCCAGTGGCAGCACTAACGCTGGGCTTGCCAGAGATATAGCCCTGTCATATTACCAGCACAGCATATCAAAAGATTTTTTTTTTTTTTTTTTTACCCTCAGTGTCACTATAAACAATTGTCTTGATGGGAGAAAAGTAAATTAGGCCTCACTCAGGTTAGGTCCGCATTAGCAATCATTTTAAGTACATTATCAACAGCAAATCATCAAGCATTATGCAGTGCTATTTAATTTCAAACAAAAGACTGTGGATTTCAGATAAATCTCAAAATAACTGTCACGTAACGCATCTGCCATTGGCAAGTACCTACTTAGGGGGGCTTCAGCCTAAATAGAGATAGCGATCTTTTAACGATTAATCGAGCAACTCTGGTGCTTACTAATTTTGAGAATAACTCCCTTTAGAGTGTCCTTGTGCTTTGTAACTTTGCAGACCTTTTTCATGCTCAAACAACATTATAAAAAAAAAAAAAAAAAAAAAAAAAAAAAAAAAAAATGTATGCATGTAAAAAAGCATAATAGGACCGCTTTAAGGGGAAATTAATCAAACGCAATAAATGCAGGAATGATTGACTCACTTAATTTGTTTGTTTTTTTGGGGGGGTTGGGGGTAACACCCCTAATGTGAAATGTTTTTTAAAGCTGTGTTGTATCTAAACAGCGCTAGATGACTGAAACTACATGTTGTTCAGTACCTGCAGTTTAGGCGTTCATTACCTACAGAATTCAATTATTTGATTATAGCACACCCTCTGAACTGTTAAGCCCCTCTTACACCCCAAACAAAAACATCCTGGAGCCGCCACTGGAGTAGGTAGATGTGTGTATACTTGTCTCTTCTCGTCAGTGTGACCCTCATTGATGATCCAGGCCACATAAACATGAGTGACATACACATCCTGTGGGTTACGCTTGTTAACTTACAAGCACTGAGTGCTCCACACACTCTATTGTGTGCAACACAAAAACTTGGCTGTACTAAAACATACAAGCTGACACACATACAGTCATATGAGAGGACTGATCACATATCAGACAGTGACATGATAGTTGTAGAGCAGAACTCACCACAGAGTCCATCTGGTTGTATCGGGCGATGTCTTTATGGAGTGTTCGAAGCATGATCATAGCGACCATCCCCGAAAGGAAGAGCACAATGACCAGAGAGTTCATGATACTGGTGGCAGAGAACAGAACATCGGAGCATGAGTGTTTCATTTGCTAAACTACATCGTGGGTTTATCAGGATATGGCCCCTGAGCCAAATAACACCCTCAGTCGCTGCAATCCAACTTTGGTGACAAAATGCAAGGGGGCCGCATCTTTGGTAATGCAAACATCAACGTGTGTAATGGTAACGCACATTGACATTGATTGATTGTTTCAAGACACCAAAGAAAACACAGACTCGTGAACTGCTCACACGCTTCGATCTGAAACACGCAATGGGCAGTTATTGACCAGCTGGTGACAATGATAACTTCACATACTCGCCAGTTGCCGAGAGTTCATTTTAAACCCTAATTGTGTTCCAAATACAGACGCTAGATGGCTTGTGCAGTGCTCTGCAGAAGCTATGGTATCCATTTAATGAAATACGTTTTAAAGGTATTTGAAAATGCAGTCATCATCATCATCTTTTTTATTTAATGCCATGTCAGCAATCAGAGCTATCTTCATGGCAAAAATTAAATTACAAAAACACAAATATCATATAAATACAATAAAAACAGAACAAAGATAACCAGCAAGTCATATTATCCAATATATTTTTTTAAGTTAACATATGATAAAAAATCTAAAACCTTTTCAGGTATAATCTCATTAAAAATGTCCTTAACTGAAATAACTTCATAAAAAAGCATTCTACTTGTGTTAAAGGGATAGTTCACTTTGAAATTAAATTTTGGTATGTTTTAGCTTACCTCAAGGGCATCCAAGATGTAGGTGTCTTTTTTTCCGCAGTAGTTTCAATTTTTATATTTTTAGGTCAAACCGTTCTTGTCTGTCAGTCATATAATGCAGGTCTATGGTCACTGTCTCAAACAGCATGCACAGAGTCCAAATTAAAACAATACTCCATCGTCCAAATTAAACAAATACTGCAGTAGCCAATGCGACATCTAGTGTATATTTCTATACCCGCCCGCGCTCTCAGATCATTTGGACGCAGCTGTGTACAAGAGGTAAAAACAATATAAATACTGTTCGTTTTCTCACACAAACCGCTCGTTTCGTGTCTTGGGCCATCAATGTGTACTTACGATGGGGAATTGTTTAATTTGGACGATGGAGTATTGTTTTAATTTGGACTCTGTGCATGCTGTTTGAGACAGTGACCATAGACCTGCATTATATGACTGACAGACAAGAACGGTTTGACCTAAAAATATCAAAATTGAAACTACTGCGGAAAAAAAGACACCTACATCTTGGATGCCCTTGAGGTAAGCTAAAACATACCAAAATTTAATTTCAAAGTGAACTATCCCTTTAAGTCCAGGACAATCTAATAAAATATGTTTGACAGTTAAAAGAATCCTACAAAACATACATAATGTTGGGTCTTCACCTTTAAAGCTGCCGTCGGCAACATTTTTTTGATCATATTCAGTGAAATTGACACTATAATCCGACAGAACAACATAAATAAGATGGTTTTGGTAAAAACCCGAGCTTCTAACTCCACCTGGAGCGTGTTATTTGTTTTGCAAAAATCCACCGCTCCCGGATCATCGGGTCCAATCAGCGCAGGGGGGTGTGAGATCTGACTGTCAATCACAGGTCGTGCACACGCCACAGATCCCCCTCACTCGCGCACGTTAATATCACATGCACACGCCACGCCTGAAGTTCGCCTGGAGATTGGATGAAGCGTGATGGCGGAGAGGAAATCTACTAACAAGCTTCCAATTCCTCGGTTATTGCTATCTATGGATAGATTAGCCAGGGCAGCCTACCTCCGAGTCCATGGTGTTGATAGATGCTGAAGAGACGGATGCTCGCTGGTAGTGGGGAGGGGCATGAGAGTTGTAAACATTCAAAATTTTGTCTAATCGACCCAATCTGCCAGACTTGCCGACTGCAGCTTTAAGTAAGAAAGCATGGGTCAAATTTGTGTGACCTACACGACATCTGGTGTAGACCACCTGATCAAGTCTAGTTTTAAAATTGAGAAAAGTCCTGGTTTTAATTTCCGGATGAGTTGCATTCAACTTATTATTCTTGCACATATGCCACTCTTCTTGCCACTTATTTAAAATATATCTGTTAATAATCGGTCTGATATCTGAGGGAGGAATTTGACATTTATTCATTTCCTTATTAAGAGCTTCCTTGGCAGCTGCATCAGCTTGCTCATTTCCTGCAAGTCCAACATGTCCTGGAACCCAACAAAAGATAATACTGAAGAACTGATTGAGCAGATAATCCACTTTGGTTAAAATGGAGTACACTAAAGGATTATACATTTTTAAAGTGTCCATTGCTTGAAGGCAAGATTTTGAGTCTGTAAAAATTATAGAATGTTTTTGTACTGTATTTTCAATATGCTCCAAAGCTAAAAGTAAAGCACGTGCTTCAGCAGAGAAAATTGAGCACTGTTTTGGAATACGGATTCCATAGTGTTGATGTCCAGTCACTATTGCTGCCGTTACACTATTTTCCACCTTCGAACCATCTGTGAATATAGGTACATTAAAAGGAAATTGGTTTCTTATGTTTGCTGTCTATATACATTTGGATGAGTCACTCCTTTCCTCTGATAAGCTAAATCCAAATTGATATTAGGCTTCTTTAATTTCCAGGGAGGTATAGAATTGAATTGTATTTGATTTAAAATGTTCAAGTTTGTATTTAAGCTCTCCAAATATGGTTTAATACGAATAGCAAAGGATCTAATGCTTTTAGGTTTTGAAAATGCAGTAATTTACGTGATACACATAGGTCATACTTAGGTGGAAAAAAGAAAATCTGTATGAATGAAAAAAATCACAACGAACCCCACCACATTGGAGAGTATTCTGCAGTAAAGTGTACTAGGGCGCTGCAACGGGTGCACTGCAACCGCAAATGGGGAGCTTGTAATAACGCACTTTGAGTGTGTCATTTAGGACAGGGCCATATAATGTATGTAGTGTGTGATATGCGCTCTCACCTGAACCACTGAATGTTTGTGTGTGGCATAGACTCAAGAATATAATCCCATCTAGAGGCCCAGCGAATATGTTTCTCCTCCTGCAAACACCAAACCAGCAGTTATACAATAGTTCTGCAGACACACTGACATAATAAAACACAGCAAGGGTCTCCGATCTCTTACAGGCTAAATTACCTCTTGGTTGATGAGAGAGACAGAGCAGGGACTCATTACACTGTATCAAATTGATTGTTGCATTTTAAACATGGTCTGTAATAATGCATATAAACCCAAATTTACATACTTGGTTATAAAGCCAAAGAAAAGCCTTTCAAATAATCAATTTAAATGTTATCATCATTTTAATTTTCATATACAGTGCATTATGAAGCTTTTAGCTTAACTTTAGCTTTGGTTGAAGTTCATGTAATACTGTATTTCTATACATTTTAATTATAAGACAATAATTGGCAGACCCCCTGCAGGAAACCCCTGCTTTACAGAAAACGTGGCATGAAACCAGTACGCCACCTTGTGGAACAAAGCAGAACACTTCTCAATTTGAAATGAATAGGAAGAGCAATAGAAACTGTATAAGATATTTATAAAATCTACCATAGAAAATAAAAAAGAGATGGAAAACACTTAGATTCAGTTTAAAAATTCTGTTCAATTTAGCTCACACAAAAATGAAAATGCTGTCATTCACTCACCCTGATCGTTCCAAACCCATTTGACTTTCATTCATCTTCAGAACACAAATGAAAATATTTGTAATATTCTCTAATCATTTTTGTCCATACATTGAAAATTTAGGCAATCAACATTTTCAAGCTTTAAAAGTTAAAGACATCATAAAAGTAATCCATATTATGAATCAAGCGGTTTAATCCAAGCCTTTCAAAGAGACCTGATCACTTTATATGATGAACAGATTTAACAGGCTTTTAATCACATATAAACATTGATCAGCGCACATACAGAGCACATCAATGGTAAGCGGAAGCTGAAAAGTGCTTGCTTGATGCGCAATCCTCATTGGTTCTTGCACATCGAGCACACATGGTTGAGTTTGTTTACCTTATTTAATGTGCTCTATGTATGTGTGGTAATCAATGTTTATATGCGTTTATAAACCTAAAATAAAATAAAAACCGATTGCCTCTGTTCACTGGACTTGGATTAAACTGCTCAATTCATATGGATTTATTATACAACGTTTTTATGTACTTTTGAAGCTTGAAAATGTTGATTGATAGACAAAAGGCAATTTCTTAATTTGTGTTACAAAGATGAAAAAGTTTTATGGGTTTAGAACAATTTAAAGATAAGTAAATGAAGACAGAATTTAAATTTTTGGTGAGCTATTCCTTTAAAGTGTTATGAAACCCCCCTGTTTTAGGCTAGTCGTTCACACCTCAGAGTTGGAAAAAGTCTCAAGAAATGGGCGTGTAAAGCTGTAGAAAAATGGGAGAGTAGAGGGTGGGAAAAGGGGAGACAACAACCAATAAAACACAGAGCCGCAGCACAGAGTTGAGGGCATCTTGATGCATTTTAAAAATCTAACCCTATATAACAACAAACTGCCCAAACGAGGGAGAAAGGCAGGAAGAATATTTAAAAGGTCTAATAAAATTTTCAACACATTTACAAACACTATAGTTTCTAAACAAACGACTTAAGTCAGTTTAACACAGAAAGAATAAAGACAGTTACTTTTTTGCCTATTCTTCTTAGAATTTACAGTCTATATTATTGTCTTCTGTGTATCAAAATAATTCCTAGTGCCATCGTGTTCATGATCAGATGTAAGGCTGTAACAGTGTCCTTATTTGCACATTTTTCATTTGAAGAAGACGTGATTAAATGTATGCGGATACACGGTGCTGGTTCATGTTTAGAGCACTAAAGTATATGTATATGTATATGAAATATGTCCATAAAAACTTTCATTGCACTGTTCCGTGCAGAAAATGCTCTCGCTCCGCATGTTGTTTGAATTCCCAGCTGTAATGCGAACTGATTGGGTTAAGAGAGTTCATTCTCATGAATAAGTGCAGGGTGTCGCTGACGTAGAATCGTGCCGGCAGCCAGTCACACACTCCGAAAGCACGCTTCTACCTCAGATTCTGTGACGTTGCTTCGACTTTGCAACCCGGAGGAACGGAATTGCTCAGAAAAATGCAAAAATAACTAATTTCCACTTGTTGGTCAAATTTATGAGTGCTTTTAGTGTTTTCAGTGATGAGCCTATACATATCTGTTCGACACTTTAAGGCTGATATGGAAGTATTTAAATCACTGACCACAAACTTGACGGAGTAGGTGTAGGGAATCTTGAGTTCTCCAGTGAACTTGTTGCCCAGGCTCATGGGAGGTCCTGTACAGTCTGCTTTCTCTGGGTCAGTGTGCTTAAAGCTTTAAAAAGAGAGAGAAACACACTCCATTTGTTCATATTAACATATGATAATCATTATCCTCAATTTGACAATTAAATATATTGTTGTGCTTTTTGTTAAATCTTTATGGGCTAAACGGTGATTTTCTCAGCTTTTTTTTGTAGAGCCTCAAATACCTTTTGGGCTCTAATTTAGCTGCGACCAGTCTGGCACCAGCAGCCTCGGTCTCCACCTTGTGATAGAAGATGGTGATGTCCACATGGTTGAAGATGTAGAAGGTGTCTTTGTCATTGAAGTCAGCCTGTGTAAAAATGAAAAAAGTTGCATTAAACCGAACACTCAACATAAGACTTATGAAAATAATGTGGGTAAGTTTTACACACATTGACCACACAGGCATCTTTGGCCCGTCCCGTATCCGTGACATAGCAACCAATGGGGAAACCAGGATTACAGAACTTCTGATTGTCCTCCACATCATAACACCAGGTCACTGGCATATTATCAACAATCCTGAGAGAGACAAATAAGTCATTAGATGCTATGCTTCATGGTCATTCTGTTTTACTGCTGGAAGAGGAGAGAGACTGAGTCTTACCAGTGATGTTGGTAATTGAGGAGCATTCCCTTTTTGAGGAAGTCCAGTTTGGCTTTATCATCCGATTTGTCTGTTTTGTAAGATTTAACACAGACAGTCTTGCATTCCAAATTTTTGTTGAAGGAAAACTAGAAGAAAAAAAAAAAGGATACTCAATAAGGGGTGGGGATCTTTTGGTACCTCATAATTTGATTCAAATCGGTTTTTGATGTCACAATTCTTACATTTTGATGTCACAATTTTTAATGAAATTTAATTTGATATCAGATTTTATTCTAGTTTACAGTTTGGTGTTACTTTTCCTATTTAACTGTGGTAGACAGTTTAATAGGTGTTGAAGAAAAAAATCCCACTGAATCAAATGTGAACCTTTTCAGGCAGTTTTATTTTTGATATTAAAAATAGGAAGAAAGAAGCAAATTACAAACAATAAAATATATATAAAAATGAAATAAACTAAGTTTATCAGGTACAGTATCCTAGGTTTATTTAACATGTAGTAAGAAATACTACAAGTGAATAATTAAATGTAAAAATAAAACACTGTAAAGTCTTCACTGTATGAATTAAATATAAATTGATACATATTAAAGATACAAAAGTGATTCAGTCAAAAGCAGTTTTTAAGTATTGATATTAATGAAACAGACGGCAACAGTTTAGAGGCTGCTGCAGTTTGCGTAGAACATAACAGACTGTGGTGTTTACATACTCCACACGACGTGCGTTTTGACATAATTCTGTGTGTATTTGACCATGAACTGAATTCGGGATTGCATGCTTCTAAAAACGGCATCTGTGCTTGCGCTTCGTCTGTGTCCATCAACGCGAGCACCGAGGACGCGAGTCCTTTTTTGCGGCTTACTGTGATTAATAACACTCTAACGTGTCAATAGCTTTAAGTAGAACTGCAAAGTTTAAAAATTTAACACTTTAGAAAATCGATTTTTGAAATTTGTGAGTCAGAAGAAGATAGAATCGCGATTCATATGTGAATAGATTTCCCCCCCCACCGGTAATTCTCAAGCATACTGAATAAATGCTATGATAAAGAGAATAATAAAATAATTTTAGTGCAATGTACATTTTGAAGTAAGGACAAAGTCAGAGCTTGAGTGGGCATGCATTTTCATTTACGCATTTGCTTTTATCACACGCTTTATCCCAAGTGACTTAAGTTGCACTTAAGGTATACATTTTATGATCTTGGTGTTGCTAGTATAGGAAAGCTGTGTGATATACCTTATATGGGGACGGCTCAATTCTTTCTCCAAACAGCACCTGACCCAAGTTCTCAGATGGACGCTTCTCTGCCTCATCAGCACAAAAATCAAACCTGAAAGATTAAAAATAATGAAGTATGAAACTTTCTGGACACAATTAACTATCAAAATAAACCATACACAACAATGTGTTTTAAATAGCAGTCATAACATCACAAAATCTACCACTTGATAATCTGTCCAGTATGACTGGTTAGGTTTCAGATATGCTTCCTTACTGCACTTCTAAGATGGATTTCTTGTTTAATAATTTATCAGGTGATATGTTTAAACTGAGTGAAAAATGTTTTGTCTGTCAATATTTGGCAAAGTTGGACTATTCTCTATGCAGTTGACTACTGAGTGGGTGCGGCCATTTTAAATGGATTCAAATTCTTAGTGAACAACTTTATTCGCCATGTATGGTTATAAAATGTATACTTGGGAAACAAATAATTTAACTGACAGTAACCCAAACATTAAAACATTCATGAAGCTACAGAGGGTTTTTTTTGTATCACCGTAAGATCTATTGTATCACAGTAACAAAATACAGGTGAAAATCGAAAAATTTCAATATCGTGCAAAAGTTCATTTATTTCAGTAATTCAACTTAAAAGGTGAAACTAATATATTACATAGACTCATTACATGCAAAGTGAGATATTTCAAGCCTTTATTTGTTGTTATTTTTATGATTATGGCTTATAGCTTATGAAAACCCCAAATTCAAAATCTCAGACATTTTGAAAATGTTCATAAGCTGTAATTCATATTCATCAAAATTATAACAAATAAAGGCTTGAAATATCTCACGCATGTAATTTTCTATATAATATATTAGTTTCTCCTTTTAAGTTGAATTACTGAAATAAATGAACTTTTGCACGATATTCAAATTTTTCGAGTTTCACCTGTAG
Source organism: Leuciscus leuciscus (assembly GCF_965113295.1). Lineage (NCBI taxonomy): Eukaryota > Metazoa > Chordata > Actinopteri > Cypriniformes > Leuciscidae > Leuciscus > Leuciscus leuciscus. Next base: position 30,367,055 of record NC_138727.1, on the reverse strand, counting down.
GATATGTACAGTTTGCAACAAAGATGTGTCTGAAACATCTCAAGTGCTTATCTGTGTGCATATTACTACATACTCTTTATAACTCTTGATTTTGAGGCCTTAGCTGGGTATAAGTATAGTTAATCCGAAAAATTACAGTTCTGTCATTATTTACTCACCCCCCATGTCATGCCAAACCTGTTTGACTTTCTTTCTTTTGTGGAATGGTTTTAACCATTCAATGGAAGTCAATAACTTACCGAGATACTTCAAAATATCTTCTTTCCTTAAGCAGAACCTATTTTTGCTGTTTTAAGTGTATTTTATTAAAAGAAAGCCTTCACATGTGTACTCATGTTAATTCAGACAGAACAACCTCAGGCGTTTGAGCAGACAGTAAGTGCAAGGCTGATTAATAATGCAGAGCATATGCCATATTGAATGTCTTGTGAGGAAAAGCAAGACATTTTTGCCTCCATTCGATTATACAGCAGTGGTTTGACTGAAAGGCCTCTGTGTTGTTAACACAACAGCACTCCCTCCTCAGCCTGTAGACGGTCTGAGCACGAATCTCTCCATTCTCCTCCCCTCCCTGTCCAGCGTCTCTCTAGAGTTTCGCCTCACACCATTTCATCCTTTTTAGGTTTTACCCAGCTTTGTAAAAGTCCAATGCAAAAGGAGTTACTCATGCAAAAACTGTGAGTTCTAACAGGCTAACCATGCAAAAAGCACAGCAAATTTTGAGCAAAGCCATGCTGAAAGTGAGATTTCTTCAGTGTCGTCCATTAACTAAAATCAAAACTATTAAATTTAGTTTACATTAATTAATATGAAGCTGAAACAAACTTAAATATAAATATTAGATGAAAAACAAGCTTTACATTTTTGTTAAATTAGAAACACTGCCTCGGCAACCAACTAAAATAACATAATTTTAAGTACTAAATTGATTCAAAGTAAAATTGATATAAAGAAATACAGCTAAACAGAAATATTTTAAAAACAAAAACGAATAAAAACAACAAAAGCACTTAAAATTACTTAAAATGAAAACTGAAAATATAAAAGTTGATTATTAATAAATACTATATAACAGTTTAACACTATCCACCATTAACAAAAATTACAAATGTTTTACTCACGCTGTGTATTCATAGGGCAAAACAGACTCCACAGAATCCAGCCTGTTCACAAACAGCTCAATGGATGACTGTTGAAAAGAGAAGCAGGAAGGGTTAAGGCAATGTTCTCTGGATTTTCTTCTTTCCTTAAGGTGTCAGTTTGAAATGTGTTTTACACACAAGTATACTATATTCCTGTCATGTGATGGCATCTGTACAAAACACATCTCTATAAATTATTAGAATAAAGGGTTTCGAAAAAAACAATGACCATGTGAACCATAGTTCCCACCAAAATGTCATAGTTTACTACAGTAAAAGCACATTCATATAGTATCTCCTTGTGTAAAAAGGTTTTCGATGCCTTTTATCTTCTTGATGATGGTGTCAACACCATTTTATTGTAAAGTATTGTAGGATAAAAATATTAAGTTTAGTAACTATTATATTTGGGTGGAAACTATAGCTACTACAATAACCATAGTTAGTTATTAAAGAAATGCATTTAGCAATCAAATTGTTCACCGAGTATAATGAGCAACCCCCACACAAGAATAAGGAGAAATCACACCTGTTGAACCAGTTTCAATGTGGACATGATATCACCAATATGAGACCTTCCATTCCCCCACTCCTTATTACACACACTATTGCATTACATAATATAAAGACAATTACGTCATGCCACCATCTTTAACTTGTCAATGGGATTCATCCAATTCATTATCATGCTAATGCAGATACTTCTAATTATCATTAATTGTTGTGTGCACTCACACTTCTGCTCTATTTCGGAAATATTCTGGTTTACTTCAAAATTCTGCGGTGGGAGAACGGAGTAATTCACTCAAAAATGAAAATCATGTCTTTATCACCATACATTAAAAATGAACTGAGGCTGTCAGTACTGTTGCTAACATTCTTCCAAATGTCTCATTTTGTGCTATATGTAAAAATAAATACATTTTAAAATAAACCACAGTGTGGGGACAAACTTCGGCTGATTAAATGAATACAGAACACTTTCATTATTCAAGATTCCTTAAAGAGTCTACGCTCTGTTTGAGAAAAACACACGAGAATCCTTCTTCTCTTGCAGGCCTCACAGACCCATCGGCAAAGAAAGTCCGTTTCATGGCAGTAGAAGTTTGTAAAAGCGGTGAAGCGAGCAGGTTTAGCTCTTATCTTTGTAAAGGCAATAGCGTGTCCACAACTAACACACATCACTAGCATATCGAGCTTGCATCACGCAGCTTAGAGACTCCGTTAGAGAGAAACACGACACATCTCATACATTTTACCGAAATAATTTATTGTGCTTATTAATGTAAACATTTACCTTGCAGTCAGGTACATCGCTGTTTTTTTCGTTAGCGTCATTCTCACAGAAGCTGACCGGGGCCAAACCAGGAAGATAGAAACTCAACGCGTCCCGCAGCGACCCGCACACAAAAAGCAACAATAACACAACACGGACACGGTGGAACACGACCATTTTGCTTTGACCGACTAGTTAAGGATTCGGTAAATGTATTTACATGCGTAAAACGTAGATATGTGTGTCAAAATCCAGACATTGGTGATAACTAAGCACAAGAGCTAGCGAAACTGCTGCCTGCGTAGCAGCATCTGACTCCTCAGACACGTCATCCGTTACGAACTGCATGATGGGATAACGGAGGACTCCAGTGCGGAAGAGAGTGAGAATGAAGTCATCGCATAAAAATCATGTCAGAAAATGACATGCTCTGTAAATTAGATATTGGAATACTTACTTATAATATCACCAATAATACAAGCCAATATTTTAATACACCCATTTGTTAATATTTACTACCAACATAATGTATGGGATATAAAATATTCTACGTCTGTAATAATATTTTATAGTCTTTTAACAGATAGCACTTTAAAAGCAAGGTTGATACAAGCGTCACAAAACCACATTTTCTTGAATCATCTTTTAATAAAACAAGGAACCACGGAGAACAAGAGTGCTGAAACAGTCTGATCACAAAAATGTTTCAAAACAAAGCAGACAAATAAGGGGAACAAAAGTTAGATGCACATAACAAATAGGTACGGTCATTTTATTGTACATCTTCAGTACCCATTATATATCTCACAAACATTCAGCAACCGTTGTTCACACATCTTGACGTTACAAAAAAACTTCTCTAAAACAATTGTAAATGACAAAGTTCTTATGCAGTACATAATTATCACTTCTGATTCAAAGTTCAAGGGTCATGAAACCTTAGACAGCATCTCCACAGGCTAGTATTTCCAGTCTCTATGGTTCTGTGGTTCCTTTGAGGTTTAGGGCAGCAATCCTCCATCAGAACTGATTTAAAAGCAGTTTCAGTGTGTTATAATAATCGTTGATAGTATGGGTTAACAGCGATCTGAGATCAGTTCTTTCAGACTGTACTCACTGAGCGTGCTCAGGAGACGCACAGCTCTGCTGGTGTGCTGAGCTGTTGGGCTGCAGAGGCGGAATCAGTCTTCTCCTGTCCACTCGACTGGCTGGAAGCCATTTTCTTTTTGAAGAGACGCAAACTCAGTTGCACAAGTTCATTGTCCACCACTGGAGCGCTGGTGTAGATCTGCTTGGTTGTGCCCTACACGAGGAATACAGAAGCATTAAACCAAACACTGAATCATGTACAATGGTAATGATTGGCAACACTTCACTGATACATTCCACACAAATAGCACCCCTCACAAGATGAGATTTATATAAGGTTTTTTGTTGTTGTTGAAAGAAATGAATACATTTATTTAGTGTTTATAAAACTGATCAAAAGTGACAGTCAAGACTGTCAAATAAATGCTTTTGAACTTTCTATTTATAAAAAAAATCCTGAAAAATATTAAGCCCAATGATGTTTCTTGAGCATCAAATCAGCATATCAGAATGATTTCTGAAGGATCATGTGACACTGAACACTGCAGTAATGATGCTAAAAATGCAGCTTTACCATCACAGGAATTAATTACATCGCAAAACATATTAAAATGGAAAACAGTTATATTAAATTGTAATAATATTTCACTATATTACTGTTTTTACTGTATTTTTGAGCAAATAAATGCAGCTTTAATGAGAATAAGAGACTTTTCAAAAACATCTTGTCAACCCCAAAACTTTTAAACTGCAGTGCATATGTTACTTTGTGTTACAGTCTTTTTTATCTCATCACGTTCAATTTAGACTGAAAGCTTGGGTAAAACGGAATTTGTCTGAGACTTCTTTGCAGCTTAAAGGGCACCTATTATGCCCATTTTTACAAGATTTAAAATAAGTCTCTGATGTCCATAGAGTGTGTGGGGTACTTTGAGCTGAAACTTCACATACAGATAATTTTTTATAGCATGTTAAAATTGCCTTTTTGATGATGAGCAAAAACACGCCGTTTTTGTTAGAGTCCCTTTAAATGCAAATGAGCTGCTGCTGTCCCTTTCATTACTGCCATGATGCTCTGATGTCAGGAGTAAATGAAGACTGCTTTGTAATAATAATAATAGGTGCCCTTTAAAAGTGGTGTAGGAAACACCGGATGGAAGTTTTTATATATACTCTTCAGTATTTAAATTAAAAATCGATTTAATAAAATACTCATAATTGTTATTTCTCTCAATTCTTTCTTTGATACCTTGGACATCCTGACTAGGTAGATAGTTCCAGAATAGAGCTCACTTTCTCAATACAGTTTCAGAAAGGCCAGGTTTTACAAAAGAGGTGGCCCCATTTAAAGACCATAAGAGCACCTTGTCATTTTTCAGGAGCTGTCTACGTATGGCAATGTCTCGGCGAGCACACAGCGCCTTGCAGCAAGGGCCCAGGCTCCTCAGTAGGTTGGCCCTCTCCATTCGTCTGTTGTATGCAGCCATGTTCAGAGCACCCAGATCATGCTCTAAGAGTTTATCAGCATCTATGGATTCATATTTTGAGATTCAAGTCACAATCAACTACAATTGATCACCACAAAAATTATTTTCAATACATCTGCTATCTATAGAGCTTTGTTTCTATACGCTGATTTCACGCAGCCGTTATTTTGAAATCGAAAGCGAGGCTCCGGTGGGAAGAAAACCGGAAGTGTCGCCTTTAATCACAGGAGAGTCGTGAATGCGATGGCGTATTGTTGTGTTTAATGATGTTGTGTCAATTCTAAAAATGTACATACATTTCTTGCATACTTTAGACTATATACAGTGAAATTCATTTATAAATAAAATTTTTTTTTTATATATAATTCAGAATGTAAAAAAAGAAGCAGGAATGAACTATATATATATCCTATATTGAATAGTAACATCCAATAGTGTAAATCGTGGCAGCAGCTTCAGGTTGGTAATCCAAGGCATTGTTGTTTATCTTTACTTCCGGGGTTCTTCCCACCGGAGCCTCACTTTCGATTTCAAAATGGCGGCTGCGTGAAATCAGCGTATTAAAACTGGAGCATTCACTGAAAGGTAGATTTGCACATTCACCTTTAGGGTCTTCCAACTCTCTGGAGCACACTTCTTTAACTCTGGCAAGGAGCTGAGGCCCAGCTAAGCGTCTGGACACTCCTGCTCTGAGGAGGACAGCCCCTGGGGTGAACCGCAGCAGCGCTGCCCCGGGAGTTCTGGGCTCCTGTTTTTGCTTGGGCATCAAACTGGACCAATCTACATCAATCACATCCAGAGGCCCTGAAACAGAACATGCAAATGGTATATTATAAACAGTTTGAATGTGGGATAGAGGAGATTTTGAGATGGACATTACATAGTTATACATGCTTATGGCTTTGTCAGTGTGTGTATTAGTTTGTGAAATTGGAATCTGTGTATACTTTTAAATTTTAGTTTTTCTTAATTTATTTAATCAACTGTTCAAACTGAAAAAGTTACGTGTGGCCAGATGTGATGTTTTGTTTTTTGCTAGAATGTCCACATTCGTTGTTATAGTCACAATGCAAACAACTGTTTCTCAACTGATGGGTCGCAAGACCGTTCTGAGTGGGTCGCAGAGTGTGCAGTCAAAGGAAGATATTTTGAAGAATGTCGGTAACCTAACAGTTGATGGACCCCATTGACTTCCATAGTATTTTTCCTCCCACTATGGAAATCAATGGGGTCCATCAACTGTTAGGTAACTGACATTCTTCAAAATATCTTCCTTTGTGTTCAGCAGAAGAAAGAAATTCATACAGGTTTGAAACAACCTGAAGGCCCGGTGTGCGGGCGATATTCGCCGACGTTTAACGCCTCGTGACTAAACAAAGGGCGCCAATGTGAGTGTGCACACCGACGCGAAAAACGCCACGCGTAAAAGCGTTTTTTTTTTTTTAAACGCCTCGGGTTCGTTTTTTTGGTTTGACGCGCCGCGTCAAAAACTATCCGACCAATGAGATTGGCGCTTTTGCTCACGTGTCTGGAGCTTCTGAAGTTACAGTAAAACACAACTTGGGGGCGCTCAAACACAAAACGGTCTTGCCGAGCACACACACGTAACAGCGAAGAAGATATACGCCAAGTAGCGTCTACACTGCCCATAGACAGACACTGCGGGGAAGAAATGACGAGGAAGATGCAAGGCAAGATGAATGTAGAGCTGCTGGTCTCGTTGGTGTCGGAATAAAGAACTATATGACAAATGCGACAGCGACTACAAAAATCTTGTTAAAAGAGAACTGTTATGGAGTGGTATTGCTGAGTATAGACTGTTATGGAGTGGTATTGCAGAGTATAGACTGTTATGGAGTGGTATTGCAGAGTATAGACTGTTATGGAGTGGTATTGCAGAGTATAGACTGTTATGGAGTGGTATTGCAGAGTATAGACTGTTATGGAGTGGTATTGCAGAGTATAGACTGTTATGGAGTGGTATTGTATTTCTGTTTTACATTAAGCGCCATCTAATGTCAGGGAATGAATTTGCATGTTCACTCGGCTCATCGTCAGCGAAAAACGCTTGGGTGTGAACACAAAAAACGCGTTGAAAAACGCTGGCGAATAACGCGCGCCGATATTCGTCCCGGTGTGTACGGGCCTTGAGAGTGAGTAAACGATGACAATTTTCAAAAAAATCTATACTTTTGTGGTGTTGCGTACCAGAAATCTTTTCTTCATCTTGTTGGTCATCCCTCTTCTGACTGTCTGCCAGAATCTCATCCAGTTCATCATCACTGATTGGCTCATATTCCTCACCACCTGACACAACAGACTGCACATCTTCCCCTTTTCCATCCTCTTCTTCTGAATGAACAAACACACATACATTAGGTAGTTGAACAATCTTTTTATACTTCAGACTATAGTGAGAAATAGTGGCGGGGGAGACTTACCATCAAGACTATCCATTTTCTCTAATTCAGATGTTTCCCCTTGCAGATGTGAATTGTCGGCTGGTTTATCTACATCCATGAGGGCTTCTCTGGGTAACAGAGGTTCATACTCTCCCCTCTCCATCTTAATTTCACCTCTGCTCTTTGGTTCCCGGTGAGCTTGAATGTCAAACGGAAGCATCCTTTCCCGTTCACGCTCACGGTCCCTTTCACCACGCTCACGATCCATTCGCTCATGTGCCAGCAACCCTTCAGGTAAGAGTCGTTCCCTATCGCGCATCTCCCGCAAGTCTCTCTCTCTCATTGGATCCCGGTTGCCACGGAGGAGGGGCTCTCTGCCCCGCCCACCCCACTCACGAGGTTCAGGTTCCCAATCTCTCTGTTGGGTTTGTTGATTTTGCAGCTGACGGTGATCCTTTTTCTCCCGCTCTCGATCCAACTGTTCACGATCTCGTTCCCGCTCTCGGTCACGTTCACGGCTGTCGTAGGAGCCGGCTCTGGAGCGAGCCTGACGCTCAGACTCTGGTGAACTACGACGAGAACTGTGACTCCGAGAGTCCTGCCGGTCTGTGCAAGCAGATAAAAGTTTACGTTTTAGAGAATTCAAAACCTCAAAACCGTTATTTACAATAACAACCGTTTAGGTATTCTTTCACACATAATTTTTTGTTAGATTTAAATCTTGCCATTTTTATTAATGCATATTGTGTACAGTTACATTCTACACATGAGAAGCACGTTCAATCGGTTCCTGTGGTAACTTACAACAAGACCTACTTGTGATAGCGAGTGAAAATATCCTGCATCTAATGCCAAATCACTAAATACTGAGAATGAAATGAGGCTGATTTTCCTCATGTAGTATATTTTGTATATAGTATATGTTGTTTTGATCGCTTGTCAATCTTCCCACACAGGCATTCTGAGACACTAGTTTCCTTCATTTTTGGTTAACCTAAATGTGAGATTCCAAACAATTCCCACCCCCAAAAATATTTTTCAACAAAAATACTAAGAAGAATACTAAGGAACTCAAATCTTCTGAGGAGTCTCACCTGAGGAAGTACTCCGACTGGGTTCTCCTCTCCGAAGCTGATCAATCCTCGACTTCCTCTCTCCTCCCATCTGTTCACTGACCGCTGCTCTCTCCCTCTCTCGTTCCCTCTCCCTCTCCCGTTCTCTGTCTCTCTCCCGGGAATTGCCACCTTGGAGAAGTCCTCTGCGGGGCCTAAGCCCCTGAGGGCCTTCATCCCGGTGAGCAGACTCATTGGAGGGCGAGCGTAGTCTTCGCGAAGACGCACGGCTTTGGTTGCTGCCCATGCTACTGCTACGCTGCTGTTGCATGTCTGCTTGCTGCGGTTTACGCAGCATGTGTTGTGGCAGTAACGGTTGTAAAGGAAGAGACTGTATCAGCATCGGAGGGTCAGGGAGTAGCGGGGCGATTGGGGGGTCCGTACGGTCCCGGACCCCGCCACGTGCACCCCTTCTGGGGAGACGCTCTGAGGGAAGCAGCCTCTCCGGAGGCCTATCGGATGGTAGGGAGGCAGAGGAGCTCTCGCCTCGCTCTGGTACGTCTTCATCAGACCAGTCACTGAAGTTGGCTTCCAGTTTAGCTGGGAAAGAACTCTGTCCAGCCATTAAAGCCCTCTGGGAGGGAAGGTCATCCTTGTTGATTGGCGGGGGTGTACGTGGGCCTCGTCGTCTCTTGCTGACGGGGGGTTGGGCTACCAGCTCGTCCTCAGAAACATCCGACTCTGGACCTCGTGAGCGCTTGCGCTTCCTTTCTAAGGCTTTCTTCTTGGGTATCTTGCGAGGTGAGAGGAGAGCCTGGGGGGCTTCGGCCACAGTGGAAGAGGGCGGGGGCTCAGGGTTACTACGGTCTCCTTCTCCAGATGCCCCTTCCTCCTCTTTACGGTTCTTCTTCAGATTTTTCTTCTGAGATTTAGTCTTTTTCTTGCCCTCCTCATGAACTACTGGTAAAGGGTCTCTTTCCTCCATGGGAGGAGGAGTGAGGGCGGCAGAAGGGAGGTCCCTCTGCTCTTTTACCCTCCTGGAGTCAGAGATGACCGTAGCAGAAACGTCTGGAGCTTGTTCTCCACGTCGCTCTGCTCCTCTTCCTGCTCCTCTCTCACCACGGGAATCTACCTCCTCATGTCGGCCACGGCCTTCTTTTTTATCGCCACGCCGCTCTTCATCCTTCCAGCGATTGGGTTTTTCATCAGTAAAGGAGCGGACAGGTGAGCGAGCGGTCTCCTGAGGACGAACCACTTGACTCAGCAGTCGGTGCTTTTCGCCTGAAACAAAACCATACATTTTATGTGCAAATATTCTGCATATGTGCACAATACACCTATGAGCCAGGTTATGCCAAGTGCATGTTTTCACAAAGGGGTGAAAACATAACCTTGCACTTGCTCAGTTGAAGCCTTACCTTTCTCCTCCGTGCTGTTGTAACCGTCACTGTCTACAGGGCTAACCTCTCGCCCTCTTTTAGGAGATGGCCGTGGACTGGGAGTGTTCTCAGCACGATGTCTCTTACGGCTGCAAGCAAACAGAAGGGCAGACAGTATTTTAAAAAACCTGAGAAAGTCTATTTTTGTGCACTACTTTTAAATGTTGAATGTTTTTGAAAGGTGTCTTATGCTAAGTAAGGCTGCATTTATTTGATCAGAAACACAGAAAAGTAAGATAAATAATATTGTAGAATATTACAATTTAAAATTACTTTTTATTTTAATATATTTTAAAAGGTAATTAATTCCTGTGATGGCAAAGCTGAATTTTCAGCATCATTACTCCAGTCTCATGGTCTATCAGAAATCATTCAAATTTTCTGATTTGGTGCTCAGAAAATATTTAATATTATTATCAATGTTGAAAACAGTAGTGCTGATTAACCTAATATTTTTGTGGAAACCATGATACACTAAACCATGACTTAGGATTGCAGGAAAGATACACAAAAAAATACAGAATTTATTTGAAACAATTTAATGCATCTTTTTTTAATTAAAGTATTAATTTATTTACTTAGGCGTTTTCACACCTGAAAGTCCGCACCAACGTCCGAATCAAAGTTCACGTTTTGATACATTTTATACATTCGGTAAGTTTTGGTTGGGTTTCACATTGCAATTATGCGAGCGCACTAAAGAACTTTAAATGACATACTTGCATACTGTCGTCATCATCTATGTGGGCTGCATCTTGAATGATTGGACATTGATTGACGTGCGTCTGACGTCAGCATGTTGTCATTCGGCGGGTAACTTTGACATCGTTGCCACTATACTGATATTATTACGCCATTACTCCCTTCAGCACACTATACTCGAGGCTAGCTCAAATTCGCTAAATGACCATCTTCGTTGTGCGAACATTTTATTGTCGCTGGCAAGAAAGGAGGAGAAGACTGCGGGCAATCCTACGAGAACCACCGGAACTTCCTGTAAATGGTCTGAAAGTCCGAACCATACAGAAAACGCTTTCACACTAGAAACGAACCAAACCTTTGTTCAGTTTGATCCAGACCGAAACTATCTGTTTGGTCCGGGGGAGGTTTCACACCTGTAATTATGATTTGGATCAAACTGAAAAGTCCGAAAATCCGGACCAAACAAGGTAGGTGTGAAAGGGCCCTCAGTATTTCTTACTGACCCCAAAGTTTTGAGCAGTTGTGCAAGTGTATAGTCATTTTGTCAGGATCACAAAACATAATGCTTTATTAGACAACTTCTGAGCTTCTAGAGCCCCTTTCACACAGTGCGATGATCCCGGCAAATTGCCCTAATGCCTTCTGTGTGAACGCAAACATGACCTGGGATTGATGCCGGGTTGGGGACTTAGTATCATTGCCATGTTCAGTCCCGGAACGCGCGCTGTGTGAACAAAAGCCGTAATAATGCCGTGTCGTAGTGACGACGCTGAAGCCGGGATTGTTCGCTAGCTAGTGAAACGGTACGTAATGCGCAAGTTTATGATTGAATCAGAGAAAAAAAAATGCACAAGCGTGGTTTCTCGAGAGAGAAATCTCAGTTCATAAGCAAACTTAAGACGCTACTGAGACATTACAAGTCACATCGATGTCACGTGTCTTTACGGGATTTTTACGGGTTGTGTGTGAACGCACTCTCTGATTCCGGAAAATCACTGGCAGTGTGAATGAACCGAAATCAAACGAACCCGGGTAAAATCCCGGGTCACTTTATCCGTGTATTTTCCGGAATCTCTGTGTGAAAGGGGCTTAGGTGTATAAGAGTAAATTATGTCTGTGTTCACCATAATATTAAATTAATACTGAAGTCGTCTGCAAGATAACTTTTTCTATTCCTATAGCCAAACATTAAGTTGCAAGATGGTGCAAATTAGCTTCGGACTTAAAATATGATTAAATAGGAGTGCGTGATATATTGATACAATATACTGGTTATCAGCTGTTGTTAGAGATATTTAAATTTACTGGTATCAGTTGATATTAGATATCTCTGATACTGGATTTTTAAAATTGATATTTTCCTGTATTTTTACATTTAAATGGCATTTGGAATCAATTAAAGGTGTTGTAATCTTTGGCAAATCTCAAAATGAACAATTCGAATTTTTCACAATGACGTCAATTCAGTTGTAGAACTTTAGTTTTTAATTTATTTAGATAAAGACACATTTAAATTTTATATGGCCAATAACATGAAGAATAATTATTGGCTAATCATCAGAAAGAAAATGGTGTTACCTTATTATGATAAGAAAGATGCTGTAAAATGATTTTAAAAAGTACCACCAGTATGTAGTTATGAACAACAAAGTGTTAAACATTTTAGCAGCCATGCAGTAATATTTACTCAACACAAGTATTACAGAGAGTTTGTACTTAAATGTGACCAATAACACTACAGCACTTACGTGTTCTTTCTCTCTTCATGAGCATCTCGGACAGAGCGGTCCTCTCGTGGCTCATCTCTTCTGTCCCGCCTTTCTTCCCTCCCTTTCTCTCTCTCCTCCCACTCCCTCTGCCTTTCCCTCTCTCTTAGCTCCCTCTCCCGTTCCCTCTCCTTTCTTTCTCGTTCCCTTTCTCTCTCTCGCTCTTCTCGCTCTCTTTCCCGCTCCTCCCTCTCTCTTTCCCGCTCCCTTTCCCTCTCCTCCCTCTCCCTCTCTCGTTCTCTTTCCTTTTCTCTCTCCCGCTCCCTCTCCCTGACTTGCTCACGTTCCCTTTCAGCCTCTCTTTCCCGCTCTTTCTCCCTCTCTCTCTCCTTCTCTCTTTCCCGTTCCCTCTCTCTTTCTCTTTCCCTGTCCTTCTCTCTGTCACGGGTGCGGTCATCTCGTCTATCATCCCCTCGATCGTTCCTTCGATCATCTCTCCTTTCGTCACGCTCAAGGTCCTCGCCGCGGCTCTGCTGGCGGCCAGGAGAGGGCGCTCTTTGTTCTGTCGAACAAAGACAAATTTCCATCAACACCACAAAAAGTTGCTCTCCATGCCCTCTGATGTTAAAGGAATAGTTCACAAACTTATGCACTTAATTCAAAGTTTTGACCCCCCCAATATCTGAGCCCTTGAAGGCCGCTGGGTAATTCGCTCCCTGAATTAACACATTGGGGGAAGCATTTAAATAATCCTATGAATGGATATAAAAAAAAATGCAGAATCGAATTTTAATGTGAATCGTCTTGAATCGTTCTGAATTGAATCGAAAACCTATGAATCGTGAATCGAATCAATTTGCTGTCTACCCAAAGATTCACAGCCCAACTGCATAGTCTTCACTTTAAGAATTAAAATATACATTGATTCTTATTATAACTACTAAAGTTATTCAGTTAAGAGCAGTGAGTGATTTCGTCTGCCTTTTGTTTAACATTAATGACACAGACAGCAGCAGATATTTGCATTAGGCTTTAAGATCGAATGTAAGACCGCCTGAAACCCCAAGTATACTTTGCTCATCCGTGTTCTGCTCCATCTCACAGCGCGCACACAGAAAGCGTGCAGGGATCAGTCTCTTTTGCAGTTTAATGCACTTTTATTAACTCTTTTTAAAATAAAGCATGTCCCACAATAGACTGCATTTTACGACAGTCACGTTACATGATTTGGATTAAGCTTTTAAGGCTTTTATGGTATTCAAAAACAGTGTCAGTGTCTCTTTCAATTAGTAGTACATCTTCAATTTCTATTATAAAGCGGCTCTCCAGTGTGTTCATGTTTTTAACCGTGGATATCTGACCTCGAGGGACTGAACAGAAGAAATGAACCGGAGAAGATTTCCACGTCAAAGAAGGCGGAGCCTCAGAGCACATCCACCTATTACATAATCGCCACGAACCAATGTTATTTCGAAGGCATTTACAGCTAGACTCGTTCAAACTGCTGAAACGAACAGAACACAAACTTGGCCTGATTTTGTTCAAATTGACATCGCACCAGTTTGTTCTTCGATTTCGCTTGAGGTATAAAGCCTTTACGCTTTCTCCAATAGCAGGGCCACAGAAATTGGTATCTGCCTATAATAAGAACGTGTCTTGCTTATCAGTCACCTCTTTCTCTGTTGTCACGGCGATCTCTCTCTGCATGTCCTCCTCGCCGTTCATCTCTGGGCTGTTCTCCTCTCGGTCTGTCATTGTCATAGCGATCACGATCAGTGTTCCTCTCTGAGCTCCTCTCTCTCAGGCCACTGCTGCGGGACTCCCAGCTGTCATGCCCACTAGCACTGCTAGCGTCAGTCTGTGATGCTCTACCACCACGAGATGTACCTGAAACACAAAATTCATCACATACTCTGCCTGAGTATTTTAAATAAAATTTTCAAGTTCTCATTTTATTCCATTACTCCTTACAAAGTAGCTAATTATTGTTACATTTAATGAAAAATATGTTACATTGCTTTAAATTAGCATTTTTCAAGCTGAAGCGCTCCTCCAGCTTGCAAGTGCATCTTTTTAAACTTTAAAGTGGTATTTTTGCTGTGGACAAGCGCAAGACAGGATTCTGATGTGTAAAAACAGCTAATGTTTTAACAGCTAAAGTAATTTAGCAACACAGTTGACAGCTTGTTTTAGGATTTAGGTGTTGCAATATACCAGTAAGATTACTGTTACTATGATATAAAAAAAAGAAAAATTTAAGTTATTCCTACACATATATGATATATCAAATTATTCACTGTCAGTATTTATCTTAAATCGAAATTTAAAGAATTTGAAGAATTTGACTGACATTAGTGCAGCATAATTATGGCGAAAATCATAATCATTATTATTAGATCAAAGTCTTATTTCACTACATGAGTAATTTTAAATATCAATGAAATTTCACAATTATCGATACTTCAGCAAAACTAATACTAGGTTAATTTATGTAAGAAAAAGGTCCTCAAAATAAGTACATTATTCAAGTAAACAGTCAGCAATATAATAAGATCAAAGAAACGAAATACAAACAAAACGGGACAAATAAAATACAACAGAACAGAAGATGTATTAACAATGGTATTCAGATAAGTAATAACAAAAAAATGAATAATCAAATGTAAAAATCAAAACAATGCATATAACACTGCAAAGTCTTACTGTACACATTAAATATATTCAGTCAAGATCAGTGAGTGATTTTCCTTTGGCATTTGTTTGATTATCATTAATGACAGACTGCAGGTATATTAGGCTGCTGTCACTTTAAGAGCTAATGCACGGATCCAATATACTCTTACACACGCGTTTTCTTTCTCAACTGTATAAGTTTACTTAAGACATGACCCACTGTGTTTGCGTGAATACTAGGGATGCACAGAAATGAAAATTATGTGCCGAAACCAAAATAATGTCTAATTTTTCATGATTTTTTTTTGTATAATTGTATTATTACTTTAATTAAATTCAGTCATTTTATTGAATCTGAATTTTAAAAAAAAATACAAGCCAATAAAATAATATAACCACAATTTTATTTAAAGTAACACCAAAATTGGACAGAAATATATTAAAATAATATTAATTATCATATATTATTTTTCATTCAGTTCTATGCAACAGAAACAGATTAATTTTTTGACCAATTATCAAAATAATAGTATAGTCCAACAAAGGCAAAGCTATTATTATCAGAGCATGTGAGCAGAGTGGGAAGCAGAGCAGTGAATGAGACAGTAGCATCATTTTACCAGCACTGCCAAGCACAGCTATACCACGTTACAGCACAGTATAGGGCTATTGCAAACAGAACAGTTTACTACAGAGAAATTTCATGTTGGCAGGTTATTTGAGCAGAATTTGCTTTTCCGGTAAGCGTGAGTGGTACATGAGTGGAACGTTCGCTTGGGCCGTGAACATTGAGCAGAGCAAACTGGGTGCCGGTACAGACTTACCTGCTCGGTCAGAGTCACTTTTAAGTTGTGCATCTATGGAAGCGGAGCCACATGCAAAGTTACAAAAAATTTTTTGTGAAACCTGAGTGCTGAACACTGAGGGGCGAGGCGACAGATATTTTCGGCCTTTTTTCTCTTTCGGCCAAAAACGGAAAATACAATTTTCGGCCGATATTTTTTCGCAGGCCGAAATTTCGGTGCATCCCTAGTGAGAACTCTCCAAAAAGGCATTTTGACATTTTTGTGTGTATGCATTTAGGCAGATATCGGAAGCCCATTTGCTTATCTGCATTCGCCTTCTACTCGCGCTCACAGAAAGCCACCTAGGGAACAGTGTTTTGCGGCTTAATGTGCTTTTAATAACACTGTTTAATATTAAACACGTCCCACAGTTACAGTAGACACCATTTTACAATACTCACTTATTTGGCTGACTTGGAGGTTAAGTTTGAGAGCACTTTGAAGGAAAGGAAGGTGTGCTGGCTGGAGGGAATGCGGCACAATAATCGTATTACCTCGATTATCTTGTTTTCAGAATCGTTGGAAGCCAAAAATCGAAATTGAAAAACAATTCTGATTAATCACACAGCCCCAACTGATATCATAATTCATTAATTAAAAAATTTCTATAGATATCACAATAATATTGTTATTGTGAATTCTTTTGGCCACAATAACCATGTAGCGAAATTCTAATATCGTCACAGTTTTTTGGATGTAGATGACAAAGAATGTGAGCAAGCATCTTCTCACCTTTCTCTGTGGCGTCTGATCCACGGCCCCTCCCTCTGCCTGTTCTTTCAGCTCGGGATTCGTTCCTGTTGTCCACTCTGCTCTCATTTCTCATTTCCTCCCTTCCATGTCCTCTTCCATAATTCCTTTCCTCTTGGGTTGTTGTTTCCTTCTTTCTATGGGGTTCATTTCTTTCTCTTTCTCTTTCCCTCTCTCTTTCTCTTTCCCTTTCCCGGTCCCTTTCCCTATGCTCCAGGGATTCCCGTCCTGAACGGTCTCGCGTTTCTGCTGCACGGGCATCCCGAGTGTCTTTGACCTCCCCGCGGTGCTGCCGATCTTCTCGGACATCTCGTCTATCCCGTTCGCTGCGGCGGTCTCGGCTGTCCCTGCAATCACGCTCATCTCGGGAAGAACTCTGCTCGATATCGTAGTCTCGCTCATCACGGCTGCTGTCTTTCTCACGTTTCCCACGGCTCTCTAAGGGCAGAAAGGAAATTAAGTGAGCAAAGGAGTGCATCACGTGTATTACCGTTTCCACAAAAATATTAAGCAGCACAACTGTTTTCAACATTGATAATAATAAAAAATGTTTCTTGAGCACCAAATCAGCATATTACAATGATTTCTGAAGGATCATGTGACACTGAAGACTGGAGTAATGGCTGCTGAAAATTCAGCTTTACCATCACAGGAATAAATACATTTTAAAATATATTGAAATACAAACAGGTATTTTTAATTGTAATAATATTTTTTACAATATTTCTGTTTTTACAATCAAATAAATGCAGCCTTGGTTTGCATAATAGACTTCTTTCAAAAACAATTTTAAAAAATCGTACAAATCCCAAAATTTTGAACGGTAGTGTATTTTTACTTGCATTCTGTCATAGGAACCAGTCGATAAAAAAAGAATAATGCATGCGTCATGAACGTAAAGTATTTGTTATATGGTTCCCAGTTAATTTTTGATTGCGTGCCGTGTTTCAATTAAGTCAGTTCAGTCAGCTGAGGCTCTGAACAAGTCACTGACTTTATGGATGGACTCATTAAAAAAAGAATTGGCTCATTCGTTCGCAAGTCATTAACATCAAAAGCCAAATACTCTCTAATGACTGTGTAATATATAAATATGTGTCTCTCACCATCTCTGCGCTCATGCCGCCTCTCCTGCAGTGCTGGACTCCTGTCTCGCTCCGCTCTCCCCCTCTCCCTGCCCTGCGAGCGGTGACTGGCACTGGGGCTGGACCTGCGATGGGCGGGTGTTGGTGAGGGGTCTCTCTGGGGGGTGAGTGGAGAGCGGGAGCGACGTGAAGACTGAGCGGGAGGGGGTGAGGATGAGGATGGAGGAGGAAGGTCCCGGTAAAGAGGAGAGACAGAACCCCGTCTGTGGCGAGGGGATGGGGAGTGTCTCTGGGCCGAGGAGCCAGAGTGTGAAGAGGGAGAGTGGTGTTGTCGAGAGAGAGGGGAGGGGCTGCGGCGGTGACGGGGTGGAGTTCTAGACCTGAGAGAGGAAACGCATCAGATGAAATTGATAGCTGTACCCACAATATCTCTAAAACAAAATAGTTATGCAAGTTAAACATCAGGATAATCCACTTATATCTGTCAGCTTGTAGGGACTTAAGGCCGTGACACACCAAACCTACATCAAAGAACAAGCAGTGACAAAAGCCGACTGTGCTGTCACCTCCCGTCTGGACCAAAAGATTGAGCTTGAACACACAGAAGACAACAGCCAACTAGCATGAACATTCAGTGCCTGTGTTAGAGGAAATAACTGTCTATAGCAGCAAGTGGCAGTAGTCTATATTCATCATTCAAAATGGAAAACAAAACTAGGACTGCAGATATACAAACCGTAAACAAAGAAGCTCTTGCTTACCATTTTGAGTATGAATCATGTCGATCATTTTCTTCATTTCGGACAGTCATGCCGTTATGAAAATATTTGCGTATTGGAATGCTCAGTTAAGATTAATATGTAAAATTAGAATAGCCTTCTGTGTGCACTCTTCACTCTTTCGCTATTCTCCTTGTGCACTGGTTTGCAAAGCTGAACAGCCAACTGGAGTAATCGGTCTCACAGACTGATTCAACATGATCAATTGACCAAAACGCCACCGGTTGGCTCCGACACCCCACAAACTGATCTGACAGACGCTTACCAATGGCCCATCGGCTTGGTGTGTCAAGGCCTAAAGAGCCATTACTCCAATCAGATGTGTCACACATGAACCTTTAGAAATTCTCATTTTTGATGAATAAAAAGGTTTTTTGTAACAATATAAAAAGACTTTACTGTCAATTTTGACCAATTTTTGACCAAAATTTATTTGAAAGAATTAGGAACTAACAATTTTGTTTAAGATTTGATTGATTTTGACACTTAACTGATCAAAATACTGCAAGGCTCAATGATATGTCGGAAGTGACACTGGATTAACAATTATTTAAGTGAAGCTCTTCTCACCTCTGCTGCGAGGCTTGTTTTTGGGAGGTGGGTTTGGGTGATGATGACTTCCTTCTGGTTGGGGGAGACACTTCCCTGGAGGGTGGGGAAAGGCTTCCAGAACGTTCCTCTGATGTTATTGAGCGTTTGGCTTTATGGGAACTATCTGATCGGTCCCTGTAATCAAGGAAAAGTCAAAGATTTATTTATTATTTTATAATATTCAAACAAAATTATATTTGATTTGTTTTCACACACCGATAAAGCAGATACTATCAATTGAATCTGGCCCAGCACCATTGAAATGAGCAAATACGACACACAATAGCTGCATTTCCACTGTTGGGCCAAAAGCAAGCGTGCAAGTACGTAACAGGGCCAGTTGCATTTCCACTTGGTACTTCCGGGGCTTAATCGGGCCTCCTTTGGGCTTCCTCAGCCCAACTGCCAGGGTTTTACTTTGGTCCAAAGCGGACCAACTGGGGCTTAAACGGTTATCTCATATAACTCCTGTTTTCTGCCGTTGCTGAGCAGCAACAACACGGACAATTGTCGAGAAAATGCTGTTCAGTCGATGGATGTCAGGAAACTACATCATTGCACAGGCTTCCGAACAACATTAATTTGAGGAGTTTGAGGAGGTGGTTGGTTGTTTCCTGTCGTCGCCGATTCGGGGTCTGAGTCCGCCTCGAACATATAAGGCCAGACAACATTTCCTTCAGCAATGTCCATCTTTACAGGTGTTTTATTTACCTTACTTGTGAGCATCACCAAGCCACAGCAGGCTACAGCATACATGACCCTAGTTACCTATGGTTGGCCTGGCCGTGTGTCACTCAGAAAACAACAGGCCAATCAGAAGAGAGGCTCATGAATATTAATTAGACAGGCCAAAATCGACCTGTTCTTAGCAGAGCTCCCGAGAAAGGAGCTGTAAAAATATATTGAGATGGTTTTTGGTACTTATACCGCAAATATATATTCTTAAGGACATCAAAACTTAAATAAAACTCCAGAAAGGTGTACAACATGGGACCTTTAACAATACTACAATGTATGAAACTTTATGTTTTGTGGATTTCTTTTTAAGGTGACCATACCTGCGCTTTTCTTTTTTCTCTTTGTGTTTCTCCACATCTCGTCCTCTTTCTTTGCCTTCTTTAGGTTTGTCCTCACATTTCTCCTTGTTTTTGTGTTTATTTTTGTGTTTCTTCCCAATCACTGGGTTCTCCACAGGGACAGGTGGAGGAGGACTGGGCGTCCGTGGCCCTTTTCTTTTTCCATGGCCACTCTTAGATGACCTGGTCAAAAAAGTAAATAGCAGTCAAGTATTTAAATTGATAAAAATCTGTTTAAGTTCAACTAAATGCATATAATTTTCCTAACCTGCTGTCTGTCTCCTCTATCCTGTTCTGGTCAGATACTGGAGAGGAGATGACTGAGGAAGTGGAGGACTTTTTTTCTTTCTTTCCGGAGTTCCCACCTTTCCCTGCTCTATGTTTGGGTGAGCCGCTGGATTTACGGGACGAGGGTGAACCCTTAGAACTGGTGCGCTCAGGAGAAGCCTAAGACAGATCAAGAGCACACCAAAATAAAACTCCAAAGATAACAGTCAGTAATAAAAGGCTAATTAATACTAAAATGAACATTAATTTAGACTTTCTCTTGTCTGTGTTCAAATAACTTACCCTGTCCTTAGAAGAACTACTGGTCCTGGTTTTGGAGACTGGTTCCTGTTGAGAACATGCATACAGATTACTATCTGTATTGATAAATTCAGGATAACTCACATAAACCTTCTTTCAATATTTGGAGTTAATGCAGTAAAATGTCTATGGTAACACTTTAATCAGTAAAATGATTGCAAAAGCCATGATTTAAACAACTTTACAGTTCAAATGTAGATTGACAAAATGTACTCTATATCTAATTCCTCCTTTATTAAGCATTATATAGAGGTAATATGAAAAGAATATGCCATCAAATCTTTTCTGAGGACAGTCCATTCGCTTTAGATAAACATTCATATTAAAAAAACAGCTCCACATTTTTACTTTGAACAAAGTACCTGACACAAACCTTTGTTTTAAAAAAAAAAAACCAACTAAAAACATTATGTGGGTTTAAATTGCTGGGCTCCGAATTGACCCCAGAGGGTTAAAAATGTTGGTAAATTTGAGGGTAACAGGAGGGCCAAGAGAGGGAATGGAATAGGTTTCACATGTTGCTTGCTAATAAATAGTTGTCAATTCGTGATACTTTCTCATCTCTTAATTTTTTTATACTTAAAATATACTTAAATATACAATAGAATTGTTTAATTCAGTGATCGGTATTGCTGCTAACGGTAACACTGCTTCCAATGATCGTAATCGGCCCCAAAAATCTTGAACGGAGCACCCTTATTCTGAAGTTTAGTCATCAGATTAAGTCCTATTGCAATTCCTGTTTTTCCTTCCCCAAATTTAAGAACTCTTGAAATTATAAAGAAAAAGTCTAATACCATTTAAGATATTTATGGCCTTAAATTTGATATAACTGAATTTAAGACTTTAAGGACCCGCGAGGACCCTGCAACGTGCAACCCAATCTAATATACCTCTTTCTTGATGATGATCTCTTCTCGTTTGTCCATGTTTTCCTGTTCCAGCTTCATCAGCTCACGTTGAATCTTCTGTCTCTTCATTTCAAGAGATAACTCGTAATCGTAGTCACCGTTATCGGAATCTAGTAAAATCAATGACAAATATATAACTGCTGGGAAAAAAATGGCAAGGAGACAACGAAGCATTACCTGTGATGAGAGGAAAGACTGTACTGCATTCAAAACCCCTTCATCAATCATCCATCAAGTTCACCCAAAAATGACAATTCTGTTATTTACTAACCGTCATGTTGTTCCAAACACAATTCATCTTCAAAACACAATTGAAGATATTTTTTAATTTAGTCTTTTATTCACATATAAACATTGATCAAAGCACATACATAGAGCACATCAAAAATGGAAGCTTTAACGTGCTTGCTTGACATGCAAGAACATGTCAAGTACAGTTTAGTTTACCATTAGAGGCTGCAGAATTAATCGTAAAAAAGGCTGCGACCTCAAAACACCCACACGATTGACTCGGCTATGTCTATTAAACCTGACAAATATGTATAGGTCTTCATGTAAAGGAATGAAACAGCTTAGAAAAACAGTCTTTTCAACCACACAGTATCATTATTTCTGTGTTATAATGAATACATTTTAACAGAAGTACTGGGATAAAAGTTTATAGCTCAGATATAAACACTGAAGTTTACAGTAGCGACCAAAATAGAGTAAATTATCTATTGAAACTAACTTGATGCTTCAAATAAAGATTGTATTATTACATTGTTATATCAGAAAGTGGTGAAAAGGGAAAGTTAAAAAAATGTAATTGTCACTGAATCATTAATTCAAAAGATTTGTTCTTGAAGTCTTTGTGAGTGAGTCATTGAGTCATTCATTGGATTTTTTTTAAATTTATTATTAAAATGTTTTTTTTTCAATAGTATTTTTTTGGTATTTATTTCTAGTAAATTACTTTTTTTTTGTTTAGTTGTCTGTTCAGAATTGTGGGAGAATCACGATCTCTGTTTGAAACAAAAAAAGTGATTCTCAAGAATCGTGCAGCTCTACTTACCATATTTGATGTGCTCTATGTACATTGATCAATGTTTATATGCGAATAAAAGCCTAAATTAAATCTGTTCATATAAAGCGATCCAAGTCTCTTCAGAAGACTTGGATTAAACTGCTCGATTAAAATTCTTGTTTAAAAAAATGTGTTTCAAAGATAAAAAAAAAAAAAGTATTCTGGGTTTGGAATGACACGAGAATGAGCAATTGATGACAGAATTTTCATTTTTGGGTGAACTATCCCTTTAAATGTCTTCTAATCAGATACATCAACTTTGTGGGTACTTTGGAGAATCTTCACCTTCACGACTGGCTTCCCAATCTGCTGTCTCCTCCTCACTAGCAGGAGTGCGTTCCTTTGTGATTTTAATATCCTCTTTCTCTCTGTGTCTGCCTCGGGATGAATCTCGCTGCTAATGAAAAACAAAATTTAAAAGAACTCGCCAAAAACAATCAATCAACAATGGCAAATTGTCCCAGCAAATGTAAGCTATTTCAGCAGCCTACTCTGGTTGTAGGTGAAGTGGGTTCGTCTGCGTCTCTTTTCTGTGTGTCACCATCTACATCCTGTCTCTTATTCTTCATCCTCTCCCTGAGATCCCCAGGGGGCCTCTCGGCTGACCTGCAGGCCAGCACACATGCAGAACGTCAAGCATTCGGACAAGAATTTGAGCAGGTACATTTACGAAACAGCATCTCTTCAATTGAATCTCACCTGCTGAACGTTCCAGAGAAGCCTTTTCCTCGTGATGGGGTTCCATGTGTGTACCGACACGTGTTACCGTAACTGCAGTTCCCAGTTTTTAACCAGTTTCTACAATGAGTCTGCAAGGGAAGACAAATGTGAGACAGTCTGTTGCATTTATACACTTTACAAGGGCACCTGGACCAAAAAAGACATTTTTAAACCCAGTGAACTACTACCTAGACACCAGAAATACTTTCTAGGTAGGCAGCTCACCAAGTTTCCATTGCTCAATAGTGGGTGACGAGTATCCCTACCTCTGCTGCATTACTGGCCGTGCTGGGCCCGAGTCTCTCAAACACGCTGGGCCTGCGGGAGGGGGTGGTTGTGCTACTGCTGCTGTCCGATATGGTCTTTGAATTCTCCACTGTAACCTTCCGCCTGATCTTGGACATTCTGCAGGGCTGCATTAGAAAAATGGCAAATAAAAGGCACCAGCATTTTGAAGCTGAATGCAGTGTTGTAGTTAAGACCAGCTCACTGAGTCAAGTCACAGAGACCAGAAGATGGTCAAGTCCGAGTCAAGAATAAGACCAGAAGAGGGTTGAGGTCTTGTCAAGACAGAGATTGAAGACGAGTTCGATTCAAGACAGAGTCCACACGCTCCAGAGTGCATGACCAATGACAAAGAAAATATGGTTTAGGCATTGTTAGAGACCAAGAAAACATGGCCTGTTGAGTCATGTACTTGGAAGCATGTGGACTATGTCTTGGCTCAAACTCAACTCTCTTCTGGGTTTGGTCTTGACTCTTGTTCTCAACTACAACACTGGATGAATTACATTACATTAATTCTAAGGTCACATTCATATCTAACTACCTCAGCCTACAGCCTATATTATTGTGCCATTCAAGTGGAGTCTGAAATCTGGAAATGGTGACTTCCGAGCACATGAACGACCAATTGAAGTCATATTTACAAGTGGGAAACTCGGAATTCTAGATGAGACACGAGTTCCTGTGTTGTGACGTGGGAAGGGGAGTGTTGATTTGAAAAATGGCAACAACAATGATAATATAGGCTATATAATATAGCTTTAGTCTAAATAGAGATCAGAGCCGGTAGCCTGTTAAATCACAAAATTTTCAGTTTCAGATCTAGCTTTTGGGATTTATTGTTCACAATATAATTCATTTGTTTGGTCTTATGTACTTTAATGAGTGGGCTTCCACACTTTTTGACCAGACAATGAATGTCCCTGACTTTTCCAGTCGTTCATGATTACTTCGTGTATTTAAAAAAAAAACTGTAGCAGCTAACGTTACAAAGATTGCAAAGGAAGATTTATATCAGGTAACTTACCAATGCCTAATATTACGAGATTTACACATTTATAATCTACTTATTTGTGAACAAACGTCTCCAAAACGACAACAAACTTCCATGACTTAAATATTTTTCTTTTTTCAGACAGAAAAAATAATAATAAATCACAATTTTAAAATGATTTGATAGTTCCTGTTTTCCCGTGGGAGCCCCGTTCATGTAAACACTCGCACAAGCACAATAGTCACATTTGTGCAAATGCGACTGCCTACCTCTCTCTATAAGGTGCATTAACAATATTATAACGTAGCTACTAGCAAGGCATGCGAGGTTTCACTAAAAAGGTGTTTTCTAATCATTCGCGTGTTTTAAGCAGTCATTCATTCGCAGAATGCCGCGGTAGAGCAGCATATAGCCTAATGCCGCGCGGCCTACACTGATAGCAGAAGCCTCGATAACGACCCCGCTGAAACTGCTGCTGATTGACCCGTAAACAAATACAAACAGGAACTTTACCCGAATATGAATGATGCGTCAAGTCCAGTTTCACAGACTGTTGGGGATAAACTCCTAATCACATGCAAAAGTCTTGCAAAGCGGACTTCCCCTTAGCCGCCGTCATGATGCTGGAGTGGCGAGACAGCGCAAACTGCACCCGAAGTAGCAGCAGGACTGAGGAGAGGAGGATTATGGGAAACTGGAGGGGGTATTTTTGGTTTGTTTGTTTTATATTTCGTTTAAACCGTTACTTTAAAAGTAAATAAATACAATATACATGGAAAATATAGTTAGTAATGTAACATATTAGATTACGCTTTTAGATAATGTATTCTGACTACGTTTTTCTTTATTTTAGATAACTTTTGATCTTACTCATTTGTCACATGGACTTCAGTAAGATTTTGTACTAGCCTATATGAGACAAATATAGTGCATTTTTCTTTTTTTTCTTCTTTTTTTATAAATGGAGGTGTCTGCATTGCAACACCCATTCATTCACCCATTTAAAAAAAAAAATGTTATGTGCTAATGTTTTTCTTTGAAAGTCTTTGAAACTGTTGATGACTGCTATAAATGTATCTTTGGTGGCATACTAAAGTTTCTGTACCATTCATTTTTGCTTGCTTAGTTGGTAGCCTACATAACTACAATGAACATGTACTCTCTCTTCTCTCTCATCATCATTTTAATTTATTTCCTCCAATGGCAAGTTCAGATTTGTTCATGGCAGTCACATATTATAATGGCATGTGTCTTTTTAAATCTAAATGAGACAAAAACTTGTTTGACAATGTCTTGTAGGCTTTGCAATGGGATTTTGTAATATTCTTAGACTTTTTCAAGATTATTACAAACAGATATATTAAAGAGACGGGTTTAAGAGCTTTTTAAACTGCTATTTATTTTTCCTTCTTATCACCTTGCTCCAAAACTGATGAGCATCGTTGAACATGATTTCACCAAGTACAACATGATCAACACCTTTGTCTGCCTCATCCCCAGAGGAAGCACCAGTGCCCTCCTTGTCCCCTTAAAATGCACCTGGGCTTGCCTCTTCCCCAAGAATAAGAATCTACGTCCTCATCCCCAAAAGAAGCACCTGTGCCTGTCATCTCCCCACAGTGGGCACCCACTCAAAAGAGACCATGATTATGGAGCTTTGGAGCTTTGGTAAATCCCTTCTATCTTAAGTAAGCTGCTGTTCGATTTGTGATGTGATGCAATCTGGATGTAATGATGCGATGTGATGAAGTTGTGATGCAATCTGGAATCATAAATCACACCATGTTTGTTAATTTGGCCAGAGTAGAACTGGACTGAGCCTGGTTTCTCCCAAGGTTTTTTTTTTCTGTCACCTGATGTTGCCCCTGGCTTGCTTAGTTGGGGACACTTAATATTCAGTATATTATCAGTAACACACCACTGTTTTTTTTATTTTTTTTATTGCTGATTCGACTTCATTTCATTATTTGCTTAATTTATTTGCAACATTGACACCTTTATTGAACTGAACTGAATCAACTGACATCAGCTGAAAAATGACCCTGTTGTCTTTTTAGAGCTGCTCTACAGCTGAATTTGATCATGTTTGCATTATTGATCTTTATTTTTCTGTTTATCACTGTAAAGCTGCTTTGAAACAATCTTTATTGTGTAAAGCGCTATATAAATAAACGTGACTTGACAATTGAGAAACACCTAGAAAATGTATATATATATGTATATATACAGTATGTGTGTGTGTGTGTGTGTGTGTGTGTGTGTGTGTGTGTGTGTGTGTGTGTGTGTGTGTGTGTGTGTGTGTGTGTGTGTGTGTGTGTGTGTGTGTGTGTGTGTGTGTGTGTGTGTGTGTGTGTGTGTGTGTGTGTGTGTGTGTGTGTGTAGATATTGATGCCAGTATGCCATACCAAAGACTTTGGCCACTTGTTTGTTTTCTTGACTTTCTTGACCATTATTCTGTAACTGAAAGAATCAAGAAGCAAATTAGAGACCAATACCGTGTGAACAATGTTTTATTGTGGTAAAAACAGCTGTAGTAAATTATGATAGGCTACTTGGTATAGAACACACTTGCATTTGCATACACACAAAACAATAACCTCACTCTCAAAAAAGTTCTCATTTGATGTTAGCACATTTTAAGTACACATTTTGTTTAGTTAAGAGTAAAAGTTAAGAATCTGAATCTACTGTGTGCTCAGGTTGTTGATGGAAGCCCTTTATTGAGTGTTCTTGATCACATGTAAGGCTATGATCTTTGATGCCAGTAGAGCCTCATTACAGGCCTGAGGGATAAAGCTGGGAGGAAGAAGAAACCCATATCGACCACGATCCTGAAGCTCAAAGGTGAAGGAATATTTTATCCCAAGATTATACGCCCAGTCATCAGAGCCTCCTGGGGCTAAATCTTGTGAAAGAAAAACAAAAGTATTAACATAACAAAAAAACAGGCAAAAGTTCAAATACAGTTATCAATAAAATATTTGTATTCTAAGAACAGCAGAAAGCTTACAAATGGTTTTTGCACCCGGACCATATTTATAGATATTCCTGTAGTATCTGCGTATTTTTGTTGAAGCTTCCTTAACAAGTTCAAACTGTCAGAAAGAAGTTATAGAAGTTTAAAAAAACAAAACATTCTTTTTACTTGTATTATTTACTAGAATGACCCACCACAAACACAAACGTTCATGCATTAACTTCATCACACACCAACTCATTGTGGTTTGGAGCCTCATCATAGGAACAGGAGTAAGGAAACAGAAGCATCTGAGAATAGGAGTGAATGGAGAGGTACAGTTTGACTGTGTCCTTATGTGAGCGCAGGAACTGGGCCACGGCCTGAGTCTCTGGTTCAGACTCTGGGAACTGACCGCAATATGTAGGATCACATGGATTACTGGAGGCACCCGTTGCTTTAGAACAGAGTGGAAGAATTAAACCAGGAGTAATATCAATTCAGAACAGAAATATATTTTTTGAGAAAAAAGTAAAATTATAACAGTCGTTTTTAATGAAGGTTTAGTATTTGGAACTCACTGCACCAGTTTGCATCAAAATTTCTGTTCAAATCGGCTCCAGCACACTCGCTGTCTTTGTTAACAGAACGGTTTTTCCTCCACATACGATCCTTGTTGTTAAATGAGAAATGGTAAAGTTGCTCAAGATAAGATTAATGTCATAAGGATTTTTTTCGAATAAGTAATTAATAATATGCACTGGAAATAATAATAATTTTAACATATTACTGTTGTCCATGTGTACTTGTATCCATCTGGGTTCATGACTGTCAAGACGTAAATGTCCATGTTGTTCAGCATCTCTGTGATTTCAGTGTTCTGGTTGTAAAATTCTATTGCCTGGCAAAACAAAAACAAAAACCCCCAAAAAAGAAAAAAACAACTTTCCATTAGATTTCCCATAATTGCTCTAATAATCAGTAATAACAATTACTGGCCATGAAAGCTTGTAAAGATGTATTTCTCAATCTGCTGTATGTCAAGGTCAAATAAAGGCACAGAACCACATTGTCAAGCAAGGTAATCCATTATAAAAAATGTGAAAAATATATCCACCGAATGGAGCGGCAGGACAAGAGGGGAAACTATGAGAGTTGCTGCATTGGTTCTGTTGCTGAAATGGCACAAACTCAAGGCACCAGCAATATCTACGGAGAGAGACCAAGTTTTTTCTGGAGTTTAATTTTAGCGGGAAGAATTGGGAAGCATACTGGCATAATGATCAGTGTGGATTGAGCCAAATATATGCAAAGCAATTGAAATGTGAACAGAAATGATTTAGAATTTTAGAAATGAATGTTGAACAACATTCCAATCAACCAATCAATCAACCAAACGAAGTTCACAGTCTATGTCAAGTGTAGACTTACAACCAGGGTTAGGGGCTTTTACATCAGTGTTATTCACCTACACTGTAAAAAAAAATTACATCCCCAAGTCAAAAATTTCAAGTGACCGATAACATCAAAATTTTTCAATTAGTCTGACGTATTATTTCTCATTGAGCCAATGTTAACAGACTATTGCAACAAGAATTTCACTTGGGCCAATTGAAAAATTTAGATGTTATCGGTCACTTGAAATTTTTGATTTGGGAGGGTTAGAATTTTTTTACAGTGTATCATTTCCCTCTGATTTTACGGAAAAGTTAGGTTTAGGGGTTGGGATAGGGGGTGAACATGTTTTCACAAACTAAAACATGTTCCTGGATCAACATCCTTGTTGATACAACATTCCAATCAACCAATAAGATCTGAGGGATAGGTTTACAGTTAATGTCAAGTTTAGGCTTACAACAAGGGTTAGGTGCTTCCACATCAGTGTTATACACCTATCATTTCCCTCAGATTTTAGGGATACGTTATAGGTTTAGATTTAGGGGTAAGGATAGGGTTAGAACTATGTTTTTGGACAGGATTGTTGTTCCAGGATTAACAAAAGACGTTGATCCAGGAACATGTCTTACTTAGCAAAATCACAGTGACTCTGAGGGTGAAGAAAAGCATGACACAGACAGCTTAGGTTAAGGCTTAAGCTATAATGCTGAAAGGAGATTGAACACTTTATACTAACATATTTGACAAACCACATGCAAAAGGCTGGAGCAATCCACTCCCGTGCATGAATCCCACAGTCCAACCACATGGCCCTCTTCACCTCATCTCTCCTGCCTGACAGCTGCAGCATGAAGACAGACAACCAGACTATAGTCATCATTTAAATTGTGGATGTGTCTGTAATGTGTCTGAAAAATGTATTCAAAGAACACTCAGATCTCTAGTAAATCGATCCTTAATACAATGAGTGTACCTTTATAACATAAAGTGGCCGCTTCTCAGAAGATGACCCAATAAGAATAACTTTCACCATGTCTGAATGATCTTGGTTGGTCTTATTTATCCAGTAATAGATCTGAGAGAAAAAAGTTGGTCAAATTGTCAGGTTCAGTTAAATGAATGCAAAGGTTGAGGTACATTTTCAAATTTTTGTCAATTTACATCTTCTAAGGAATGATATCTCTCGTAGAACACGCCTCCACTCCGGGGATCTGATGTATCGTTTCTGGTCTGCATCTCCACCAGTGCTGGTGTGTTTTCCAAAAGAACTCTGAACAAATATCAAAAACCAGATTTGAGTCTTAAAAATCAATCAGTTGCTTTTTAACATGCAGGCATCAGATACATTCTGAACATAATAGCCTGTCCTATAAATGCAAACACTCATTTAAATAATCATAAAAAATAAACTAAAAAGTTACCTTAAAGGTTCATTATATAATAATCCACAATCCAACAAACTGAACAGATTTGCATACCTATAAGTAATGCCATGTTTGCGTAGAAGTTCAGTGACAAACTCCACACTTGTTGACTGAATGTAAAGGTGAACCTCAGTATTTGTTGTAATGTAACTGGGCGAAGCAGGTTGCCACAATACTGTCTGAACAAGCACAGAACATAAGTTTACATGTCAGCTGAAACTCACAGGTTAATAAACCAAATAAATCAAATAAATTGGCAATAAATAACCTCTCACCTCATTGTGACTTGTCATGTTCCGCACTGTGTCCACATGTTCCTGTGTGGATACAGTGATGGACAAAACCTGGTCACTGTGCATGAATAGGGAAACAGCAGCAATCGTTTTAATTGTTATGTAGGATATGCAGATGAAGGGGCAATAGTGTTGAGAAAAAGGGTTAGTTAGGGTTAGGGTTAGGGTTAGGGTTAGGGTTAGGGTTAGGGTTAGGTTAGGTAAGGGTTAGGTTAAGCACACAAGTACTTTATAGAACAATATGGATACATAATTATTCACAATAACCACTTCAGCAAAGGATGTGATTTCTGTTAATTTAAAACATTTTGATGCCATAACATCATAACAAAGTTATTCATAGCCTACTTGTATTTTAACAGTAATCCATCAGAGCTACAATGTTTGTATATCCACATTTAATAGATGAACGCACATTCAAGAAAATATTTTTAAATGTTGAATAAAAAAAATTGCATTGGAACATATATTGGTGAGATGCTTCTTCTTTTTTTTTCAGTAAGAAGCATAATTGTTTACAGGGAGATTTCACATGAATTACAATAAACAATTATAAAACACTATGAAAACCTCTTAGCTTACTAAATGTTGACATATTACAGAGCTTTTTGGTACTAGGTGTTGCTACAGCCAAGAACTCAATTCATAATAATATAACTGTATACTGCATTCATTATTTATTTTTAAAAAGAAGAAGAAGAAGAAGAAGAAGAAAAGAATTGACTTACTGTTCCGATTTGCAGATACATTTCTCAAGAAAGATGTTAAAACATATCAAGCAAGCCAGTGGTATAAGGGGCCTCATTTTTTTTTTTGTTCTGTCACCAAATAGTTTGTGCAATAATGTAGACACGGTAAGAGGTCAGTATTGATCTAGAACTGTTTGTTTGCTGTTAAAATGTACTTTGAATTGGCTTGGTGCAGCCTATTTCAAATGTTTGTAAAATGTTTATAAGAACTGCATTTTTTATTTTTTTATTTTATTATGATATGAAAACAAATGGTGTCATCATTCAATCTTAAAAGTACATTTGAACATTTCTTGCCTGAGATGAGCAAAACATGTAGGGTAGAAGTCAACCATAAATCTTACCACTAGGTGGCAGATTTTGACAACAGGACGCTGAAACGAAACTGATGATGTACTGTAGGCTCCAGTGCAGTAGGTGGCAGAAAAGCAGTTTAACAACCGCAATTAAACACCGAAAAAGTGAAAAACAACAGCCGACCAGTGGTAAGCATTTCCGGGTTCTGACGAGTGATGTGTTGTCATTTTGGTAAAGATGTCAGCGCACGATCACCTGTCTCTCTGTCTGTGCGATTTAATCAGGTAATCATTTTAAAGTATTTATTCATTTTTATAGATTGTGCAAGCTTGTGTCGAATAAGTGAAATCCAGCGAGCTGCTGTTACAGTACGAATGTATATCAAAATTATCTTTGTCGGTTTATTTTCTGTTTAGAATGAATGGATGGATACATTTATATGTATTTTTGAAACATTAAAACACAGTGGTGGATGCTAATCTGTAGTTTCGTATAATTGCAATACTTCACTTTAAAGTCACTTTAAACCCAAGTTTGATCACCCATATTTATATGATGATAATAATAATAATAATAATAAAAATCCCAAATTGTTCAGCCCATAACAAGTGGCTTATTAATCAGTACAAATTATGTTAGAGGATGTATAGGAAATCTATAACATAATTCGTTAGAATTAGTTTTGTGATCATGTCTATGCACTAACTTTTTATTAGGAAACCTTTTGTATGCCAATTGCTATTACTGGGAAAGATGGATTATTGTATATGTGACTTTTGCCTTCCACAGGTTATTGTGGACACTGCTGTTACCATGCTTCTATCTGAGTCTTGTCCTGACAGCCATCCTCTTCCTCTTCATCATGGGGGTGAGAGCCTGGCTGCAGATGAAGAGGAAGACCAGGAGAGCTCAGGATGGCCGGCCTGCCGTGGCCTTCTTCCACCCATACTGCAATGCGGGAGGAGGAGGAGAGAGGGTGCTGTGGTGTGCTTTACGTGCTCTTCAAAACAGGTCAGCTATATCAGCTCTTTTAGAGTGGGCCATTTATTTGACCAGGCATTTATGGGTCAGTGACGAATAAGGAGTGGAAGCACAAAAAAAAAAAGCACTAAAGCTATAATTTAAATATTTGTTAACTATATTGAAACTGTTATATTTTTAAGCTTGTATTCTATTTTTTAGTTACACATTTTATTGTATGGTTGTTTGAATTTAGTCATTGAAAATGTCATACAGAATTACATATTTATAGTAATTCCATATGATGATGATAACTTCTACCAGATCAAAAGCTAAGGATGGTAATTATTCAGACGATTTCTTGTAAAGTCTTAGAATGATCATGTATGACTGCAGTGTTCTCAACATAATATGGATCTTTTAAACCGGCCCATTAGTTGGTTGTCCATGGAAAACTATACCACCACTTTCAAAAAACATGACGTTTATGCACTTAAATTCAACTTAATATCGTATTTCAAGTGAAATATAAAACATAATTTAATGATGTCCTGTACGTGACGTGGAAAGGAAACTTGCACCACAGTGTATTTGGTTCCAAAAAAAAAAAGGAGCAAAAATTCTGAACAGAGCCTAAAGGGTTAGTTCACCCAAAAATGAAACTTCTGTCAGTAATCACTCACCCTCATGTTGTTCCAATCCCATAGACTTTTGTTCATCTTCGGAACACAAATTAAGATATTTTTGATGAAATCTGAGAGCTGTCTGACTCCTTCATAGGATTCTAGGCAATTTCATTCTGCCGGTCCAGAAAAGTTAGTAAAGACATTGTTAAAATAACTAACTTTTCTGGACCGGCAGAATGAAATTGAACTTTCTTCAGAATAAACTTTCTGTAATTTGTCATCATAATTAATCAGGATGAAACCTGCCCTAGAATGTCTGTTATCCTGGATGACATTGAAAGGATAATAGTGTAGCGATAAAAGTCTTTCAAGTATTACAATTAAATTAAATGTATATCATTAATTTATGAAATAATTTCTAGATCACTGTGATTGTTTTTTTGGATCAACATGGCTGGGCTTTAGCAGCAGCTTATTACATAATGAAAGACTACTCATGATTTCAGGATTCATACCTTTTTTATTCCCGTATATTCACATAGGTACCCAGATGTTTCCTTCGTGGTCTACACAGGTGATCAGGGCGTGACAGCAGAAGAGATTTTAGATGGAGCACGGCGGCGCTTCAACATCAGACTCCCCCGAGCTGTTAAGTTTGTCTTCTTGAAACATCGTCTCCTGGTGGAGTCAAAACTCTACCCACACTTCACCCTTCTGGGGCAGAGCGTGGGCTCCATCTTCCTGGGGTGGGAGGCATTGACTGAGTTTGTTCCAGACATCTACATCGACTCAATGGGCTATGCCTTCACCTTACCTGTGTTCCGTTATCTGGGTGGATGTCATGTGGGAAGCTATGTGCACTACCCAACCATCAGCACTGATATGCTGTCTGTGGTTCGAGAAAGAAACCCAAGGTTAGTCATTAATGTTACTGAATTTAAGTGATTCCACAGTTGAATTTTTAATGATTCAAAACTTGGCTGATGTTGGGGTTAAAAGAACTCCATTATGACCTTATGCTAGTTCAAAAATGACCCTATTTGCATTGTTAATGAACTTATTTTTTTGTATTATGAATTAGTGCAGTAGTTCTGAACCTCAACTTACAACTTATATATTTTTTTCATTTAAAATAAGTATTAAAAGGAAGCCTAATTTTCAAAGTGTGATTCTAGACCTGGAAAAGCTATGCAAATAAAATCTTAAAATTCCATGCCCATTTTTAAAATAATTATATATTTTTTTTAATAATTATGCTAAAGCTCTAAAATATTTTATTGGTTTGAAATTGTGGTACAAAAAATAAAAATCATTATCCTTAATCCTTATCCAGTAAATTACGAACGACTTGAACAGTCATGTAAATTGTTTGTTATTTCACAATATTACTGTTTTACTGTATTTTTGATCAAATAAATGCAGCCATGGTGGGTAGAAGAGACTTTTTTTCTTTTGATTGATAGTGTATATTATTGGCTTATATAAATTTGCAATTACATTTGTGCATTCTAGGTTCAATAATGCTGACTACATCTCCAGTAACCCTGTACTGAGTGCCATCAAAGTGATTTACTACTGTGTCTTCGCACTGCTGTACGGTCTAGCCGGCTCCTGTAGTGAAGTGGTCATGGTAAATTCCACCTGGACATTAGGTCACATTCTGGCTCTGTGGCGCGCTCCTAACCGCACGAATGTGGTCTACCCACCATGTGACGTTCGGGCCTTCCTGGACATCCCTATTGGAGAAGAGGATGAAGAGAAAGAAGCCAAGAAGTGTCACTGTGTGGTCTCGGTGGGTCAGTTCCGGCCTGAAAAAGACCATCAGCTGCAGATCAGGGCTTTTAGAAAACTTCTGGACAGGAAGGGGGCGGAGCCTGCGGGTCGAGAGATCGTGAAGCTGGTGTTGATTGGTGGATGTCGTAACCAGGAAGATGAAGACCGAGTTCTGATGCTGAGGGGATTGTGTCAGGAGCTGGGCATAGCAGATAGGGTGGAGTTTAAACTTAATATCCCGTTTGAGGAACTGAAGAAAGATTTAACAGATGCCACGATTGGGTTGCACACAATGTGGAATGAACATTTCGGTATTGGTAAGATAACAAATATCATGCTCTCAACAAGTTCTTTCTCAAAACAATAGATAGATGTACTTTGTGGAACAAGTAACTAAATAATCAATGTTTGTATAAGTGTAAGTAAAATGTATAAGTCTATTAAATGTACATATATTTAAATTTTCAACCAGATATTACATTTATTATGAAACTATTTTTGTAACGCTTTTCAAGGTTTCATTTGTTAGCATTATTAGTTAACATGAACTAATAATGAACAAAAGTTTTACTGCATTTCGTAATCTTAGTTAATGTTAATCTCAACATTCACTAAGACATTTTTAAGGTAAAAAGTTGTATCTGTCAACATTAGTTACATGAACATTTTTATTAACTAACGTTAACACGGTTAATATACGTTTCAGTGTTAGTTAATGTGAGATAATGCATTAACTAATGTTAAAAGCGAGAAGCATAGTTTCTTTACAGTAATGCATTTACATAACTGTTACACTGAGAACACTCATCTTCTCCGCAGGTGTAGTGGAGTGTATGGCTGCAGGAACAATCATTCTGGCTCACAAATCCGGTGGTCCGAAGTTGGACATTGTAGTTCCCTATGATGGCGGTCCAACCGGCTTCCTGGCAGATGATGAAGACACCTATGCAGACGCCATGGAACGAATCCTTTCTATGACTCCTGCGGCTCGGTTAGAGATCCGACACCGGGCCCGTCTGTCCGTCACCCGCTTCTCAGACCAGGAGTTTGAAGGTTCATTTCTTGCAGCCGTGGAGCCTCTAATGTCAACACTGAGACTATGAGAGCGATGGAGGAGGAGGTCATGGTACTCTCACCGTGTCTCTATCCTGACGGACTATAGTGAATCAGCCCGATATAGTTCAGTCTAGTTCACAAGCTTGTGCTGGCCCCATAGTGCTGACTATGAATCATTCCATGTCTAGAGCAGAAGTGAGCAATTCATACTGACCTGTCTTGTGAACATTTGCTCTTTATTTAAAAAACATCCCTAAAGTAAGGGATGCATCATGGGAAAAGCTGGTTCTGGTGAGATGCCACCTTCTGCTAGCTTAAAGGCAAGAGTGACATTGAATGAAAGAGTTACACACTGCAGATGAACAGAAAGCTGCTGATTTAGTTTTAATTTAAAACGCATGCTGTTTTGTCTAATCTGTTTTATGTACATTATATATGATCAATATTTTGTTTCTTTATAATTGCAATAGGTTTGTTTTGTTTTGTTGTAACAGGTTTCAGAGAGTTACAAATAAGAGTTCAAAAATGTGATATTTCTCTTGGAAGGATGAAACATTATACTAGCTTTATGTTGATTGATCTTTTCTTACAATAAATGATATATGAATGGTGGTCTGGAAATATAACAAGATGTTTTCCCACATCATTTTTAGTAGCAATATTTCTGTTAATACACATTGGACAGCTGTGATCAATTCTTAGCATTGTCACATGCAGCTGTCCAACCTCCTGTAACAAATAAGAATTCTTTTTACAATATAACTGCTATACAGAAAAGGCATCCCAGGAGCACAGATTCTGGGTAAGGTAAACAGTGTGTGTCTGGCTAGACTAGATAGGAAAGCGACCGAGAGGGGCCAAATTCAACAGGGCATAGTACCCAGGGACAGGAGGAGGGAACTGAGAGTATTTAAACAGAATTCTTTAGCTTTTAAAATCTGAATGTTCCTCTAGATAATTCATATTTAGGTTTAGGAAGGTTTCTCATGATAAAGACGCCTCATCCACCTGCAGTAATCTGATTCATCTCATGTTTTAAAGTTGATTATGCTCTATTGAAATGTATTTGACAATTGGTTGATGAATATTGATACTGACTCGTAGGAAGAAATCGTTGTTTAACTACATAGCGTTTAGTATATCTGTATTAAACATTACAGAGAATTAACACTTATAAACCCAATATTTTCTGGTAATCACCACTGGAGTAGCACAATAGAAACCAGTGAGAAAATGGAGACAGTTTTTACTAACACCTGAACATCAGTGATTAAAAATGTAAGAATGCTTCAAGCAACAAGGGGATTTTTCAAAAATCAGGGGAAGTGCAGACAGTCCACTAATACTCTAATGAGAGTTGACATGTAGTTGCAAAGTTATTTAAAGTGAAAAGGGACCATCAAAATAAAGTGTTACCAATGTATGATTTTAATTTATAATTTAATATTTATTATATCATTTTTTAATTGCAATCTTTGGCCAAAGCAATAGCTTGATATTTCTGCCTTTTACATTTTTGCTGTTTCCTAATTCTATAATAAGCTGTTAATGACAAATTCCATTGTAACTACACATATAGTTTAGCAACACCTTCATTATTGGGACATGGTGTCACAAACTGTGGCAAAATGAACTTTGAACATAAGTTTCATTATTCCTGAACAATAACTGTGTAAAAGTTCAAAAATGTTGTTTGACAGACTGTAAGGTCAGTGCCTTCACAGAAATGGACTTTTATTCATATTTATCAGGGTTGGATGTTTTTTTAAAGTAAGCTGTAACATATTTGATGATTCATGAACCTGATCTATCACCAAATTAACTTGTCAAGCCTTCACTGACCATTTCTCTTCGTCTCTTGATAATAGGAGTTCGAAACTACTAATTGTTAAGAAAGCAGATTTCATTCTGGCTTATGACAAAATTAGACATCTGTTCGCTGTTCATCATTCTGCTCATTTCACTGTCAAGAAAATATCTTGATCTCATGCATCATTAAATCTTCAATTTCTCACTCCCCAGTATGTTCTTGTCTGTAATTATTTACTAGCCACATAGTCCTCTAGACAGCGTTATGGATGAACTGGACACTCCTCTGTTCAGCTCCCCTTTGACCTACAAAATAGAAAGGCAACTGTGAAAAGTCAGACTGTGATCACAAGAGGCCTGCTATGGTTACTTTGCAATAATCTATTGCATTTCACTTTTCCAAGAGTAGGGGGCAAATCAGCAGTTTTAGTTATTGTTTAGAAAGAAGTGTAACAGAAATGTGTTTCTTGCAATGTCAAACATATCACAGAATATAAACCAATCTATATGCATAATACTGAAAAGCATAATAATAAAATAAATAAACAAGAATCAACTATTTAAATAAAATATATCCATCATGCAGAAACGTCTGTAACGTTGCATTACTGTAAATTATAAGGTGACTCATATTTTTACCCAGAAAAACGATTTTTTATAGCATTTTAAAGTAGTTTTATGCATTTAAATATAATTGTCACTTAATACATTATAAATGAATTAATAAACGATAAATTTACTATGAAATCATTTACATTACAGTAGCACTGTGTAATTTAAACTGCTTTTCAAGTACATTGCATTCAAATGTCCAACATCTTTACAGTTAATTGTACACATTCATTTTTTTTTTTATCAGATTATCAGAACATATTCTGGGTAAAACAAGCATTGAGTCTGTATGATAAAGTTCCTCTTTATCCAGATGTGCACGGACAGGAGAGTGATGCCAAATTAAACAACGCCTTGTACTAGGAAAGGAGGAGGAGGTCTAAAAGCCATACCAGTTAAAAACGCGACTGTTTGGTGGTAAGAGCGTCCAGTCTGACTGACAGATGAAAATGAAGTGCTGTGTTTTTCTGTATCTGCTCCTGCAAGTTTTTGGAGGTTTAGGTGAGTGTGACATGCATCATTTGCATCACTTGACTGGTAAGACATAAAGAATAATTATCTTATGATATCTGGTAAGACTAACATGTTAGTATAGTATTTGATTAACAATAGAAAAAGATAGGCAGATATTGTACTTTGCATTGCTGAAATCTAAGTCAACAGTTAAAACTACCCATATAGCACACGTACGCCTGCAAGATGTCTGTTAAAGATCACTTCATCTGGAAAACATCTGCTGTTTATTAACATCTGATAGACGTCTTTAAGATGTCAGCTTTACATACATTCTAAATCATAAACATCTTAAAGGCATCTTCTAATCGTTTATTTGATATCTGTCAGGAAATTGTATTGCAGATGAGCAAACACTCTAAACAATATGTAAATTCACACATCAAATAAACGTCTCTGTGATGTACGTGTGCTATCAGGGTACTTTGTTTTTATTAATAAAACGTTTAATCTTTGAAATCATTTAATGTTTAACTTTAAAGCCTAAAAGTAATTGTTTGGGACTATACTTGTAAATTTCTAAATGAGTAACATGACATCTGTGGTGCAACCATAGGCCTTCCTCTGTTTGAGCTCAGCTCTAAAGCAGATGATGCTCTACAGATGGCCCTCAATCAGATCAATGCACGTTATGCCAGGAATCACCTCTACAGAGTCTCCAAGGCGTCTGTGAAGAGGGTCAGTACACGCTCTTACAAAAACGGTTTTATCTGGCAAAACTGGTGTAGGGTGACTATAGGATCTAGTCATCATGGGATTTTCACACTTGACATAGTTAACCCTGGGTTCTTCTAAACCCTGTGTAAACGGAATCTTGGGTTATCTTGATCTTGCTTCACGTTTCACATTGCTCAAAATTTACCCAGGGTTAACAATTAATCATGTCTTAATAAGCTGACTTTTCACACAGTACATTCCTAAACCCTGGGTTAATGTTCTTATTTGCGTGTCAGTGAGACATTGATTGGATGAATCAACTACTTTTCGACTATAAAGGTAAGAATGAAATAGTCTCTTCAGTTGAGTTGACCATTTGAAATTTCCCCCTCAAATACTGAAACGTACTATTTATACAACATGAGGTGTTTCTGTGACTAGCACATGAATATAGGCACGCGATTGGGTGTTAGCATCAAGTCATAACGTTCTAATACTGCATAATTTCACACTGTACATGTTGTGGCTCTACAATGTGGGGTTAACACCGCAAGAGTGGTGCTAATTAACCCTGCTCCGGAACAGGGTTTCATACTTGGGTAAAAAACGGTGATAACCCTGCCTCTAAATTACAAGGAACGTTCCTCTACCCGGCTATAAAGTCGGCAAAAAAACTGAAGTTATGATGTGACTTGATTTTGTCCATCGGGATGTGATTGGATCGTGATTGGATCATTAATGTGATCTCATGTGAGGGACAGGTTGCTCTGCCCTAAGAGACAAGATGACGCAGTAAGAGGGAGGGGAATTTATTTTGATTAAAGATTACGAGGGCACATAGAAAAAGATATGCATGGATAAATAATTTATAATGAATACTGCAATATTCCATACTAAAAAAAGAAGAAGAAGAAAACTTCATGGTGACTTTAAAAGTGGGGGCTAGAACAACAATAACCCAGGGTTAAGCAGTGTGAAAAGCCCTCAGATTGAGGGATGGTAAGAGAAATACAACAAGATGAATAGTTAAAAAAAGCTATAGGCAACAAAACCAAAAATATCATTAGCAGCGAATACTAGCTTTCATATTGTCAGTGATTGTACTGTGATAACTAACTGTTGACCATTTTCTTTTATTCATTTTAAGATTGTTCCTCTGGGAATGGACACATATGATCTGCATCTAAGGTTTGGCATTAGGGAGACAGAGTGCCAGAAGACCTCTGCGGCCGACCCTCAGGGCTGCATGTACCGCAAAGGTTTTTTTGTGGTAAGTTATTTCACATTAATATTATGTGATGATTGACATGATTGAGGTCTGGGTTGGCCTATAGATAACTGGTGTTTATGAAACTTGAAGGCAGTTAGTGCTCTTATTTGTATCTTTATATTGTGTCAGAACAGCTGGTGTCTCTAATGGCATAGTTAGTCTCAGTGCAATTGTACCAGGGCTGTACACCATTCAAAACTGAATTGACAGAGGCAATTTAATCTCTCAGTCAGCTCCCTAGCTTCCTCATGAATCAGTATTCTCGTGTACATGAATTCGGCACTGCAGTAAGGATCCTGGCTCACTACACATTTGGACACTGATTAGGCTACTCTATTTCCGGCAACATGACTTAAGAACTTCCGTTAGGGGAATTGTGGACTTTTCCCTTTGAATTGTGGGACTATTTAGAGAGCAAAAGTTTCAGTGCACTGCTAGGATTTTGCGATTGAGACAGCTCTCAAAATGGCCGACTCCCTGATAAGTGCCCTGACTACTGAACTAGGGAGCTGATTGAGATGCACCCCACTCCTTTTTGATTCCAATTCAGTGGCTGAACTTGAATTGTGGTAGAAAACAGGATGCAATATGTAAATAGTTTGTATAACTGCTGTGAGTGGTTGTAATTTTCAATATAAATTTACCCATCATAATCACACACACACACACACACACACACACACACACACACACACACACACACACACACACACACACACACACACACACACACACACACACACACACACACACACACACACACACACACACACACACACACACACACACACACACACACACACACACACACGCACTTTATCTAGAAACCACAACAAAGTGAAAGAGAATGAAATAGCGCCTATATTTGTATTTAATGTACAAATTTAATAATTGTATTTTATAGAAAATGGTGAAAGAACTATGATCTATGTACAATATATTTATATATTTGACATTTCCTATTCACTATCATTCAAAAGTTTGATGTCAGTAATATTTTTTTAAGAGCAAGTAATGATCTGTAGTGACTGGACTGACTTTGTATAATGGTTTGCAATAATTAATGAATCTTATTTGATTCTTGTCCATTCCCATGGTGTTTTAGTCGGAGGCGGGGTGCTATATCAGAGCACGAGTGGCTCAGGAGCTCAGTCGCATCATCTCTCTCAGATGCACAAAGGCAGACAGCTCGAGCTCGAGCTCGGAGTCCAGTGAGGAGGTGAGTGTGAACATAACGTGGTTCACCATGGACTTGCAAACAGTAGCATGATACAGTATGAGCTGAATTTTAAAGGGCTATGAAACCCTAAAACACGTTTTTTTTTATGTTAACAGATATGTACATGACTGAAAACAATAATATCACAAAATATGTTTATCATCAAGGGCAAAGTGGCTATTATTTATTTTTTCATTTTTCTGAGCCATTTTGTTCTTATATAATGCAAGGTTGAACTAATGTCACTTAATGTGAGGTAAACGTGTACACTCCGAGTTGTGACTGGCAACAAGCAGGAAGGGCTAGAAGGATTTGCATCAGTAAATGTTACTTAAAAAAATAAATATAAAATCATTGACTTGTGAAGTGTCTAGGATAGTTCAATATATTGAATATTAATATGATTATATAAATTATTTACACAACATTTAAAAAAATCCACGACTGAATGACTGATCAATTAATGAAATAATTTGATTAACCTGAAGTTGCTGAGAGGGGCAATGTGAAATCATTTGATGATGACTTCTTTCTACCAACAGGGGGGATTAGGATTATACTACGATTTAAATCATTTTGGGACTAGAGGTAAACTAATTTATGTAATCTTTTTTTACACTTTTATATTTGGTGTATTGTGACCATGTTGATAATGCTCTTGTCATATTTGTAGACCGCCCACATTCAACTTTATCACCAAGCATTAATGTGTCTCCACCAATTCATGCTGGTCATCACGACAACAGGGAAACCAACCATGTTCGTGGCGACCATTTCAACAATCACCTGCCATATCACTGACCTGCATAATAAAATCACATGAAGATTCTTCATACAAATATTAAGGTGCTACAAATATAAAGCTAAATGAAGACTACTGTACTAGGGATATTGCCACTGGCTACCTATATAAT
The DNA here is from genome assembly GCF_965113295.1 of Leuciscus leuciscus. NCBI lineage: Eukaryota > Metazoa > Chordata > Actinopteri > Cypriniformes > Leuciscidae > Leuciscus > Leuciscus leuciscus. The sequence continues at coordinate 30,323,871 of NC_138727.1, read as the reverse complement.
GTTAATAGATACCTGCTGACATCAACCTTCCCAAGAAACCCAATGAAAAGAACAGAAGCATGGATATCAATATGTATAATTTCATTTTAAATTACACATTTTGCAGAGAGATATGCAGAGCATGATGTTCATAGACCTTAAATGGATCAAGACTGGATACTATAATAATTTAATATTAACTTCATTTAGTCACTTCTCAGCAGCCTGAAAAGTTTCATGATATTGTAAGTACATTCAATAAACAAATTCTTCAAAATGAAATGTGGACATGAGATAATATGCATACTTGTTTGTACATTTGCCAAGTGGCTCTTATAGAGTCATTACAGATTGGTACTTAGTGTAAGATTCTGAAGTTGCATGTCATGTCTGAATGGGGAAAATCAGCCAGAATCCTTTGACCGGTAAAACCAACAGGGAAATGTAACTTTTATGTAATAAAATGGTATTTTCTTGTAAGGTGATAATATTTTGATAGGTTGTTTGATACGCATGTTCTAGAATCTTTTTAAGGCATGGCTGTATTCATGAGCCAATAATACAGGTTATAATACAGGATATAGGATAAATCTATGTGAATAATGACTGTGTCATTCAGTCACATGACTTAAAAGTCCATCTCTTCATAGGTGAACAATTTGTAAAAGTCAGCTTGAATGTTCACCAAGGACTAACAAGGAACAGCAAGGCAGTCATTTGTTTTACCTAGACAAAGATACTGCAGCAAATGAGAATATCTCAATTTTAAACAGGTCTAATAAAAAAAAAAGCAAACATTCCACAGTCTCACAGAACTAGACATTGAGGCTACTCCCTGAACAACTCCTCCTTCATGTTACAATTTTGACAATTACATTTAAAACGCACTTAAAGTGGCTCAAAGAATAATAGTGATCAGAATAGATGCTAGATGTATCCACTGAGCACTGGATCTGCCACATAATTGGTGAAAGTCGTGCCGAACTAATATACCAACCAAACACACAGTCTACATCGACCTATACATCTAAAACTCCTCAAACAACAATAACCATCCAATTATTTAAAAAAATGCAGTCTAAAATAACAAAATCTCTTCAGATTATTAAATAATAATATAAAAAGAATATAAAATCAAAATTAAAAATCCCACCCAACCCCAAAGTTCAAAACATTCGTCTTCCCAAAAATCAATAAGATTATTTTATATTATGCAGTTTTGTCTTCCATGCAGTACCAAGGTGCTGAAGTGGAATCACTCAGTTGTTTGAAAATGAAACTGATGCACTGTCACAAAGTCACAGTAAAGCTGAAACTTCTTGAGTCGTTTTGTACAGAACAAGCTGAGCATAATCAACAAAATGATGGCTTCCCCTCTACAACTATGACAGACATGAAATTAGCAAGCAAGAGTGTCCAAGAAAAGTTAAAGTTGTATCAGTTTGTTAGTTTGGTGCTGTGGTCCCGCTTGGGTGGGGCTGGAGGCGGCCCTCTCCGTAGCGTTGCATAGCCTGAGATATTCCCGGACATGAAGCCACTCCCACTGTGCCTCTGTTGGTCATGCAGAACTTCAGGGGGAGGTGGTGGCAAAGCCATGTCATCCATTGTGGCCACAGGGTCCACTTTGTCTCCCAAGACTCGTGAAGACTTGCGTTTCAGTGTCTTGTTAAGGTCCTCCAAGAAGTTGGGTTGCGTGGTGCCTTTGGGAGAAGATGGCAGAATAGGGCCCCCTTGTATGGAAGGTGGTGAGAGCGGTGGAGACCCTCTAATAGTGTTGTTACAACGAAGTGATGCTGGAGGTTGCGACTTCTTCAGAGAACTCTTGCCCCAGGCAGGCTGGGGCTGGGGATTGACCACAGCTATTTTTGGAGACACACCATTTGGATCACCTGGAAGGGGCGGTGGTGGAGGGAGGTCAGACTCCAGTGGGGGAGGAGGGAAGAATTCATTCTCTGGGGGTGGAGGGGATGGGAAGTCTGCAGTTGATTGGCGGTTCTGATTAAATTTGTTCTGCAAAGCCAAAGGAAGATTTGCCAGATTGAGCTTCCCTGGTTTGGGGGGTGCGCGTGGACCTGTAGAAAACTCTTTTGAGGGTGAGATGCTGGAGGTTGATGTTGATGAAGAAGCAGAACTAGGGTTAAACTTGCTCACCAAGTTTCTGCAGGACTCCTGGTACTGGTTGCGTTGAGGAGTCGGTGGAGGTTTCTTGACACCTGCAGCTGAGCTAGAGGGGGACTTTCTGATAGGAGAGCCTGACATCAGAGGAGGAGGAGGAGGGGGAGGGGGAGGAGGAGGAGGAGGGGTAGGGCCTGACATCGGAGGAGGAGGAGGAGGAGGGGGAGGGGGGGTAGGGCCTGACATCGGAGGAGGAGGGGGAGGGGGAGGAGGGGTAGGGCCTGACATCAGAAAAGGAGGAGGGGTAGGGCCTGACATCAGAAGAGGAGGAGGAGGAGGAGGAGGCGGAGGGGGAGGGCCTGACATCAGAAGAGGAGGAGGAGGAGGGGGAGGAGGAGGGGGAGGGGGATGGCCTGACATCAGAAGAGGAGGAGGAGGAGGGGGAGGAGGAGGGGTAGGGCCTGACATTGGAGGAGGATGGGTGGGACCTGGAGGAGGAGGAGGTGGTGGTGGAGAAGGAAAAGCAAGGGTACTCTCTGGTGGAGGTGGTGGAAACTCAGGTGAACGCTGTTGCTGCTGGGCTTGACCTACAGGCTGCCATTTTGGTTTAGCCTTTACTGCAGGTGGGGACTGTGGAGCTTTGTGGCTCTCCGCTTGATTGGCCACAGCAGGAGATGCAACAGGAAACTGGCTAGCAAGCTGCTTAACCAGGGATGGCACTGATGAGGTTTGACTGGCGAGGGGCAGTGTCTTGGAGATGCTGTGCTGCTTGGGTAGTGTTGGTGGGGGTTGGTTCTTTAATGGTGCTGGAGGTGGAGGAGGAGGGGGAGGTGGTGGTGGCGGCGCTGGAACTTGAGGTGATGGAGCTACTGGGGATACTGGAAAAATGCCATGGGAAGTTTTGGGTGCTGTTTGGGGTAGAAATCCACCAGTGAAAGTTTTTGGTAAAACTGCTGGTTGAATTGGCAGCTGTGTTGGGCATGGTGGAGGTGGTGGATTTGGAGCTGGAACAACATGCTGTTGAGGAGGGAGAATAGGTGCAGGTGGTGGGGGAAAAGGGGTCTGATTGGCTGGGGGCAATATGTCCTGGGTTACATTGGAAAATTTCTGGGCAAGAACCTGCTTGAGTCCATTGGTTTTGAAAGGTGCCTGGACTGTAGAGAGTGGTGGAGGAGGGGGAAGGCCATTAGCCTGGATAGGGGGTGGAGGAGGTGGTAAAGGGTGTGATTGGATTGGCACTATGGGTAGAGGAGGTGGTAATGGTTGTGACTGCATGGGCATTATGAGAGGAGGAGGTGGTAGAGACTGTGACTGCGTAGGTTTTAAGAGAGGATGAGGTGGTAGAGGTTGTGACTGCATGGGCATTATGGGAGGAGGAGGTGGTAGAGGTTGTGACTGCGTAGGTTTTATGAGAGGAGGAGGTGGTAGAGGCTGTGACTTCATGGGCATTATTGGAGAAGGAGGTGGTGGTGGTGAGGGGGGCAGAGGGGAGGACTGTACAACTGCTGCTGGGGCTGGTGGACCAAGCTTCAAAACAGCCATGGCTGATCCTGGCGGAGGCATTGGGGCAGGTGGAGGTGGAGGAGGAGGAGGTGGGATGTTTGCCCCTGGTGGAATATTGTTTGATTGTGGTTTGGATAACGGAGAGACTGGTGGCACTTGGTGCTGGATTTGAGGCTGAGGTTTGTGGTGACTTATAGCCTGAGAAGCATTCTGCAGGCGAGTGATAGTACTGTATTTGGCAAACATGGTAGGAGTAGCATGGTGGGGGATACTGGAAATAGGAGGTGGTGGGGGAGGTGGTGGAGGAGGAGGAGGAGGAGGAGGTGGCGGGGCTGGAGTTGCTTGGGGTGGTGCCTGTGTTGGAGCTTGGTGGACACTTCCACGTGACAGTGGAATTGAATGTGCATTTGGCTGTTGCTGTAGGTGTGGATGCTGCTGTTGGGGCACATGATGAGAAGAATGGGTGCTATGGCTTGAATGGGTAGAACGGATTGATTCTGGTCTTGCCTGAACCAAAAACAACAAATAAACAAAAATCAATAATGTGTTATTTCTTATTTGTATATCTTATATTTGTATATCTCCCTATTCAAATACACTTCATTCAGGTCATCAGCTCATTAGTATAGACTCTAAAACCTGAAATGGGTGTCATAAAAATGAAGCATTTGAAATGTCAAGGTAGCACAGGCTCACAAGAATAGTCACCCAAAAATGAAGATTTCACTACATATTTCAGCACCTGATTTCACATCGTTACAAACCTGAATGACCTTTTCTTCCTTGGAACACAAATGGAAAAATTTAGATTTTTCATGCTGTTAAAAATAATGAGGACTAAAGATATGAAGATTCAATAATGACCATAAGAGTGGTCCATACAACTTGAACTATATTTCAATTGTTCTTAAGCCACACAGTAGCACTCTTTGAACCCCCCCCCCCCCCCCGATTTGTTAAGGGTTTGATATCACTGAATGCATAATTGCATCAATTATTACATAATTTATTGCAACTGCATGGAGAAAAATGACCAGCACAGTCTACAGAATCCTTTTGTGTTCCACAAAAGAAAGGAAGTCACACAAGTTTAGGACATGAAGGTGAGCAAATGATGATGGAATTTTCACCTTTGTGTAAACTTTTCCTTTAAATAATTGGTTCATCTTAGTGTTTTATCAATAGATTAATTGAAGAAAGTGACAGGTAAAGAGCAAAGATGTGTCTCTCCAGAACAAAATGAGAAAGAAGAACTCACCTTTGTGCTCTCCTCTATCTGAGTCCCTCTCTTCCAGGCCTCAGAGAAGATTGAACTGACCACACTCTGGGAGCGGGCATGGGAGGATGAAGTGCCATCGGACATACCACTGTCTGTCTGGCTAGAGTGGTTTGACTGTGACTCTTTAAGCACAAACAGATTAAATATTAACAATAACTCATACACTTACAGTAATGCAAGTTAGTAAAATCACTATCATTCCATTAAAAAGGAAATGCTCCAGAACTGCCAATGCTTTCTAGAAATTTCAGTAGAAAACCATGCAAAAAAAAACGAAAAATTTTTTTTTAAAAGGAGCAGTCAGTAGCCTGGTTTCCATTACAGAATTGCGCAAACCTTTTACGATATCTTCTAAATGTCTATTTTTTCCCCTCTGGCGATAAGTCATTCCAAACATCATGGCACCGTATGTTGGTAAGGGTAAAGGTTTACGTATATTGCAGCCACCGCACTAGTCGTATTTTAATCGAAGGAGACGTACACGTGTTATCCACGCATTAATGGCAAGCAAAGCCCCTTAAGCCCGGGACACACCAAGCCGACGGACGGCCGTCGGGCAGTTTTTGTGCATCGACCGACTAAGTTTTCTCAGTATGTTCCGGACGTTTCCGCACAGTCGGCTGAAATTGGTCCTTGTCTGCTTTTTTTCGGCCGATTCGACATGTTGAATCGGCATCGGGCCGTCGGTGTAAATGACCAAATGCCCAATCCTAAATACCAAATTCATTTTCGACTTCGACTTTTAGTTTTCGACTTCGACTTTCAGTTTCAAATTTAGACTTTTAGTTTTCATTTAAGACTTTTAGTTTTAGACTTTTAGTTTTCAATCTGACCCAATAATCCCTCCATAGTCGGTGAGAGAGAGAACTCTGATTGGCTGTTCAGCTTAGTGAACGAGTCACTGCACGAGAATAATAGCAAAACAGTGACCAATGAAGTCAAAACAGTACAGATAGAAGGCTGTTCTAATGTTACGTCATCTTACCTGAGTGTTCCTTGGCGAATATTTCAATATTAACATGAGCAGAGTGGAATAAAGAAAGTGTTTAGCAGGATTGATATTCAAAACAGTAAACACGCACTGCTTAAGGCCTCATTATACTTCTGCGTCGGACCTACGCCGGAGCCTATACGCCATAGGCAACGTTTTGGTTTTAATTTATACTTCTGCGTCGTTGTCCGCGTTGACGCGCACCTAGGGATGTGAAACCCTGAGGGAGGGGTTCTGGCAGACCAATCACAGCGCTTGAGTCCACGTAGAATTGACGCGTTGTTATTTTTTTGGAGAGGTGCACGTCAGGGTACGCCGGAGGGTACGCGCGCTACACACAGCCTACGCCGGAGGGTACGCGCGCTACACACAGCCTACGACGTAGCTACGGCGGCAGTTCGACGCAGAAGTATAAATAGGCCTTTATGGTTTGTGTATCTGCAGCCTGCAGAGTAGGTTTCCCTTATTGAATGACGAATATATATCATATGTCTCATTTACACGCAGAACGCGCATTCTAGCTGACAGTCGGCTGTAGTTCTCTCGGTGTGTTCAAGTGCAGCTTTTTCCCCCCGACGCAGGCGACGCGAGGTGACAACAGTCGGCTTTCATCAGCGCTCGTTCTTTGGCGTCGGTTTGGTGTGTCCCGGGCTTTATACTTAGGAGCGGTCACGTATGAGGTGTTTCTGGGTGTTTCTCACTTCTATCTGCTTCAAGGTCTTGATCAATTGTGGCATTTCTGTTGTTGTTTAGAATCCAGTATTCCCTTAAGTCTTTTGTCTTTTATGAGTTTAATAAAGAACTCTGTCTCGTCATCTGTCCAAGCATACCACGCCTTCTTTAAAGAGTGATCGACTTTTACGTACGCCAGGTGACCTGTAAATGCAAAAAAAACTGTTTCCATTGCAGTTTTGCGAAATATTCCTATTTCAAATTGCCTGAAAAACCACCTCATGCGAGCATAAAAACGTATTTGCGATATATGAGAGTTTTTGCGAAATTGACGTGTTTCCATTAGGCGTATTTTCAATTTGCAATTTAATTTGCGCAATGTGAAGGGCAATGGAAAATGCAGCTAGTGATTACAGTAGGTCTAAGTTACTCACCAGGTATACTGACTGAGCTTGTTCCTGACTTGATGCTGGTGCTGGAGAGTGAAGACCAGTCATAGGCAGCTTCAGTGCGCTTCATAGCTTCCTGGTAGTTCACATACAATTGCTTCCCATACTGTGCATAAAACACAATGTGCAGAGATTAGGCTTAAGAAATTTCCAATGTAAGCTCTGGCAATAAGTTATTTTTCAAATACAGAAGAATGTTAGTTGTATAAATAATTTGGCATATTAACTTGTTCTAGAAGAGCATGTTGAGAGGCCATAGATTTTTATTAATTCCATTAATTCATTAATAAAAGGGATTACCTTAGCAATACGAATCCCATTGACCCATTGGTGTAGAGTTCTGACATCATCACAGCACAGGTATTTGATATATTGTGACTTCTTCTGGATCTGAGGGTGCTGTGGGCACAATCAACAATGTTACCAAGACAATGAAGAGGACAATGGTACAAAAAAATGTCTTTGGCTTGCTAATACTTATAACCACTAGAGGGCAGCAACAAGGGTTTATGGCCTGGACTGGAGGATCAGTGAGGCCCCCTAGTGGAAGTCTGAAGCAGTTATGTTCATTTTTGAAAACATGAGTTTTTTAATAACTAGATAAGACAGTTTGTGAGTGTGTTCCATGTACATTGTAGAACAGCTTTATTTTACTCATAAATTGAAAAACCCCATTATAAAACCCCATAGGAAAATTTGGTGTGTTCAAGTCATCTCGTAAAGATAGTATTTACGAGATGCACATGAACGCCACCACAATGTCGTAAATATGAGTGGGAAGCTCGGGATTTTCTTTAAGCCCTGATCTTTACGAGTTGGGGAAGTGTCAGTGAGAAACATGGCGGAACACCACAATACTTAAAAGGTATTTAGCAGTGATATTGTCAGGCATTTCTATTTACAGCGTATTAAGCTAATTGCCTGCACAGAATATGATGGCATTATAATATAACAATGTAATATGTAACGATAAAGTTTGCAGTGGTTCATAAATTAATTAAAAACATAAAAAAGCAAGGCACACCTGATGCACAGGTTTGCTTTGATTTGTTTGCCTAATTCTTTGTTCTTTATTTTCTAGAACTAGAGTTTGAGAATCTTGCTGTATTTTTGTGTAATTAATTAAGATAAAGTACACTGCCATCTTACTCCAACGAAAGTGACTTGAGCACACCTGCCATCGTTCCCACCTCGTAAGTACGAACTTCTCAGGAGGACTTGAACGCACCATTAGACTTCAGAGATCTGACATCATACCTACACCACTCTATTACCAAATGTTTGAGTACAGAGTTGTTTCATTAGCAACTGAGGTTTGTTGAGATGTTGTTGAAATGCACTTCCATTCAAAAGTTTGGTGTCTGTCAGATTTTTTTAAGTTTTTGAAAGAAGTCGCTTATGCTCACCAAGGCTGCATTTATTTGATAAAAAATACAGTAAAAACAGTAATACAGTGAAATATTATTACAATTTAAAGCAACTGTTTTCCATTTTTAATAGATTTTAAAATGTATTCCTGTGATGGCAAAGCAGAATTTTCAGCAGCCATAAACTCCAGTCTTCAGTGTCACCTTCAATATGCAAGGTATTGAAATCACTTTTGAACGCGTGTTCGCTTTTCAATTTCACTTTCTGATTAATAGAAAGTTCAAAAGAACAGCATTTATTTGAAACAGAAAACTTCTGTAACAATATACTGTACATGTTTTTATTGTCAAGTCTGGTCAATTCAATGCATCCCTGCTGAATAAATTATATGAAAATTATAATGAAATTATATAATGAAAAATATTGATTTTTTTTCAAATATTGCACTACTTTTTAAAAGTTTGGGATCAGTGTGACAAGAACAAGAGCTCATCCATTTAAACAGCTTAAGGATAACAAGCCAGCCATAACATCACATCACATCTCTCTCTCGCGCGCGCGCGCACACACAAAAACACACACACAAACACACACACACAAACACACACACACACACACACAAACACACACACACACACACACACACACACACACACACACACACACACACACACACACACACACACACACACACACACACACACACACACACACACACACACACACACACACACACACACACACACACACACACACACACACACACACACACACACACACACACACACACACACCTTGAGGGCCAGGCAGTAGTCAGTGGGGGCCTTGTACTTGCTTCGGTAGTCCTGACCATAATAAACATTAACATGGTCCAACTGCAGGAAGCACACCAAATCCCTGGAAGCCTACAGCGTTCAAAATAAACATTAATATTGTTTTATATTTATTAACATCTGTTGTTAATTTGGACAGTTTATTCTGTATAGCTTACAGTGAAGGATACTGCGATGATAAAAGCAAATATTTAGAAATATAATACTATAAACTGCAGATACAACAAAGCAGAATAAATTATCCAGGGACAAATCTTAACTGGCATATCGTTAACTGTCACAGAATTTGATACTAACACAAAACCCATGTTTCATTTGTATGCTTGTAACAGACGTGATAAAATAATGAGTAACTAACGTATTCAACTTAAAATTATATAACAAAATAAGACATAGGGGTTGATGTCAAAGTGGATGACAAACAGCATATGGTTTGTGTAGAGTATCCTCAGTGAATCCATAAACAGGAAATTCCACTCAAGAGTTCATTAGGTTTTATGTCCATTTAAAGAGAACATGACACCAAATCATATGATAAAACAAAAATAAACACACACAATAACACTGACCTTGGCTTTGCCCTTCGGCACAAAATAGATGCCAGATGCCCTCAGCAGAAAGTAGCGCTTCTTCCAAGACTTTTTACCATCCTCCTTCAACCACAGCACTCCCTCTATTTCAGGAACAGACACTGAGCTTCCACAAAAACATTCCTTCAAGACATAAAGATACAAAAACATCATTAAGCATTCTAAAAAATATGTTATCTTGACAGATGGAGACAGATATAAACTCTGTCAGCCATCACAATTATCACTTCCAAATTAACATCACAGTGATGAAGGCTTTGGGACACATTCACTAACTGCTTGTGTATGTACTTATTTGCATTTTAAACAAGGAACAATATTAAAATCTGATGTTTTGTACAAAGCAGTTGCATTATAACTACATTTTTAGCCATATTACTATGTAGTTGTATTATAATGTATGTTTCACCTCTAGCAGTGCCTCCTTGTTTCTGTCTGCCATCTCAGAGGTCTCCTTCCTCCCAAGTAAATAGTTCTTAGAAACACAATATGCAACAAGTGAATATAAAAGCTCCAGTCCACACACACACACAAAAATCATAACTCATTACTATTACTTTAAGCCTAACTTTATGTAAGAATGTGTGCATAATGTTCAAAAGTCTAGGGTTGGTAAGAGTTATTTATATTTTAGAAAGAATGCCTAATGTTTAATCAGATTTCCCCCCCCAGCATATATGGAACAAACAATAGAGCTTCACCTGTGGGTTTTTGAAAAGTGCATACTTTTCAATCCGCTCAATAAACATGAGTTTGTTCTGACTGTCTCTGGTCCAGTTGAGCAAGTTCTCCACAAGGTTCTCATGGTCTTCAAAAATTCTCTCTGAGGAAAAGAAAGAACGTAAGAGGGAGTGAGAGTGATAAAGTATATAATAATCTACATATTGTCCCTCAGGTTCACAGGTCATCTAAGCATGTGCAAGCATCCTCACCCATCTGTAGCTCAGGGATGGTCTCGACCAGGGCCCAGTCTGGACTGTAACCGCAGTGAGATTTATCAAGCAGGCTATCCAGCACCTGCCTGACTGTCTGCCTCTCGTCCACCATCATGGTCTTTGAGCTCTCATCCGACATGTGTACACGTATCACCAGCTGATGAAGAAGAAGGAAAGCCCAGTTTCGTTCATTCAAGTACATATTTTATATTGACTATATTTACACATACATTTTCATGGTAAGCCACATTTCACAGATTATACACTAGAACGAGTCAAACGTTTAGACATACTTGACTGAATTTTTGCTTGTCATGAGCTTAAAAACCTTTTTATCTAAAGGCGTATGTTTAAATGCTTGTCTTTAGCGCTTTAGATAAACATACAGTATATTAAACAACTACGTATGAACATATTTACAAAAATTTATATTTTTTAAATGGATGAATTGAATAGGATAGTGGAAGAAGCAGCCAATAAGTGGATTGTAAACATGGCAACTCCATCAATACCATTTAAAAATCATTCCAGGATGCACCTCATGTTGTTTGGTTTGTTTGATCAAGTTGATTGACAAAATGGCCAGAGTGTATCCCCAAGCTAACTGTAGTCTAGACAAAGGATGACTACACTGAATAAACTACAATATAATCAGGTTTTGGCAGGTTATGATTCATAAATTATGTTCCATCACTGCATGCCATGGCCATCAGAGCCCCTTCCCTAAGAGGAGCCTTCAACATTAGCCAAACAAAATTTAAAAGGTCACGGTTTCAACCTCTTCTCACTCCCAAGGCATCTGACAAATTTGACATGGTCAAGACTCTTGTGTACCACTACTCCAAAAGGGCATGGGAATTTTACCATCATGAAATTTTGTGGTGGGGTATAATTTTATTATATATATAAAAATTCAAATTAATGAATATTTAAATCCAAGCAGTGACTGATACTCTGATTTCTTTTTGAAGTACTGAATGGCCAATAAATTAACTGATGAGTGAAAAACTTAATTACAAACCCTGAATATAATATAGTTCCGGTTTCTTTTAAATTATAATTTTTTTGGTCACTTTGGAATTTTATAAGAAACAAATATTACAGCACGCTTTACTCTGGTGCTGTCTTTGAATCAGTTTTGACAAATCTTTTTTTTGTAGTGTGTACTACATAAATACACATAGTGACAACTTTCTATTGTCACTATAATCAAAATATTATGATTTTGATTCAGAAATGTGAGCAAAACCAAAGTATATTGATATGTTCAAGGCATGTATATCATCATAACTAATATAGCTTGTGAAATATTTCTCCAGAGATATAACATGATGGAACACACTTATATCCGATTAAAAAGATCAAACAGATCAAATGTTTCAAATATAATGAAATAAACAAATGGCATGCACCTAAAATTTGTGCACTTGTTGGGATATTGTATAGAAGGAAAACATAATTAGTACAGTATGTTACAAATATGTAGTTCAAATTGGAATGGTTGACTTGACTGCGCGCAAAGATTTATGAACTGAATTGGAATATGAAGTGGATCTTCAGAAACGTGGTTTTAATAAAGACTAACTGGGAACAGAATTGACAACTGGCTTTCATCCATCTCTATTTCACACCCCATTTTCTTTCTTCCAGAGAGTGAGGAACAAAGAGCTGGGAGTGAGAGAAAGTGTTGCATAGGCACATTAACAGACAGCACTGCCAGAGGTCCTGAAAGTCATAAGAATATCAGGGAGTATGAGGCACTTTTCCAAACCTGGTCTCAGCAGAAAACACTGCTAATTTATGCTCTCTTCCCTCTCACACATATGTTCAAATAAACACGCAGACTCACACTATATCACACATCTGGACCTGGCCTGCCTCATTCTTTGACCTCAGCACAAACAATCTATCACTTTGTGCAATGTTTCAATTGAAGGAAATGATTGCGTACAAACTCAGAACCGTAGCAAACTGAAACACAGATGTATTTCAGGAAACGACAGAATTTCAGCAGAATAATCACAAACTTTCACGTTCAATTTAACCGATTAACCACTTTTTAAAGTGCACGTTTATATGACTTATGTTTTGACTAAACTGAATATAAATTTTTTTCAAGACTTTGGTCAGGTGCTCAACATATACTACATGCAGTGAAAAGTAATTTTTTTTCCTTAATCTAATTTTTCTTTCTTTACAATTTACATATTACATTATGAAAATTTGGACTCAAGTAGAATTTTAAATATTTCTTATTGACATTTTTTTCTTTTATTATTGAAAGCGTTTTTGACGCAGTCTCATTCTGTATCGTCTTGCTGCACCATTGCTGCCAGTTTTCTTTTTACACATAATGAATGGAAACAGTCATCTGTCTTGGCTAAAGAGGCCCAATCACTGTACTGTATCTAATTCATTCACTTGGTATTAGTATGTGCCTGGTGGCATTTATTTTGACAGCCCTTTTCTGATGAATGGAGTAATAGGATACATTGTCTCTTACAAATAAACCCAAAACAGTTTACACGACAATAAAAAACCCACAAAGAAAAATTTTAAACATGTAATTTGAAGTAAAACCTTCACCGACGGCTATGAGGGACTTGTTTGTGCATCTTCCATTCTAGGCAGACAGAGTCTCTCAGACACATGGGTGACCTATTTTCTACTGTGCATTCGTTCTATGGTTTCTCCCGCTAGAGCGTGTGAAGGGCTGCATCATGCAGTACACAGAGGAGGTTTACTGACCCTTAGGGGGATTCAGAGAATCACAGTGATTTTGACGTACCTTTTTCACCTGGGCTTCTTTAATTTTCTCTAGTGCCACACGGATTTTCTCAGCCTTCGCTTTGGCAGCCTGCTCCTCCTGTGGATGACACAATGACATGTTAACAAAGAAACACTCGCAGAGCATTACTTTCATCCACTACTGAGGTATGAGATCAGACAGGTGGATTTCTGTTTTGCACATATCCTCACTTACCTGCCCTCTCCAACATGCAGTCATCACATCCATTTCTGACCATTTAAAACAATCCTGAAACAATTGCAAAGTCTCTGTATCTGATCAACCAGCAACCAGAGACACAAAAGGAAGTTACACGATCACTCTGCTCATGTTAACGGTTCCTTAGAGAAATGGCTGCTCATTCATTCAATACCAATTCAAGGAGATACACAGATTCACCGCCGCACCAGCTTGAATGTTTCAGAACTCCATTAACCAATGTTCTCTTCATAAACGGCAGCTATAACAAGACTATTTGAAAGGCCTGACAGGTACTTCCAGCTGAAGTTTCAGAGCTGCCGCGGGAATGGCCTGATGAAAATAATTTAAATAATCCGGAAAACAAAATAAGTCTACTGCAGCTCAATCTGAAGAAATGAAAACGCTTCCCCTCACATATCTCTACACCCAGAGTACCTTACACACAACTCTACTGCTCAGCATTGGGAGGGGATTGAGACCTCCCCCTCTCTTTCTCTCTGTGAAACAGCTGCATGTCTCTGGTAGCGTGCCCAATCACAGGGTTTAATCCCTCTCACCAGCAGACCAAGCCGCCATCAGCTATAAAAGACCCTCTCGTACCACTTCTCCAATCAGAATGTACATATGCTTCTCAGCGGCCAATCAATTAGGTTAGTTTCTGTGACCTTCTTTCCACTGGCCAATAAAGTTGAGGCCAAATGCAGATGATATTGTTTTCTGATGCTTTTTCTGTGGTTGTGGGAAAACACCCTCCACCGTGGGGATGAATGATATCTAGGCCTTGTATTTATTGTTTCACCCATTAATTTAAAGAAAAAAGTTAGTTATAAGGACAAGAATTTTAAGTCAGGTTGCGTAACTTGCGTTACCCCCTAACATCAACTTTGATTATTATTATGCCATGCTTTTTCTAACAGGACAGAGATGGGCAGATTAAGAAACACAAAGTCAGAGAGACAAATAAAGATTTCAATATGCAAAGAATATGCAATGGAATGCATATAATGAAGACAGGAGAGAGTGGGGAAGGAAAAAAGGGGTATATGTGATCTGAAAGATCAGCTTCTCTTTCTCGAATCATTGTCTACGGCAGATGCATATTTATGATGCAGAGAGAGAGAGAGAGAGAGAGAGAGAGAGAGAGAGAGAGAGAGAGAGAGAGAGAGAGAGAGAGAGAGAGAGAGAGAGAGAGAGAGAGAGAGAGAGAGAGAGAGAGAGAGAGAAAATGAACAAAAATGGGAGAGATCTGCAAACAGCCGAGGCTCAGGCTTCGATAAAAAGCATTAAATTCCCTTTGAAGTCTTTTTTCCTTTCTGTTCTCTCTCCGTCTGTGTTTGAGCAGAGAGTCTGTGTCTCAGCAGTCTGCAGTGAGTCCATCCAGAGTGAACAGGAAAGCAAACACTGTTTGAGAGATCTGATGAAATCATGAGGAAACCAGAGTGGGATTTCAAGAACATCTCCGCTACAGTTGTCTAAATGCATAATGCCTTTGTCTATTCTAATGTCATGACAAATATACAACTTAGATGACTCAACTTTATTTAAAGAAAAAACTAACCCTAATTAAAATGACAAACTCATTATTTAATGCCACTTAAAACCGAAAAATTCTGCACTATTTCTAGGTCACTAGAAATTCTAGAGATCACATTTTGCATACTAAGAAACTTCACAAAGAAAATACTAAGAAAATTAATTCAAAATAGCTATTCCTGTAAACATTTCATATACATGTAAACTTGAATATACTTACTATACTACAACAATTACAAGAAATAATGTTGTAATGCAGTACAATGAACTTCAGAAAATAATAAACCGTATCAATTGGGCCATTGCACAAGCTTCATGGTTTAACAAAAGCTCACACATCCTTGAAAAATCAAAGTGGCATCAGATTTAAATTCTTATTATTTAGTAACTCGACATAACAAAATGCTCTTAACCCGCAATTCCCTGCACCAGAAAAAGCATCTACATTGGTATGACAACATGGGAATTTCAATCACATGCATAATATCTATTCTCAAGAATAAATTAAAAAAGTTAGTCAATACAAAGTCTTTTGTTAGCTAATTAATGTTTAAATGTAAATGTAAAAAATACATGGCTGTCTATGCTGCATCTACAAACAGATTTATTAAAGCGATAGCTGACCCCAAAAAATTCTGTCAGTACTTACTGACCCTCATGTAGTTAAACAGCTGTATGATTTTCATTCTTGTATGGAACAAAACAACAACAACATTTTTTTTTTATATATATATAGAAATGTATCAGTTTTGTTCCCACAAAACTGTTTGGCTACCAGTTTTCTGCAAAATATATTTTGTGTTCTGCAGAAAGAAAGTCATACAGGTGTGGAATGACATAAGGGTGATCAAATTTTATTTTTTGGGGTGAAATATCCCTTTTAAAATAATACTGTTTTATCACAAGGAAAGTAAAACTGTCTGTGATTCAATATATATTAAGGGACTCACTAGTGTTACTAAACTACTTGTAAAACAAACACCAATTTCACACACAAATTGTGGCATAAAAACAAAATAATAGGTAAATGTGTTTCAGTTTTATATAAGAGCTCCTGAAATGTCCTAAAAAGAAATTATGTAAGTGATGAGCAGCCATTTCTTCAGGGAAGCAGTGACAATAAGGCATCCATACAAACCAACACAAACACAAATGTAGCTAGCAAAACCCAGCACCTCTCTACAAAATATCCTGCCAACCACTAACTGTTGTATTTAAGATACACATTTCTTAAACGAGGAACAAAGAATCTTTGTAACTTTATCACTTTACATTATGAAAAACACAAACTCCTAAACATTCTACCAAGAATCTGTGAGCGCTGACAACTGACCATTAAAACTAGGAAACCTGACTGAAATAAAGTAACAAAATACAATAAATAACACATACGCCATGTTTTCTTGTCACAGAAAGGTAATGTAGGGTGTTATTATATAATGTATAATAACATTATAGACCCTTTGGACTGGATGATCTGATTTCAACTTTAAATGGCAAACATATAAAGATGGCAGCAAAGAGAGAAAAGAAAACAGAAGATACAACACTTTAAAACTGAAAGAAGGCAGTGTGGGTGGAGCAAAGTGTCAAGTCTGGCTAGAGGACTGAGGTTAAAAGGCATTCTGTGGACACATAAACCAAAAACATGCAGATAAAGGAAAAAAGAAGCAAGCGAAAGAAGGTGTCACCTTGGTCAGCAGGTGAGAGGGTTTTCCTGCAATGTTTTTCAGAATCAGAGAGGTCTCCCTGTCCAAATACGAGTGCTTCAGGGTGCAGGGAAAAGATAAACAGAGATTAATCAGTGCAATGATTACTGTGATTTAAAAAATGATAGAAATACATACTTGATTGTGGTAAAGCATAGAAAGTGTGGAAGCACCTGAGCATCGATAATTCAAAATCAGAAAGAGGTGGCATATAAAAGTGTGGAGGGAAAACAATATATAAAAGAAACAGAGTCTTGTGTACTTCTTTTAGTCCACAACAAAATATTGTGATCACAGTTCTCTTATGCTGAGAACACACTGTTCCTGAGGTCCTTTTGTAACCAAAAGGATGACATTATGAATCCTGGAATTATCACAGGTGTGCTAAGACCCAGTATTTTGAGAAAGAACATCCTGTGTACACATATCCTTTACCCCAGCCGTACACACACACACACACACACACACACACACACACACACACTTACAGTCCTTTGATCCACCTCCCCCTCCTGTGAGGCGAAGTCAAGATGCCGTCTGGTAGCTTTACCATTGGCCCTTCGCAGTAAGACATGCTGGGAAAAGGGGTGGGGGAGGTAGTGACATCACATACAGAAAAGGTGCAAACATAAACACATTAATCATGCAAGCAGACAATGCAAAATGATGCATGCACAAGCAAGGGTCAATATATGCTGTTACTCTGGTAAAACATTATGAATGTTAGGGTTTAATACAATCTAATCGACAATATGCTGCATATACTGTTGATTAGAACAGAAAATAATTTTGACTCGTGCCTCAGTTTACAGTATTGGACGTACAATGGAAGTCTATGGGGAAAATTCTATTTTTGTTAATGGGATAGTTCACCCAAAAATGAAAATTCTGTCCTCATTTACTCACCCTCATAAGACTTTGTCTTATTTTTGAAAAACAAATGAAGATATTTTTTAATATTCTGTCATCATTTTAGTCCATCCACTAAAAGACTACGTGGTTTAGCCCAAATCTTCTGAATTGATTTATATAATGAACAAATTAAATTTAGGCTTTTATTCACATATGTGACCCTGGATCACAAAACCAGTCACAAGTCGCACAGGTATATTTGTAGCAATAGCCAGCGATACATTGTATGGGTCAAAATTATCGATTTTCCTTTATGCCAAAAATCATTAGGATATTAAGTAAAGATCATGTTCCATGAAGATATTTTGTAAATTTCCTACCGTAAATATATAAAACATTTATTTTTGTAAGTGAATGCAGCACAATCGCGAACATAAATGGACAACTTTAAAGGCGATTTTCTCAATGTTCAGATTTTTTTGCATCCTCATATTCCAGATTTTCAAATAGTTGTATCTCGACCAAATATTGTCATATCCTAACAAACCGTATATCAAGATGAAAAAAAACCGTATAAAGATGTATAAATCTCAAAAAAAAAAAAAAAAAAAAGACCCATGTGACTGGTTTTTGTGGTCCGGGATAAACATTGATCAAAGCACATGCACATAGAGCACATGAAAAATAGTAAACAGAAGCTCAACTGTATACTTGCTTGACACTTGAGATGGACAAAAATGATGATAGAATACTGTATCGTGAAGGTGAGTAAATGATGACAGAATTGTAATTCTTGGGTGAACTATCCCTTTAATGGGCTTGTATTTAACTGTCAAGTTTTCAAAATGATCCTTTTTGTGGTGAGCATTCAGTTCTAGGCAGATTAACTTTTATTTATGCATTACCAATGCAAATCCTGTGGGTGGGAGTGAGTTTGCTCCATGTTATCAATGCTTCGCAGATAGTTACGTCATGTCCCTTCTCTGGTATCCTTGCACATGCTGTGCAAAAAATACTAGTTTATGTGGTCATGATAGTTTTGACATATTTTAAGCAATTTCAGCACATCAGTTTCACTGTTTGACATGTATAATTCAAGTCTTTTGGCATTACTTTAGAAACAGTATGTATTTTAACATTTACTGTGCTGCTCTGCCTAATCAGATAAAACTGTATTTTCATATCTTAACTGTAAACATGCTTTTTGTTTGTTTAAAAAATATATTTTCAGATATTATCCATTTTTATTTATTTATCAAAAATAGTTTTTTTATAGGTCAAAAAAACACTTTAATTTTCTCATAATATACATTGCACATCACCACATTTCTCAAAGAGTCTAAAAACGGTTTGTTTCAGTCAGTCTAAACTTATTCTTTCTGAGAGCTACTCTGCTCTGATTGGTCAGATAGCCAAGTCTGTCGCGATTGGTCTACCGCTTGCAGTGCATGGCAGAAACGAAACGCCCATTACCATATCTGAATTTTAACTCCGGAGGCTTCCTCAGTGCTTATATACACAGCGATACAAACGATGCCGTCGCTTTTTCCCATATCAATTTCAGCGTGAGTCCTCATCCTTATGAAGTGTATGCAAAGTGGATTCACAGCAATGAAAACAGTGTCTTCTTGACATGTCAACAACACAAACCAAACTCTTCTAGGCCTCAGCTACATCTAGAGTGCTTGAGGGCGGGTCAAAGTAGACGTTGTTATTGGGCAGCCAATGAAGACCATAGGCTGGTATTATGCAAATTTGTTAGACTGGATTCAATGACGACTCGTTTTGGCAGTTCAGAATTACTTCTTGCTTTTAGGAGACAATAACTTAATTTGATGTGCACTTTGATCTTTTCAACTTTGCAGACCTTTTACATTCACAAACAGCTAGCTATATTACACACTGCATGAAAGGTAATATTAAAAAAGAAAAGAAGCAGAATAGGGGCACTATAACTCAGTGGCTTGTCTTTAACAATCCTTAATCCTCTCCTCCATTGTTTCATTCAATACCAGGGGTTTTCAACCTTTACAGACCAATGGACCCTGTACCCCATCCCAATCAAGCAACCTAGAGACCCCACATATACACTCTTAGAAAAAAAAGGTTCAATGGACTTCTATATAGAACGCTAAAGTTCTTCGCTCAATTTTTAAGAACCCTTTATGCCGAAAATTTTCTATATAATAATACATATCTTAATTGTCTTAAATTATGGCATAATACATTCATGTTTGTATTGAAAGTATTGAAATTTTAAAATAACTTATGCTTACAAGCGGTTTTATAAAAATCGAAAACAAAATGAACTATGCCTGACAGAACCCTTTAAGGTTCTATACAGAACATTTTATTCTAAGAGTGAAAAATATGCTTTTTATACTGTATATCTTCACTGCAGCAGCTCTTCACAGAGCCCATGGGTCCACAGAACAGTGGTTGAAAACCCTTGTTTCATATTAATATAGAGGACAGAAGCCATCTCATCAGTTGCTCCTACAGAACTTTTTTTAGTGTAAGCATACAGTACAACAACAAAGATGTTACTAAAACAAACACATCATGCATTTAAATGAGTTAGAGTAGAGTAGTCATGTAGCAAAGCAGGTGTTACTGTCACACTGTAATGTTTACAGTGACCATGTAAAGCACAATGTCTGTCACGTGATATTTTCATGCAAGATTGCGACGGGAGGATTTGTGCACGCATTCTCTTTCACACGCAGACATGAAATCACATTGTTCCATCTGTGAAACAGCGCTAGTTTACATCTAAAACCGCAGTGTGCATTTATAGCTTAGTAAAGTATCAGGGTCTGTACATCCTGGTGCAGATGAGCAATGCTGTGGTTAGAAGAGTGGCGTAATAACATCTCTGTTTTATCAGATTTCCTTCCCAGGTTCTGACAGCAGTACTGAAGAACTATAAAAGCTGAGTGTGCGTACTTTTGAGAAATTGGTTGTATATGAGTGTCTGAGCAGTAAGTGGGCAGCCAAGAGATGACTCAGCTTTAATGATTCCATGGTGAATTCAGTGAAACCTCCATCATCACATTTCCCAAAACCACAATACAGACTTTGCCCTCAACAAAAGAACAAACAACTACTATGAATAGAACTGTGTGTGTGTCTGGGTCACAGGGAATGTTGACAGTCCAAGTAAAGAGACCCTCTTTGTTCTAAACGGTTTCGTGAATAACAGGATAAACATTTTAAATGGTCAATGACTCTTTGTTTTTTGGTAGCAATTAGACTGACAGGAAGACATTTATTCAAAATAGAATGATGATTTTTCCTGACTGAAGTTGCGCAGACAGGAAAATAATTTTAAATGTAGATTTTCCCCCCCTCTTAAACGCCCACATATACACTCTAACATCCACATTAAGAAACTCCTAAATAATTACTGGCAACTCTTTGGTACTAAACTAAGTCAACATGAAATCCTATTTAGTTTGATGCACTCTTATTTTCAATTAATCATATGTGTTTTTACATGAAACATACATTAGTCATTGTAAGCTTTAATAAAAAATAAAAAAAACCTTCTTAAATATTTTTCTTTTTAAAATATCAAAAAGCAGTTTTGTTCAAATATTTTTTCCCAAAGAAATATTTCAAAAAGATTATGTTAAACTACTAGAAAACTGAATTCAATCTTTCATTTTAATCTTCAAGTGAGACCTTTTCTTTATTATATCATCAGGATAGAAATTTGTGACCCTATTTACACAAAATGAATTTTAGCTCAGAAAACAAAAATTATCACCATAGAAGAGGTGATTAAAGTCATTGTTGTATTAATTGCATATTTAATGTATTTTTTTTTTTATAATTAAAGGTGCATTCAGTTGTTTTATTAGCTAGCCTTAGCATCGCTGTTCTTTGGGTTCTACAAGTAATGATGTTAGATGTACTGAATGCACCTAGATCTGAAAATGTAAATGTAATAAAGAAGCATCGACAACATTCATGTTGACTTTGTATTTGGAATCTCTAAACTGGAGTTGTGAGATTAGGCTACACTGTATGTGGTAAAGGGACCAGGCCCGATTTATACCATTATCCCTGTGCTGACTGACAACAATGCCTCTCGATCCATTTCTTTTGTGGATATTTCTTTTCTGGTGTTGTGCTTCAGATTTAAGCCCCTCATATCTGCTTTCAGTTTTCATCTCTCACTCTGCTGAAATTTCTCTCAAAGGTTCTCACAGTGAGAAGCTCTTCTATACCTCTGGTCTTCTATGGACATGCTGTCATGTTAACTGTCCAGTCTAAGTGCTAGCTATGAAATAATTCAAAATGAAAAAGAGTGGGAAAAAGATTTAATATCATTTTTGTGTGTGTTACCTCTGTGCTAGTCTGGCTTTGGCTCTGATTCTGTGACTGTGCCTCATTCTCCTGCCCTCGGATATCCAGAGAGTCCATGCTGGATGCCGAGGCAGAGTTGACGCTTGACCTGGAGGAATGACCGATCGAGCGCACTTCCTGGTCGCTGACCGTACCAACCGATCCTGTACGGCGATGATGCGAGTTAGAAGGCGGGTGTGAGAGAGTGGCAGATGAATATGAGGAGGAGGACGACGAGGAAGATTCAGAAGTCTGCTTTGCTGCCTCGTCCATGCTCAGGGATGCCTTTTCTAGCTGAGCAGTGATGTCATCCAGGGAAAAGTTGGAGGCCAGGGGCCGTGACTGGCCGCTGCCACCACGTACGGTGGAGGCGGGAGAAGCTCGGGTGCTGCTGCTGGTGCTTCCTCCGCTGCTGCCCCCTCCGGTGTGTTTGGTGCTGGCCGAGCGGCCTGTCGCTCTCTGTCTAGATTTGGCGTCTGAGGTCTTGCTCATGGGTTTGCTGAGCTCTTGTTCGATTGAACACAGGTCAGCCATGAGAGCGTCCAGGTCCACCGTCTCACCCTGGTTAATGGCTTCTACATGGATAGATAGAGGACAATTTGGATTCATACATATACTAATGTTCAAACATTTGGGGTCAGTAAGATTTTTTTACTTTAAGAAAAACTTTATTTTACTTGTTACTTTTTTTACTAAAGAAATTAATACTTTAATTCAGCAAGGAAGTCACAATAAAGAAATGTATAATGTTACAAAAGATTTAGATTTCAAATGTTTCCTGAGCACCAAATCAGCGTATTAGAATGATTTCTGAAGGATCATGTGACACAGAAGATTGGAGTTATGATGCTGAACATTTTTAAACTGTAACATTTCACAATATTACAATTTGACTGTATTTTTAATGACATGAATCCAGCAGTGGTGAGCATCTTCCATAAACATCCAAAAAAAAAATCTTACAAACCCCAAACTTTTGAACAGAACTGAACTATAGCTACAAATATTTTGCTGTTATGATGGTGGTTTTATGATAATCCATGAAAATTGCAGTATGCCGAAACACCACCATTTTAGATACACGAGAATGCATTGTGAGTGATAAAGAATGTTGAGTAAACAGAGGTGGTGTGTGTCTGTGTGTAGTCTAACCATTGATGTTGTACATAGAGAAACGGTAGGAGAAATTGGCAAGGTTTGTTTCCTGTCTGAGAGGAGCTTTTTGCACTTTCTCAGGACGCCCATCATCCAAACTCTAACATTAGAGAGAAAGAGAGGGGGCGGGGGGATTAGGTAAGAAGAGACAGCTAAATCATGAATATAATCATCAATACAATACATCCATACATTAAAATAAATGAAAATAAAGTATCTGAATTAAGGCTGTCAATTTATTAAGAATTGTAATAGAATACTACATTTTGGTCAACATTTTTTTTTATGGGACTGGTCACAGCACTTGCATATTGCTGCCCTATTGTTGGTTTGATTGCTTCTATTGCTCTCCTTCTGAACTGAGCTGGACGATGACATCACTGTTTTCTCCTGAGCGGCTGTATAGATAAATGAACTAAATTAATAAACATTTTTACAACAAAAATGAACCATCACTTAACAATAACCATCAACTTACTTAAGCCGGACTATGGCACTATTTTCTTCTAGATCTGCTCTACAGCCGAAACAAACTTTGTTGCATTATTTTCCTGTTATCTCTGTAAAGCTGCTTTGAAACAATCTGTATTGTAAAAAGTGCTATATAAATAAAGGTGACTTGACTCCTTAAGCAGAAAAACGTCAATTCATAAATTATATTAAAATGCCCATGCACTTATATGTTTTTATTCATTTACATAGCTTGTCCATGTCTAAAACAAATTTTTTTTTAAATCACTTTGAGGAGATGAATTTAAATAATCTTGTTTCAGCTTATTTTGATGCTTGTTATGTCTTATTTTAAATCATTTTAATTCATCTTCAGGCCCCCTTGAAAGTCTACTCTGCTGAGGTCCCCTAGTTGAATAATAAAAAATAAAAAAACATTAAATGACAGGAAAAGTCATCTAAATGTAAAAACAGGGGAAATAAGCATGTACAAATAAATATCCAATATTGACCTAATTAATTACATTAATCAAATAAATTGCATATATAAATATTTTCATAGAAAAGCCCACAAAGTGAAGATAATAATCATATTAAAGATATAATACATCACAATGTCACATTGAGTCTGAGAGTGTCACCTGTGTGAGTTTGTCCAATTCTCCCAACCAGGCGCCAAACATCTTGTCCAGATCCTGATCCTCCTTATCGCTGTCTTCTTCAGCAGCATGATCCAGCTCATCATCTGATACCTGCTCCATATCTGCTGTAACACACACACACACACACACACACACACACACAGTTACATGATACAGCAGTCAATGAGGACTCAACCAGTGTGCCATGTCCTCATCAACATGTCCAAACATACAGAACATCACATATATCACACTCTGCTGACAAAGCACACCAACGTTTTAAGATTGACTTGTTGGGTTTGATGCGTCTTATCTACACTATTAGGTTTTGATTCATTTGAGGTGTGATCTGAAGAATGACGCACATCACAGGTTGTCATGATGATTTTGCTTCCACTTATGTAACCCTGTGTATGATATTAATTTCGCTCACCCTATTTCTCCTTATCTCACATCACCATGGCAACCCTCAAATCTTTAAATAGGGTTGTGATGACACCTTCCAATCTGCATTTGACACTGCAAAAGTCTGGAATATTGATGAAAAATATGCCAGTTTTCCCCATTATCTTTAAACATGCTGCTCTGTCAGACACCTTGAGTAGTAATCTCTGCGTAAAGTCAGTCATTATTATTTCAAGGATGCCTTCTGAGAGGGTGTGATGTAGTTGTTATGGAAACCTCAGCTCTGTCTCAAAGACTGGCATAGTTGCTATAGCAACCCTCTCTAGCTCTCCCACTATCAGTTTTCACCCCCCCCATCATTGCCGTAACAACCCCTGCTGTACCTTCCGCTGTATTTTCTGATGAAAATGATGTTGATTCCTGACTTTATTAAAATTCCTCAAAGTACTTCTGTATTATTATTTAAGTTATACTACACTGCATCAAACACATAGACATGCACATTAGCACACACAGATCAACAAAACACGGTAATTTGACTTCGAGATCAACACTGTTTCAATGCATTGCAATGAAATCATATTTTCTCTAGATATAGAGTAAATACTATAATCAAGGGAATGCTGGGTGTGTTAGTAATGACCTCAATAGAATAGAGGTGTGAGGGTGTAAGGTGATCGCCCTCTAGTGGACAGTAAAGTAACTGCTGTACAGTCACAACAACTGGGACTCAACAAAAACACTCGACTCAGCATGCCTGTAAGCATGTATTAGGCTTTTCATGCTGAGTCAGAGTTGGGTGAATGGATAAACCATGAACTTCGTTGAACAACCACCAGATGAGTCACAAACCATGCAAAGATGCATATGAATGACAGCCAGTTTCACTATCAGTTGGAGACACCATTATCAAGAGACAATCAATATTACATGTAATATATATTATTACACAAATTATATATGTATTATTACACACAACGTGAGACTGTAGAAAGCTATACAGACCATATCCTCAACTCTCTCATTTCATTTTCCATCTTTTTCACTTTCTCACAACTTGCATGCCTTATGGGGACCCAGAGTGCAGAGATGATCCCTCAGGGATTCTGAGCTCACCTTAACCCTATAATGACCCCCTTCCCTCTTAGATCCAACAAGGGTGTGTCTGGACTAATGCATGCACCAAGCTTTATCTTAGCTTCAACACAAAGTTATAAAACATTTACATAGAAAACATTTAGATCAGAAATCAGAATATTCAAGTGAGCCATGTAATAAACTACACCAACCAAAGTCAAAATATACACTACCGTTCAAAAGTTTAGGGGTAGAAGTTATTTATGCTCACCAAGGCTGCATAAAAAAAAATACAGTGATTATTTTTACAATTTAAAATAACCATTCTATGTTTATATTTTTGAAATGTAATTATTTCTGTGATAAAAGCTGAATTTTCAAAAGCCATTATTCAAGTCTTCAGATCCTTCAGAAACCATTCTAAATTATGCTGATTTGGTGCTCAAGAAATGGTTCTTGTATATTATTATCAATGTTATCGATGTTTTAAGAAAAAACATGATACATACTGTATTTTCAGGATTCTTTAATGAATTCAAAGTTGTTTGCTGAGCATTTTATTTAAAAACCTTTTGTACATGATGTCTTTACTGTCCCTTTTATATATCTTAGGCCACGATCACAGCAGCAAAATGGTTGTCAGTCCCGTATTCAAGTCCTTAATTCGGTTACTTTCACATACAGTTCAGTAATGGGAGTTACAATTATATAACCAAACTCGTAACACCCCCAAAAAAATCACGACTCACAACCGCATTCTCGGAAAACTTGCGCTGTGTGAATGCAACCGGACTGGACAACTTGCGATGGAGATATGAGCGGTGTGTCATCTAAAGGTTCTAGATCCAATCTCTGTTTTCCACCGGATCAGTTTTGTGTTTTAAGGCCAATTCACACTGCAGAGACAAACAAGTCTGCCGTTGGATTTAGAATTTTATGAAAAATAACTGTCATGTTCACACTGCCCCAACAGACACTGACTGAACATGGCCAGTCAGGTGAAAACAAACCCTGACCAACAGCAACAGACGCCGACAGGGGCAATTCAGACTGTCTACATCAGGCCTTTTTGGGACTGGGATGATAGTGGCTGATTTAAGGCATAACACTGATCCGACAAAACCCAACAAACGCGTTTGTTGGTGTTTGTCTATGCGGGAGTGAATTGGCCTTTATGCATTACTCGAATGCTCCGCTCTCCATCCAGATATAAAAGCTGCAGTAGGTTAATGAAGATTTGGGGGATGAACTCACAGCTCGATTGGACTCTTGTTAGGCCTATAAGACTTTTCAGTTTTATGGCAACACCATCCTTGACATTACTTTGGTCACTGTGACTCTGGTTACTAGTAAGACTCACGTTGCACATTCATACAGACAGTATTTGAGACACTACTGTAAGTTACTGTTTAAACGGGACATTTCGAGACTCACTTGTTAATGTAATTCTAACAGCTCATTGCAATGGACTATAATGGTTAGTTATGTCGTTTAGATCTTGAGTAAAATAAACGTGAGAACGTTTTTTAGGGGTTCTTGAGATTAGCCTGACTTCATAAATATCATACCAACCCCATCAAGGTAGCTGTACTAACACACAAACAAAAAACAAACTGAGAGTCAGTAGCTATGTTTCCATCCACCTATTTATATGCACATTTTGGGATATTGCATAAAAAAAAAATGCTGGATGGAAACGCCAAGATGTGCATATATTCTAAAAATGCACATTAAAAAAATGTATGCGCTTAATTGAGTCGGATCTACCGAATAAATTCCTAGATGTGCATCAAAAAAGACATGTGACTTTGCAATGTAACTGCATAACTAGACCAACCAGTGGACCGATTTCATTGCACAGCATCTGAAGTGCCCTTTTGGCCATTCTAAAATGCCTAAGCAAAGTCTGTTGTCAAAGTGGATCGGTTAATTAGTACCTCCCAGAACTGTTAACACAACTGCGTTCCCAAACAGCAGGCATCCGCCTCAGAAAGCAAGTTCTGTGTTTATTGCGTTTTGTCTGTGTGAGGAGTAATATATTATATTATATATACACAAACATTATTATATATATTGTGGCTTCTCCTACTGCATCAGCTTCCATATTTCTCAGTGATATGTATCACCAGTTTATCAGAAAGTGACTATTTTGTTCTCTTCGACTTACTGGTTGGAAACAGTGCTTTATTCGCAAATGTTTTATGCAGTATTCCAATTATGTGCATAAGTTAAATTTGCAAATTTGGATGGGAACATAGCAAGTGTTTGGGTTAGGAGATTCCTGGTGTTTTCTAACTTCACAGTCCTGCTGACAGACCTCAGATTGGCAAGAGACACTAAACTGAATGTTTTTACCATTACTATTATGAGATGGTTTTAGACACCCCAGGGCGAGCTGCATCTTTCAGGGTTTGCATATGCAAGTCCAGTGACAAGATATAATCAGTCACACACGTTCTCATAGGTTCAGGTCAACAATGTGCTTAATTCAGTAGATCGAATCTTCGAAGATATAATTCCAACCCTCCTGTTCTGTCTCACTGCTTTCAGATCAGCAGGATGCTAATGACCCCTTCAGTCACTCTACTGGGAACGGTCACAGTTCTGCATAAAATAGTCAAGCACAAAGAGGATAAATAAAAAGAGAGAGAGAGAGGGAATGAGAGGGGAGAGTGTGGGACAAAAGGAGATTTTGCTGAATTATTGACCCATCGAAAATAAAATAAAAAATGCAGACGGAAATTAGAGAGGTGTGTTATCTTGGCACCCTGTTGCTTAACAGCTGCTGATTTAATCTCTCTCTCTCTCTCTCTCTCTCTCTCTCTCTCTCTCTCTCTCTCTCAAACTGAATTGTGCCATTTAAAGAATAATAATATATGGATAAAAATGTAAGACCCTCTGTGGTGAAAATCAATTTTTTTTTTATGTTGTCTGTATGTGGTGTTTTTAATATGCTTTAAAAGGAACCAGTTGTTTTCTATGTCACAAATATGTACAAAAAAAAAAATGTAACCAATCACGTCAACGTGCCGGCGGGCTTTAGCAAATAATTAACTATGCTGCGAGGAGTCTCAAGAGAAGCCAGATTATCCTGTTATATTTTTCTGTTGCTATGAAAAATCAGGTACATTTAGCAATATAGCGAGTGAATTATGTATATGATGTATATTACGATTTTATGATGAACTATATGCCTTTCTCCACTGACGTTCTGAGTTGTTCAAAGCGTTTCTAAGGATTCAGATTTTTAGAGGGCAGCTGTCTGACTCTAAGATGGTGAATGGGAACATGGTTTGTGTAACATTAGCAACACATTATTAGCTGTTTGATAATGTAGTCACAACGCTGGTGTGAGTGAGAGGAGGCGGGGTTGGGGACTAATATGCATATTCATGGTTCCGCATATACTAAATGAAGAAAGGGTGTAAAGTTACATTCAAGCTATTTTAAGGCATGAATAATTTTTTACACAGGAAAAAAAACTTTTAACTATGTAATTTTGATGATCAAAGATACGTTTTAAGGTATAATGTTATTGACTACAGGGGGACTTTAAAAGAATATGATTTCCATAAAAAGTCGAAAATGTTAAATAAGTATGTTTTGTGACGGTGTGATGTGGAATGCTTGATGTGGAATGCTTTACGAATCTTGTCTAATCATAAAATGTTAATTGAGAGTAGAACTTGCTAACATTTGTAACCGGCTCCTTTAATGATTCATTTCATTAAAATGAATGATCCATATATATTGATATGATATACCCCAGAACTTTTATAATGGGATATACAGACTTGTAAAAATGCATATAGTTATGCATATAGTTATTTTAAAATATTTATAATAAGGGATAAACTCAATTAATTAATATATTATAAGCTTTCCAAAACACAAAGTAAATTGTTGTGTTGTGTTCAGATGTTGTAGACATGTACTTGTGACTTGTGTAAGAAAGTGAAAGTAATAGATTTGAGAGGAGAATAAAAAGAGAGGAGGAACAGAGGGAAAGACAGGAAATGTCCAGGATGTGCAGAATTCTTTATTTCCCCCGCGAGCTGTTCTGTCAAGGCTCTCCCACCACCCTCCAGCAGCTGTTCTCTGACTGACACACACACACACACACACACACACACACACACACACACACACACACACACACACACACACACACACACACACACACACACACACACACACACACACACACACACACACACACACAATGAGGCTGAATATGACATCATGGCTGGCCAAGGAGGAGGACAGGAAAAGGAAGAGGGGTGAACAGGCTACCACCCTTTTCCATGTGCACAATCCCACTCTTTCAAAAACACACACGGTGTCAAAGCAAAGCAACAAGACACACTACAGCTGTCACCTCTTGCTCAAACACACAAAAGCACAAGTGTGCATTGCTACATGAGCTTGGCCACAAATAAACACACACGCACACAAGTGGCATGTGTCCTAATGTTATTATTCGGCATTACCCAAACACAAGACATATGGGGTTCTGAGTGCCATTCAAATCTAATAAATCACTTTCCAGCAGATGCCAACTTCTGAATTAACTTAACACTCGAGCATAAAAGGAGAAATGTGTGTGTGTCGGATGTTCGCTAACATTATACTGCTGGTCACGCATTCGGAACTTCTTTTTATCCCTAAGCGAAGAATGGAAAAGAACTTCGCTGTGAGTATATCAGGGCCTTTATGATCCACATTCAGCACTGTCATATGTTTTGAGAGCATAAGACTTTATTACATCATTGTGATTCCACATTGAATTGATCATATAAATTAAAGCAGAAAGAAAAGAACCCCTCCTTCTCCACTGACACAAATCCATTCTCTCTAAATCAATTCCTTTTCCTAATTTTTCAGCTCTCTACATTTTTCCAAAATAAAAACAAACTCTGCAGAAATTAAAGCAGCTTTTTACTGACCCACTTCATTTGAATAACTAGTAGTAACAGCCATTCTAACACAACACTCTTGTAAATGCTTTAAAAACACACCAGTCATTATGTGACCAAAACCCTACCTGTGACCTTTGAACATGTCACATTGAGACATTTAAAGAACAAGTTACTGTACTGCCAAACAAATGTCTGATTGTAATCTGCATGGGTCGCAATGACTGGATGTTTCATTAAAAGAGGTTCAAATTTGGGTGGGTAGAGTGCGGTGGGTATTTTTAGCTCTGCTTTTTCCCAGATCTGTTCTTCAGCTCTTGTCATGCATTACGCAAGGTGAAGAATTGGCTCTGTGAGGGCATGTGAGGGAAAAAAGGCGAATGTACATCATATTAGAATTACATGAAAAACCATGCGTGTGTTTGAAAAAAACTATGCATCGCTACTATCTCTCATCAACCCCTTCATGAGTACAAAAACAAATCATCAGATGATAACAAAAATCTGGATGCAACATGAAAGATTTATTGAGAATAGCATGTCCGTCCATTAAGAAAACGTAATATGTTTAACAAAAAACAAAAACAAACTAACAAAATAATTCTGACATAAAATAAAAAATGTGTTACTAAAATGTGTATTTTTGTGTTTATGTGTGTGGCCAATAAAAATATAGGTAGATCAAGAACAGATACGATATACTGGCCTGTCAAAAAAACCTTATTGTCGAGACCTGGTAATGAGCAATTGAATGAATAATTATTAACTTCAGTAGAGTGACAAATTAAGCATCTGGAGCTGAAGACACTTTAAAATCCATCACCTCTCAGTGTAAAGCAAACAGCTGAATGTGGCTCACACCCTAGCCAGAAATAGCATCATATCACATGTGCTGAGCAATTGTGAAGCTCCAAAAAAAATCTTCAATTAAAACATTAGATGCTTGTGTGTGTGTGTGTGTGTGTGTGTGTGTGTGTGTGTGTGTGTGTGTGTGTGTGTGTGTGTGTGTGTGTTGCAAGATGGTCTCGGAGGGAGGATGGCATATGACAGCATTCCTTTATAGTGCAGTGGGACACAGATCAGCTCTAAGGAAGACAGAAAAAATCAAGTATCTTAAGAGGAGAGTGAAATAGGGGACAGAGAGAGAAGAATACAACCTGAGGGATAATTCACCCTTAATTTAGTACACAGATACACAGTTAAAATCACTAGTATGAGACATTCAAAATACATATTTGGATACTTTTTTTCCCGTCTGCTGTTTTCCTGTACCCCACGTAATAAATATATTATAAACTATCATTAAGTCTTTAGCTGACGTAGTTGTTGAATCACTCCGTAATTGCTAAAATAAGCCCAAAAAACACTCCGTGAGGGCATGACTCCACACACATCTCTGACGTGAAGTATCCAGCTGAGTCACATGGCGGGTATTGATATGAGTTATAGAGGCTGTTGACAGTGTATTTGAATACATTTATATTTAATTTACACAGTGAAGACTATGCAGTTTTTTGTACATTTAATTACTTTATACAATTTTTGTAGTATTTCTTATTTCTAGTGCAAGTTTTTCAGTTAGGTCCATTTCATTTGTGTCTTTGTTCTATTGCTTTTAATTCGTTTCTTTGTTAACTTGTCGCCGGTAAGCTTGAAATATATTTTTTTACTTAGTATTTGTTTTTTTGTGATATTGAAATTGCCGATGAGCATTAAGAAATTTCAATGGTATCAAAAAAAATTATATCATAAAAACATTATTTAAAGCAAAAATAACTATATTGTGATACATATCGTTATCATGAAATAAAATGACTCATATCGAGACCAGATTTTGATCACCCTAACTGATGCTTATCGGTCACGGAGTTCTGGACTCTCGCCAAAACTTTAGAGAGAGTTCCACATGTAATACTCATTTCATAGGCTAAGATGTTAGCCAATCATAGCAGTAGGCGTTTACACTAAAGTCGCACAGCAGACACGCCCCTTCAAACAGAGTGTTCCCAAAAGATAGGGCTGAAATCAGGGTAGACAGTGGAAAATATATACAGTGGGGAGAACAAGTATTTGATACACTGCCGATTTTGCAGGTTTTCCTACTTACAAAGCATGTAGAGGTCTGTAATTTGTATCATAGGTACACTTCAACTGTGAGAGAAAGAAAATCCAGAAAATAACATATGTATGATTTTTAAATAATTAATTTGCATTTTATTGCATGACATAAGTATTTGATCACCTACCAACCAGTAAGAATTCCGGCTCTCACAGACCTGTTAGTTTTTCTTTAAGAAGCCCTCATGTTCTCCACTCATTACCTGTGTTAACTGCACCTGTTTGAACTCATTATCTGTATAAAAGACACCTGTCCACACACTCAATCAAACAGACTCCAACGTCTCCACAATGGCCAAGACCAGAGAGCTGTGTAAGGACATCAGGGATAAAATTGTAGACCTGCACAAGACTGGGATAGGCAACAGGACAATAGGCAAGCAGCTTGGTGAGAAGGCAACAACTGTTGGCGCAATTATTAGACAATGGAAGAAGTTCAAGATGACGGTCAATCTCCCTCGGTCTGGGGCACCATGCAAGATCTCACCTCGTGGGGCATCAATGATCATGAGGAAGGTGAGGGAGCAGCCCAGAACTACACGGCAGGACCTGGTCAATGACCTGAAAGAGAGCTGGGACCACAGTCTCAAAGAAAACCATTAGTAACACACTACGCCGTCATGGATTAAAATCCTGCAGCGCATGCAAGGTCCCCCTGCTCAAGCCAGCGCATGTCCAGGCCCGTCTGAAGTTTGCCAATGACCATCTGGATGATCCAGAGGAGGAATGGGAGAAGGTCATGTGGTCTGTTGAGACAAAAATAGAGCTTTTTGGTCTAAACTCCACTCGCCGTGTTTGGAGGAAGAAGGATGAGTACAACCCCAAAAACACCATCCCAACCCAACCGTGAAGCATGGAGGTGGAAACATCATTCTTTGGGGATGCTTTTCTGCAAAGGGGACAGGACGACTGCACCATAGTGAGGGGAGGATGGATGGGGCCATGTTTTGCGAGATCTTGGCCAACAACCTCCTTCCCTCAGTAAGAGCATTGAAGATGGGTCGTGGCTGGGTCTTCCAGCATGACAACGGCCAGAAACACACAGCCAGGGCAACTAAGGAGTGGCTCCGTAAGAAGCATCTCAAGGTCCTGGAGAGTCTCCAGACCTGAACCCAATAAAAACATTTTGGAGGGAGCTGAAAGTCCGTATTGCCCAGCGACAGTCCCGAAACCTGAAGGATCTGGAGAAGGTCTGTATGGAGGAGTGGGCCAAAATCCCTGCTGCAGTGTGTGCAAACTTGGTCAAGAACTACAGGAAACGTATGATCTCTGTAATTGCAAACAAAGGTTTCTGTACCAAATATTAAGTTCTGCTTTTCTGATGTATCAAATACTTATGTCATGCAATAAAATGCTAATTAATTACCTAAAAATCATACAATGTGATTTTCTGGATTTTTGTTTTAGATTCCGTCACTCACAGTTGAAGAGTACCTATGATAAAAAATGACAGACTTCTACATGCTTTGTAAGTGAGAAAACCTGCAAAATCAGCAGTGTATCAAATACTTGTTCTCCCCACTGTATATTTTTCTAAATTATGAAAATGTTGACATCATACTACCATTACAAGTGCACCTCCGAAAAGTTCATGATCCCTTTAAAGACATTTTTAAACCATTTTCTGAACAGAATAAAAACAGAGGGACAACTGGAGAGGGTATTTCTATATACAGAGTTCACAGAGTTTGTAATGAAATGAAAGTGAACACTAAGTCACTTGAACAACTGATCAAAACAACCCTGAGCCAAATGTCGGCTACCAAAACTACAACCTCAGAGTCTACACTGTTATTCTGAGGATGGATTCTGATAGTAACAAGACAACTATGAATACTGGAGGAAGGTGTTAACTTATTTAAACATCCAGGAATGAGTCAAACACCTCTGAAGTACATTTGTCAGCTGTCAATCATTGTGCTTCATTGTGGCATTTCTAGGTTAAATTTGTGTACAGTCATCACACACAGAGGTAAAAAGGAGTTTGTCACATACAAATTCTCTCAAACAAAACCTATTTCAGGCTGACAATTTTATTTTTATTTCCTTCTCTTCAGAACAACAGAACTTGTCTTAGTCGAGAGAAAGAGAAAGATAAGGCATATACAGAGGGAAAGGCAGCAAAAGAGAGAAAAACAGAGTGAGAGACAGTGACATGGTGTCTTAAGACATTTCATTAGGGTGTGGGTTGATTCTCACTTAGCACTTGATGTCATATCCTTTGGCCAACCAAACAGTACACAAAGCACACACAGCCGGTGGCCCAATGAAAGGGCTCCTTTCATACAGGAGCCACACAAGTCCAAAGTTCGACACGCAAAAAGGTGTGCCACTTTTCCGTAGTCTGACCTTCACTCTGTCTGACACAGTGAGCCAAAATGTTCAAGCAACAAGGAAGAACTGAAACTCCAATGACACATAATCATATAAACCTGTGCCAATTCTGTGTAACCACAATCTGTAGAATCCATTATGGTCAAATGATCAAAAAAGGTCACCACAAAGTCATTACACGGACATCTTCATAGGGTTCTTTACATGCTAAAGAAATGTTCAAGTGTAATATCTGGAGGACTTCCAGCAAACATTCAGAAACTTTTAGGAAACATTCATTTCGGGCTGAAACAAGGATGTTCACAAACTTCCAAGGAACTTGATTTTCAGAACATTTTACTTAAAAATCGGACCTGATACAAATGCCCAAAATGGCCTGGAAACAACCTACATACAATACAAAATTAACTAAATGTGGTCCAAAGGAGAAGTTATGGGAAGAATAACAACTTTTATTTTGTTGTCTTTGTGAAGCTTCAGAAGACTTGGAATGTAGCACACAAGTCGTAAAAGACTACATCAATGGTGGGGTGTTTTGTCATTTTTAGAGCTTAACAGCTTTGATGATTGTTCTATGGAAAAATAATAATAAATAAATCGATGTGATGATTCTTAAAAATATCTTATTTTTGGTTCCACTGAAAAAAGGAAGTCATATGGGTTTGGAATAATATAAGGGTGAGTAAATAATTACAGAATTTTAATTTGTTTGGGTGAACTATTCCTTTAAATAGAGCTCATGTGATGGACAAACTAATATAACAGCTAGTCATAGGCGGAGGGTGAACCAACTGGGTGAGGCTAGATGCGATTCCTCCTTAAAAACACATTTAAATAGAATGTGAAGAAATAGATATGTGTCGTCTATCAACAACCTACACCTACCAGCATAAACAAACGCTCATGTTATTAAAGTGGTTATGTTCATGGCAGCCAGTTCGAATAATAAATAGCCTAACCATTGCCTATGCAGCAAAACATACGTTTTCTTCAAATTCTGAATGGATTATCGCCTAGAAAGCGTCCATAAAAGTGCTCCCTTTATAATCAATAAGCTGTCACTCATCTTTAATCATCGCAATCTCATAAAGTTTTGCTAATCGATTAAGCTGACTGTACAATGAATATCTTATTTAGCCTACAAAATGTCTACACTTTTTTGTTACGAGTTAGTTCACTCAAAAATGAAAATTAGCCCATGATTTACTCACCCTTAAGTCATCCTAGGTGTATATGACGTTCTTCTTTCAGACGAATACAATCGGAGTTATATAAAAAAAATTCCTGGCTCTTCCAAGCTTTATAATGGCAGTGAATGGCTGCTTCTGTTTTTAAGTCCATAAAAGTGCATATATCCATCATAAAAGTGCTCCACATGGCATCTATCCATCGTAAAAGTGCTCCACATGGCTCCGGGGGGTTAATAAAGGCCTTCTGAAGCAAAGCCATGCGTTTGTGTAGGAAAAATATTCATATTTAAAACTTTATAAAGTAAAATAACTAGCTTCCGGCCAAACGAACATACGGATTCGACTTAAGTCTAAGCGCAACTTATGCGAGTAATGCGATGTACTGCTGATATTTACGCGACGCCATGACGCACTTCGCTACTTCTGACGTCACAAGTTGCGTAAGTTGAGCTTTAGGCGTAAGTAGACTGCGTATGTTCGTTTGGCCAGAAGCTAGAATTTTACTTTGTAACGTGTTAAATATGAAAATTTTTCTTACACAAACTCATCGTTTCACTTCAAAAGGCCTTTATTAACTCCCCGGACCCGTGTGGAGCACTTTTATGATGGATAGATGCACTTTCATGGACTTCAAAACAGAAATGGCCGTACGACGGTTCCTACGCTACGTCCTACGTCATACGCCGGCATCCATCTCCCGTGAACGCGTGTTGACCGTTGCCGGAAGCCAGTTATTTTCATTTATAAAGTTTTAAATATGTATATTTTTACGACAAAACCGCACAGATTACCCACAGAAGGCCTTCGTTTACCCCCCTGGAGCCGGATGGATTACTTTTGTGAAGGATGCATGCACATTTTTGGGACTTGAAGGAGGTGGACCCCATAACTTGACATTATAACCACTGAAAGATCTAAGACATTTTCTAAAATAACTGAAAATGTGTTAGTCTGAAAAATGATTGACATATGCATCTCGAACGGCTTGAGGGTGAGTAAATCATGGGTTTAATATCATTTTTGGCCGAACTATCCCTTTAACTCCGATTGTATTCGTCTGATAGAAGAATGTCATATACTCCTAGGATGACTTGAGGATGAGTAAATCATGGGCTAATTAAAATTTTTGGGTGAACTATCCCTTTAAATTATAATGAGAGAATTTGGGTGTGCAGATCTCAGCACTGGACAAAAACTCTGGCGTTTTGAGTGGTGAGGGGATTCTAACTTAAACACGTCTAATTGGCCATTGCGTTGAAGACATCATCAGATATGTTTGTGATTGGATACACTGCTCAATGCTATTTGTATTAGTTTAGAAGCTCTCAAGAGCACAATCACCAAATCTGTTTATGTTTATCAGTTTATGAAGATGAGAGCATTCGCAAGAGTGCAGAATTCAGTCAGAATTCAGAGTTCAGCTCGCGCACTGAACAAAACTCCTGCGTTTCAGCGATTATTAATCGTAACGCCTCTGATTGGCCATTGCATTCATAAGCTCAACAGTCATGTGTGATTGGTTATAGTGCGTAAAAAGTAGATGATACATGAGCAGATCTAAATTGAATGCCGCAATCGACACTTTTCATTTAATTTTAAGTTTAAAATGTTTAAAATTTTTGGACCAAGCCCCCGTTAATTTTTTACCCATGGCCAGGGGGTTCCAAGGCTTTACACACGATCCGCCTATGCAGCTAGTCTTGGAATTTATACTGACACCCGAAGATGTGAAGGCAGCCTCATGCAAAATAAATGTATTCCATGAGCAAAAGTGTTCAATAATGAGGGTTACTGAGATAAAGTGAGAAGTATTCATCTGGTCATATTAACTTAATATGTCAGCTCCCATGAGGCAACCAGCTCATTTGAAACACTTTTCATCATCTTTCATCAGAGCTTTTGATGCAAGTCTTAAAACAGAGGGTCTGCCTAATGAACACTCTGTGCTGAAGAGTTCAGAACCTTCAACAATTGATGATTTTGATTGGTCCTTAAAATAACAGACTTGGTTTGAGATTTTTTATTCCAGTGGAGGAATAAAAGTAGATTTAAGTGGTTCCATGAACTGTATCCTCCAGATGTTCTATTCGGCTATTCTTTCTTCCACATCTGCCACATCCTGCCTGAAACAAAAACCAAAGGCACATGCTCACAGATAGTGCTGACTGTCGGGTATCCCCCTCGCTTTGCTCTGTGTGTATGTGTGTGCAAGTGTCTGAAATGCAGTTGTGTACAGCTTCAGGGCAAGATGAGCAAGTAATCCCCTTCACTGGGGTCCCAGGTGGTCTTGAAATGTGAAGCCTATAAGTCATACACACGCACACACACCACCATGAACCAGTCAGCAGATAATGCAGGTTCCGTGCATGCAAAAAGCACCTGCAACATACTGCAGAGTCTGAAATATATACATAAGAGGAAATATTAAATATGAAAAAAAAGGGTACTTATTCTATGAAGACAGATACAAGCTCTGGCACTGCAGATATTCCATGTGATGTCACTAGATCCAGCAATTTAAGAGTTCTGTCAGGAACTGCAGTTCTTTAAGGATCACCAGAGACTCTAGTAACCACGCACTGTTCTCTCCACTTCCATTAGACAGACGGTACCGCAGCTTTACCCTGCAGACTATCAGAATGTTGAACTCCAACATCACGTAATATTAGAACTGAAACCACTACCAACCCTTCAGCACTGCACTTGAACAAGAGGGGATTTCTGACCTGTCATAATCCACAGAATAATAGCTGCCGGTTTACTGCATCCCTTCATGCATTTTTTGCCCACTAGTCTGTGCCTATTGTCGCTCATGGGCAGCACTTAGAGTAGGTTTTTGGAGCTTTGATCTGCAATGAAGAACATTCATTTAAATGAATGCTTGCAGAGTCTTCCATTCTGCAGACAACTCTGAACAAACTAGAGGATTTGTTGATCATTTAGGTCAGAGTTGCACTACATGCAGAAGTAATAAGTACCAAATGTTTCACAGATATAACTGACAAAACAGACTATACAGTTGTGCTGACTGACCCTTTGTGTTTCTTGCAAAACTTTATTAAGGCACAAAGTTATGAACTTTGCAACTTATGAAAACCAGCAACTACTTTATCTCAGACTCACTTATTTAAAGTCTGCTAACCGTAGACAAATTTAAAAACACCCAGTGAAACAATGATACAACCGTCACTTTTAGACAATGAACACCAGACTACAGAAATCCTGAAGAGACAAACTTAAAAGAAAAAATAAATAAAATCCTGCATTTCTGAAGTTGACAGTTAGTGGGACATTTTCAACATTATGTTCAGTAATATTCTTCGTAAAAAATATAATTTGAACAATATCAATACTTATGGCTCGATATATTCACTGCGGCATTTTTGGATGTTTTAGAATATTCTGATGCCGACCAAAGTGCTGATAGCCATGCTTAGATTTACAAGATTTTTCAACTAAAGTAAATATTCTCAGTAACACGACAAATAACAAAAAAAAGAGAAGTTAAGAAAGCATCTGATGATAGGGATGTGGATATGTTTTGCACATGCTCTACAACTCTTTTTTTCATTCGTGTCTACCCTCAATGGAATGAGTTAACAAAAATACCTGAACATTTTTCAATGAAGGTGTCAAGCACCAATGGCAGTTCAAAGGTACTTAACAGCCGACGCAAAGGAAAGGCAAGATGTTTTGATCCACTGAAACAAACTTCAAAACAGTTTGTTTTGGCCAGATTTTATTAGAAAAGATGTCACACATGTTCATTCTTCAATAAAGTATATTGGGGCATTTAAGGTATGTTTACACGACAACAGTGTACTACAAACAGACAATAACGCCAATGAACGAACAGTGTATGATTATGATTTAGGCAGCATTACAGGTCAGAAGTCAGATTGGATTGGAACATTCAGAATATTTATCCAGTTCTATTTGGTTGAAGATCGGAGTCACGCCGGTATGGAGACGGGTTTGTTCTTCATGGAATCCACATTGACAATTCTTATTTCGAATTTTGCAGTATTTTATTAGTGATTTTTCTGTGCACATCGTCATCATAATTTTTTTGTTTTTAAAATCATGAGCCCTCGCAATCTTTAATCATTTTTTTTTTTTTTTATCAAAAACATTAGCATCCCCTCCCTCTTCCCCCTGACATCACATCCTTGATGTGTACACTGGTACGAGGGCTGAGCATCATGTCACTCACATGAAATCATCTCAGCAATCAGCAAACGACAACGTCCTATCAAAACTATTTAAGCGTAAACTGTGTATGTTTAAGAATTGCTTTTGTGTACCTTGCACATTTGTAATGTCTTAAGCACTCTTTATCTGTGCACTGTGTTTAAGCATATGTTTATGTGAATACTGTGCATATCAGTACATTATTTAGTACATACAAATTATTATAATTTTTCTGTATGTTTGGGAAGAATGACAAGCAAGTGATTCTGATTTGTCCAAAAAACATTTTTGTTTGTGCCAATTGCACTCCAGATACCCATTCCTACTATTACACAACTTGCAGTCTGCGTGCAATGTTCTCCCACAGTGCCTCCACAGACAAAAGGGAGCATTTGACTATCTGACATATCTGTCCTCTTTTGCACTTCATGTACAGTTGGACTGTGTAGCATTGGCCAACTGCCTACTCTTTGAGGGCCTGTTGCATGTCAGACACGCAGACGTGACAGAAGTCTCTGACCTGTCTCTGGCAGCTGGGAATGGCACGTCCATCCCCCACCCAAAAAACAAACGTGTTGCTGAGAGCTGTGCGGCAAATTGTCGCACCCGACGTCAGCCCATGACCTTTGACTTCAGCTGGCAGCTGGTTTGGTTACAGTGTTGAAAAGAAGGGCGCCCATGCACTGCAAGTACAAGTGAAGCAGTAGGAAGCTACTTGTTACATTTGTGACCAATAGTAATCCCAAACACGTCAACCCAGTTTATTTGGACGCCAAAGGTGAGACAGCAAGAGAGAATGTAGATTTAACACAGCCTGGTCACCTGAGAGCCTCATGTCACTGAGTCTTCACATATGAGTCAGACTAGACATACTTTAGGTTATTTTTAAACATATTCTTTAGTCTGAACTCCAAAAAAGCCATTTACACTGGTTGTAAGCTTTAGACAGGGAATATGAAATACACAGCCTGCTATCAGTGGATCTTTAAAGATTTTTTTGTCGCTTGCAAAAATAGTCAATATTTATTGCAACATTTCAGTCATGAAAGAAACCATACTAAATATTGATTTTTTATTTATTTATTTTTTGGTTGTAAGCTTTGTAATTTGTGAGATATTTTCTCTAGTAATACCTTGATGTCTTACACATCTAGGCTACATGTAATCATTCAGGTATACAATGAGTATTTTGGTCAATGAAAAATATGGTAAAAAAAAAAAGAAAAAAGATCTTGTTTAAAACACACCTGCCAAATTATTAGAAATATACTCTTTGCATCTTTGATTCTATATGGGTTTGATAAACTTTGATTCACAAGTGGAAAACATTCAAGACAGTTGCCAATCTTCCCAGAAGTGAACGTCCCAGCAAATTCAGCCCAAGGTCAGACCATGCACTGCCAAAAAAATAAAATAAAAAAAATATTACACAAAAAAAAAATAAAATAAAAAATCCCAAAACACCCAAGAACTACACCACAGACTCTACAGGCCTCAATTAACATGTTAAATGTTAACGTTCATGGCAGTACAATCAGAAGAAGACTGGACAAGTATGGCATGTTTGGAAGGGTTGCCAGGAGAAAGCTTCTTCTCTCTAAAAAGAACATGCAGTACAGCTTTGGTTTGCAAATTTGCATCTGAACAAACCACAAGACTTCTGGAAGAAGGTCCTTTGGACAGACGAGACCAAATTGGAGATGTTTGGCCATAATGCACAGTACCTCATTTGGCGAAAACCAAACAGCATATCAACACAAACACCTTATACCAACTGTCAAGCACTGTGGTGGTGGAGGAGTGATGATTTGGGCTTGTTTTGCAGCCACAGGACCTGGGCATCTTGCAGTCATCGAGTCGACCATGAACTCCTCTGTATACCAAAGTATTCTATAGTCAAATGTGAAGCCATTTGTCCGACAGCTAAAGCTTTGCCGAAATTGGGCCATGCAACAGGACAATGATCCTAAGCACACCAGCAATTCTAAACCAGAATGGCTGAAAAAGAAAAGACCCAGTCAACGGTATGCACCTTTAATTAAGGGAGCTGTGCATACACAGATGCCCACAAACCTCAATGAACTGAAGCAACTGATGTAAAGGAGAAGTGGGCAAAAATTCCTCCAGAACGATGTGAGAGAATGATCAAGTTGCTAAAGGTGGTTGTACAAGCTATTTAATCATAAGGTGTACTTAGTTTGTCACACATGGCACATGTCAACCATTTGAAGCCTTGGCTGGAGCCTCCAGACAGCTCTATGTTTAATATGGTGAACAAACTGGAATGTTTCTGGAAATTTGTTTGGAGTGTTTGTGTGTATGTTTGCATTTACTGTAAATATTCATTTTTCCTGGTTGCTGAAATTATACCATGCTAAATTCAAAAATAGAAAATAATATCTTAAAGAAAAAAAATTTTCATTAAAAGAATGAAAATCTTGTGAAGAAACATATTTTGGCATACAGCCATGTGTAAAAGAAAGGGCACCCTTTTGAATACTTTTAAGTATCAGGACATAATAAAATAATCATCTGGTCTTCAGCAGGTCTTAAAATTGGGTAAATACAACCTCAGATTAACAACACCACATGACATATTACACCAAAATAGCTTTCTTCACAAGATTTCATTATTTTAATTAAAAGAAAATTCTTTAAGATATCAGGATATTAAAATATATATATTTTTTTTTCTATTATCTAATCAGGAAAAATACATTTTTACAATAAATGCAAACACACACAAAAACACTCCAAACTAATTTCCAGAAACATTCCAGTTTTTTCACCATATTTAACACAGAGCTGTCTGGAGCCTCCAAGCCAAGGCTTCAAATGGTTGCACTCATTCCAGGCATTATTCTCAAAAATCCAGCTGTGATTTTAAAATGCTAAACCTTCACTAAATTCTGTCTCCTAAACCTCAATCATTCTTTCCAACCTCGCTTCTGTCTGCGCTTTCAATGGTTCCTCTGAAAACACATGTACTGTACACAATGGATTTCTTTGTCCAGGCATTTTTCCTGTTAGCTTGGGGATAAAAAGATGGCAGAAAAAAACAGACACCCAGCTTCCTGCAGACATTATCTGTCATGCAAATGTTTAACGAGACATTTCAGTCACCTCAGAACATTTTCACCATAGTTACAGGTGCAATATTTGACTCTCACATTATTCGTTATTGTTCGTGCATGTACACAGAAGACATGCTAATGAAAACTGAATTACATTTTTCACCTTTCCTTCAGCACAGACAAAAATTGTATATCACAGTTCACACACCAGCAATTCCAAACAATGCCCACAAAAGGGGTCCAGACTTTGACAGTAATTTTCTGGATGTAGAAGAATGGCCTACCTTTGGTACAGTGTTGCACTCTTTCAGTCTGCTCAAACTGCCCAATAGGTTAACTTATGCCTGTAGAAAGAGAGGGAATATAAGCTTGTGTATACACAAAATATGATTGATTTTCTTTTCTCACAAAATCTGGGACTTTGATGTGACCTGGTTTTAATTAATATGTTAATATCATAATTGACAGTCCCAATTGTAAGGTAAACTTTGTACCAAAAGCTTTTAACCCAGATATTGTATACACATCAAAAGAAACTGAATTTAAATAGGACTAAAAAACCTCAAACCCAGAGCGGGGGATAAGGACAAAGAGGGTTACTTTAATTAAAACCACACTGGCATTTTGAACAAACAAATCTTTTCCCAGACAACAATGACTCATAACCTTTACAATCCCTTTCGAAAATCGAATTACAAAAAGTGTGATGACTTAGTTGTGCTCATTCGTCTTGATCAAGAAAGTCATAACAAACAACTTCTTATTTGCCCTCAAAACCTTGATATACACACTCCCAAACATCTCAGCTGATGAGAGACAAAAGTGAAGAGTATGAAAAGGAGTGTGTGTCCCGAATCCCGAACAAAGAAGACCACAGCTGCACACTGAGGCACAACTGTGCCGACCGTCTGTCCACATGGCAGCATGAGACGCTGCGTGAGTGCCGCATGACAAAGCAGTGGCTCACCGACCTGCAAACCATGTGGTGTCCTTGCAAAATACTCCCTCATTAGATCTTTCTTGAGACACTTGGGGAGTGACTCATGTGTGTTAGACATACTGAACAACACAGTCTCTCCACATTCCACCAACAGTGCTGAAAAAACAG
The DNA here is from genome assembly GCF_965113295.1 of Leuciscus leuciscus. NCBI lineage: Eukaryota > Metazoa > Chordata > Actinopteri > Cypriniformes > Leuciscidae > Leuciscus > Leuciscus leuciscus. Next base: position 30,279,065 of record NC_138727.1, on the reverse strand, counting down.
CTCCCTGATTAAATATTGTCTTTAAAAAGTTGTTAAAAATGAAGGAAGGTGTAGGAGTATTTGAATAGTGAGTCATTATAAAAATCCTCTTATCACATGTGATATTGGTTACCATGGTAACACAGTCCGTAAGAAGCGTTCTCAGTGTCTACACTGGTAAAACGCATGGAAAAGATAAAATTCTCTCTCTAAACAAAACAAAAGCAACTTGTTCATGATGCGAAGGGCTCATTAGGTGTGCTGACACATTCACAAAATTGATTTAACTGTAAGTTCACCTATATTTTGAAATTCAAAATAAGATCGTTTTCTGTTACAAAGTAGTGATACACCAAAATTATTTATTTTATTATTTTTTTGACAGAAACGCCGAAACTTTTAGCCGAAAACTTAAACCAAAAATCTAATTTGATTTAGGGTAACTGAACTCTTTTTGCTATTCAGTGTGTTGTGTTCTCAGGTGTTAAATCAAACCAGTCGAAGCAAAGTTCTTCACAATGAGTAACTTCTCTACATCTGAAAACATTTTACATATTGGAACTCAAACATTGTTTTTGTTCATGGTGAAGTGTGTCAAAACTGCTGACAAATGTATACCTGTTGTAGCTTATCCACGTTGTATGAACAAAACAGACACTGACACAGTCAAAACTGACACAGTGTTTGTTTGGATATATGCATTTGAGAGAGTGTTTGTTAGATTAGAAATGGGACAAATTATATCTTAAAATTCAGCATTAAATGAAAATTCACCCTATATATTTTCAAAATGCATGTTCTAGATCTTATTTGTGAACAATTCATCTAGGCTTCATTTTCAAAATATTTTGACCTCGTAATGTTTAATCAAAATGTTTTGCCCCTGCAAGCTCTTGTTCATCTGCCCCCACTTTTGAGAGAAATGCCCCATCTCAAAATCCAATCAACAACCAATGAATAGAAGCAAGTTCTCATCCTACATTTTTTCTTTTTCAATAATCTGTTACACTCAGGTGCAACAACTAATCCATCTGTGTGCCGTGCTCGGAAACCATCAGCTAGTCACGTTGCTTTCGGTCTTGTGGACTACAATGGCTGCCGTGTGCACCTGTCCGTTAAGTCCATGAGACGTAGGTTGACCCATTTTAGGTGTCAAAAGTGTGCTCACGGTCGATATGCGCCCTCGATGCGCACTTTTGCCGAGCCCGCAATGAAGCGAGCTCCACAGCAGAAAGTGGCATTATGTCACGAAAGTGCGAACTCATAGGAAGACCGCGAGTGCTCAGGGTGCCATTTGGGACAGGGCCCAAGTCTTGTTAAACTTCACAAACTGAAGTGAACGAGCGGTGGTGGGTGCATGTGCATCAATCAGACGGAGCTACTTAAAATTCTACTTGAAACACAAGTAATCATATTTATGAGAGCAGTAACAGTAAATGCACTATTGTTGGAATAGCCCATTAATTTAATATAATTAGCCTATGTTCAGATGAGTGAATGTGTGTTCTTTATACCTCATACAAGTCAATCAACATTTTGTAATTTTGTTTATTATCTTTTTTAATTTAGTCAATTTAAATTCTGCTTTAAAATAGTAAGCAATCAGTATTTCTAGGTTTAGCATGTCATGTTTGTATTTTAACCCTTTTTTTGCTCATAATGTACTACATACATTCACTATATTTGTTTTCATAGGCTTTATATTACACATTGTTTGTAGGACAGAATTGGTCAGTATATAAAATACAATTTATTTTAAATAATGGAATCAATTAAAATGGATTTTTTATTAAAATCGATTAATAAGACAGTTGACAGATTAATCGATTATCAAAATAGTTGTTAAGTTGCAGCCCAAGTAACAATTACAGAAAAAATTATATGTCGCTATTTCCGTTTCATTGCGACTTAAACACAGTGGTAAAAAAAAAAAAGAAAAAAAAATACAATCAGGTGTCAGATGGTCTGGGTTCCTGCTTGATGGGAAAACAAAACTACTTAACAAAACAAACAAAAACAAAAGTTGTTTTGAAAGGCTGATTCTTTTGCTGCACCGTGCATCTGTTTTTCAGTTTATCTTGGCTTACAAAACATGCAAAACATGTGCTATTGGAAGTTCAAAAAAAGGTTTAAAAACAGAGACAAATTACAATCTTTTTTAGAGACCATCATTATAATGAAGAAAGAAAAAGCACCATGAGAAAATCTAGATGAGTTTCACATGACTATCATGCACTGTGCTCATAACACACTGATACTGTGTGACAGAAAGAGAGTTAGATGACAACCAGGTGTGTCTATCAGCATTTAATGCAAAGGGCACAAGCATAACCCAGCGGAAGACTACACAGAGACTTCCAGGGCGAACAGGAAATGAGGAGTGAGGAGGCACAGAACAGAAGCCAAAACAGTGGAGGTGATGTCAGAGGAAAACCCCATTTTGAGACTTTACCATGAACTGACTATTGTTTCTGAGTGGACAGATTGAACATAGTGTCCACACATGGAGACAGAACTGCACGACAGTAAGATGAAGTTTGAAGACTGCATGTCCCAAGCTGACTGGTACAGTTAAATTATAAGCTTGAAGTTACTCAAAATTGCTTTTCTTTCTTCCCTCTCCAGGCAAGTAGACCCAGATGCACAGATTCTCACAAGTTCTCAATTAAAGATGATTAAAAGAATGTGTGTTAGCTAAAGTTAACGCAATAACATGTTAAGTTCCTCTGTCCTTACTTGTCTTTAAAGTAAAAACTGCAATTCAATGACACTTTATGGACTTCTTGTCATAGATGTTTTTACCGCTGTCTTCCAATGGTAATTTTGAATGACTCTTTTATATGACTCGGGAATAACAAGTCTCAGAGAGAGTTATTCGTTCATTGTTTTTGTGACCAAGTATGCGTAACATCCTTTCGTTCATCAAATCGGTTTCCTGTACAGAGCCTATTCGTCTGTTATTTAATAAAAGGACTAACGACTAACAGTTGAGTGAATTAATCATAATGGGTTTCTCATCAGAATATGGTAAGTTTGCATAAACAGACATGTTGAGGGAATTTGTCTACTGAAAATGTAAGGTGTAACATTTAAATTTAACTTTTGTTTGTTTTGCTGAATGAGATTCAAAGATCTAAGACAGGAAAATTATCCATTCTTCACATCACTAGTACTAATTGTGATTTTACTCTTAATATTTGGTGATAATAACAGAGTCCGAGGACGTGAACAGTTCTGAGTTGAACGTCACGGGTTGCCATCTCATAATTATGGCAATTACGACATGGCCTTTGCCAATGCAGCAAAACAGCAAGTAACTTGACATTCTGAAGTAGAAAGACTGAAATAGTATTTTCTTATTAAACATACTCCAATAATCTTTGCTTTATTTACAACTTTGAAAACTATATTTTTACAGTGTAATAGCAAATAAAGTAAATGGGTTAATTATGTCAAGCATATTTGAATACTTTACCATACATTTACCATACCAAAAACGAAGCAAGTGAAGCAAAAAAAAACGACCTCAACGCTGACAGTTTGTCAGATCCCGTCAGCAGACCTCAACAGAAAATGGAGAGAAACGAGTACTAATACCACACATAATGGCTTTTTGAGAGCTAAATGTTAAAGAGTGGACATCTCTCTCTTTCTGATGTTCTCCAGGGATGTCCTAATGCTAGGTTATTGATTTACTAGCCTCAATATATAACATACACACACACACACACACACACACACGACATGAATCAGCAGAAAGAGAAAGTTTGAAACAGAGAAAACAATCTTATAAAAGATTTATAGATAAGAGCACATATTTCATGAGTATAAATGAGAACATTTCTACTATGAGAGCTTTCAGGATTAGGCCTAATGCTTAAAACAATACTTTAATAACAATACTTTAAATATTTAACAACAGAAGACCTCAGACAGTCATGTTAAACATTGTAAACCATCTGGTTTATTTGGACAATCAATACAAAGGATCAAAGTCAACATGAAAGAGCAAAAAATATATTAGTATTGACTGTATGGCACTGATGCTGACAGAAATATCTTAGATAGAATAGGTAAGTGGATCTACAAAATCTCCCGACCGTCCTTTAATAGGACACCACTGATCTGATATAACAGCGATATTTATAACACTGGAAACCAAAGGATGAGGATCTGTTAAAGCTCTGGAGCAGGCCCACTCTCTTAACGCATGTTATATAAATATGTGGCCTCTTTTAGGTTTGCACTGTGATCTGGATTTAATTCATTGTTTATAAATTATTAATATCATGTCATAAAGACACAGTGTTAACTGTTAAGGATTCTCTACAGCCACAAACAGATCCTCTGCTGTAAAAAGTACACACTGCGGGAATTTCAACAGATGGAATATTCCCACAGTGATGGGGGGGGTTTGACGAAACCCAACTCCAGCTCCTCCAAAGCTACAAATTCTTCCATACAATGACCACTCGCCATACAGTTTTATGAACCTGTCAGAAAAGACAGCTTGCCATAATTTTGCTTAAGTCTTTCCAGATTTTGATACTCGTTGCTATCAGTCCACTACTCTTTGGACTGCTCTGCGCAGAACTGGGAGGAAAACCAGCCGGAAATGTATGTGAGCCAAAGCTACAATGCAGAGTAAGAGTAAACCAAGGATGGGTCGCATCTAATAACTGCCTAGTAGTCATTGACGGCTTAGAAAGGTTGACTTATTTATTTACTTGTTTTATTTTTAAAATGTATAATTTTTTTTAGAAGTGGTACTTTATTTGCTTTCTTTGATTCTATTAAGTTTTTGTCCACAAGAAATAAACATGTTTGGATGAACCCAAAATCAGCCTGATACAGGGCTTCCAGGGATAGTTCACAAAAAAAAAAAAAAAAAAAAAAAATTCATCCATCAGCATTCTGCCATCATACTCAACCATTTCATTCATTTTTTTAAACACAAAGATATTTTTTATAAAACCTGACAGATTTCTGTCCCTCCACTGAAAGCCCATTACACCAATTTGCAGCTACAAGAAGTAATCCACAATAACCAAGAGGTTATTCCAAGTCTTCTGAAGACAGAGACAATCGCTCGCTGAAGCCCCCCTAAAAAAGGCCAAGAGACGTCCCTGGCGGTCACAAAGAACTGCAGAGTGCCAAACAGTGAGGCTGACCTGGAAACAGGCCTGAGAGTTTCCTGTCTGGCACGTGGGAGTGTAATTGGGAGCAGCCACACAATAAAATGGCCATAATGGCCAAAAGATTAACAGGAGTGTGACTAGTGGTTTGGAACCTACTAAGAATGTGTGTGTGTGAGACACTGAGCACTGCACACTCACCATTAAGTGAATCCATGAAAGGGGCATAAACCTACTTGTGTACAAAATAAGCCTGTGACTGACAACAAACCCAATCATTGACTCATAACCTGTCTGAGTAGGACTGAGTCGTCGTGAACTTGACTACCGTCCCAGTGCAGATCCTGCTGAATAAATGCAGGTAACTGCAACAATCAATGTAACTGTTTATAAAAATGTAATTACATATTTCAAATGAGAGATGAAAAGGTTCATTCAAAAACGAAAATTCTGTCATCCTTTACTCACACCAATGCCGCTTCAACCCCATAAGGCAGGGGTGTCCAAAGTCGGTCCTGGAAGGCCACTGTCCTTTAGCTCCAACTTGCCTCAACACACCTGACTGGAAGTTTCTATGCAAGACCTTGATTAGGAGTTGTTCAGGAGTTTTAATTGCGGTTGGAGCTAAACTCCCCAAGACAGTGGCCCTCCAGGAGAAGGATTGGACACCCCCGCTATTAGATGGAAGGTGAATGGAAATCTGATGGGTTTGGAACAACATGAAGATGATTTTTGGCTGACCCATCCCTTTAACTACAAATCACTCTTTTAACTGAAAAGCAGGATTTCTGGTCCAACAGCTGCCGACGCCGTATTGAGCTTTACGATTTCTCCCATTCATAAACATGTATTTGTTTAACGACATCAGCAGGACTTTCTTCCTGACAAGAACAAAGTAAATAACAAAAGTCAACAGATAAACAAAACAAAAGCTATACAATGAATATAAGATTATTACAAAAAAATTAAATAAAACTAAGATACCCTCAGGTGATAAATATATATTTTTAAAGTACATCAGTAAAACTGGTGTCTATTTACATTAAAAACTGTGCAGTCCAGTAAAATATATTTTCCCCCCTCAAATTAATAGTTTTATGTACTAAAACCACCACTAACAGTTTGTTTTGACAATCTTTGAGAGAGTTCAAGCCTTTATTAACAAGGCCAGACCCTCCCAAAAATTCGCAATCTGTCATCCATCCTCTAATCTGAACCTCTCTTGATAAAGCCTGTTTTCTTAACACATGCTATGTCTAGACCTACCCCCAAAAAAATCAATTGTGAATCAATGGAAACCACAAATGGCAACTTGTACGTAGGTTTTAACTAGGTGTAATTAGCTTAGGTCTAGACTAGAAGTAGTCTTTATCTGTGAAACACAATTTTATCTGAGGAAAACCAAGAATCCAATAAGATTAGATGACTGGGGACATTTCTACCTTCATTACAGGGACACACAAGCCTAGCCAGAAAAGTCAGCAAACAACAAAGGGACCTTCAACCATCAGTGCCCACGTGTTCTGTGAGCTCAAATATTCTGAATGACCCTGGATTGTTTATGTACGTGGCTGTAAGACTAAGATCACACTTCACTCCCTTCTCAAGCTCCACTATGTTACATAGCTAGTTCCCACAGTGAAGCAGGAGCTTGATAACAGTTTTAAGAGCTGTAATGCATAAAAAAAATTATGAGATATAGCTTGGAAAGTGGTTTAAAAGTTTAAAATTCTAAATTCATTCAGTTGGACATTCAGGTCTCTCACAGCCACAGTCCAGTATCACTAAGACTAAGGAACTGTCCTAGAAAATTAAGCGTTTGCATAATAAGCTTACATTTATTGCTAGCTAACAAATAAAAAATAGTTCTTACCAATTAAAATGAGACTAGTTACTGGTAAACTGCTGGTACCGTGGGGCAGAGAGAGTTACAATGTACGGAATTAATTCTGTAAAAAAGTGCCATTGCACTAAAAACAGCACAAAAATTTCTAATTTGCAAACATCAGAAGCATCAGTAAAGCGTCAGACTGTACGACAAGATATTTCTTATATAATATTGTAAAAAAGGATATCTTCATTCTAAAGTTTTTGTTTCCTACAATCAAAATTTTCAAAGAAAAATATAAATGCACTGCTTCAGATGGCAACTGTATTTTCAAGAGGATAAGATTTAAACATATTTGGATGTGCAGTCAGTGGACAAATAAGCAAAGATTTTGCAGCGACCGGATATGCTGTGACCCATCTCATTCCTTTCATTCATTCGCTCTCAGAGCAGGGTCATGGCCTTACAGCTGATTTCAAGACAGTTTAAGCCTTTTAAATAAATGACATCATGCCAGATGAGCCAACGAGATGCTGTGTTTGATGCATTCTTCTTTCCCCTTGCCTTGTTCTATTAATTTAATTAAGTCTTCTTTTAATTCAGTATATTTCTTCTAGTCTTCCCTCTCTTTCTCCAATGTAAGCATACTGAATGAGAAAATTCTGTTCTGAGGGAAGGGAAGAACACTCAGTGATATCTTTTCCAGCTGGATGAAGTAGAGCTGTCGTCATGGTGAGATCACTAATGTCATGAGAGGTCAAACATCATTGGGACACAGATGGAAGGGAAGAAGGAAAGTTCAGAATCTGGGAAATGAGCCACTTCATTTGTTCTTGCCAGACTAGCAAGTTTACTAATGAATTTCAAAATTGGTTGGACAAACATCTCATGACCATTTAGAGAGTGTTTTCAGATTTCCAAGTAATTTTCATGGTTCAGTACGGTTTTTAAAATTTTGTAATAATGCTCAACACTATTTTATGTGTTATGTTTGTTTTCATTCAGTATCCATTTTAAAACCTAACGGTTGATTAATCAGTTATCGGCCAGTGTGGTCCAACCTAGATATCTTTATTGGTAAAATTCACTATCAGTTGACTGTCAACTCAGTTTCACCCGACAATGTTTACTGCGCCTAGAGGGAGAAAACGACATTCTGTGATCAAATACAATCAACTTGTTTACACACTCCACAGAGCCACCCAATGCATTTAGTTATAACTGTGAGTTTTAGTTTGCGTGCTCAGGATTTATCATGGATTCACTGCATTAACAAAGCAAAATTCTAATAGTATTTTTATTTTTCATATAGTTCTTACAGAGTGAATATAATTCTAATACTCAGCTTTTCGTGCACACCCCTAATTCTCACCTCCAGCCTTTTGTTATTACAAACTGAGTAGTGCCTTAGTTGAAATTTCCCAATGTTCTCTGAGCAGCTCTCTAAAACTCTACCACATCATAGGAGATGGTCCCCAGTTCTTTTGGAAAATCACTGGAATAAGATGTGTTCAGAGCAGAGGAGTCAGTATCTTTGTCAATACTTGGGGTAGAATGACAGTCAGTGTGTGGCTACACCTCAATAATGTCTGAATCATCACAAAGATTCAAACTCTGGGGGTTTTGCATTGTCAAGCTACAGTATTCACCTGTCTTGTCTGTCTGTCCAAATATACATGACGATGTCTAATTGAATACTTGAAGGATTAAATACACATTTGTTATATTTTACCTCTGTAAGACAAAACAATAACACCGGGTCTAACTTAAAAAAATCCATGTAAATGCACTTTTCAAGTCAATTTTATTTGTATGCACATGCTTTCCACAAAGCATTTCCAATGTTTCAAAGCAGATTTATTTAAAAAGCATGTTAATGTTTATAATACTTAAACTTAGTATCGCATTGTACCTCTTCACATATGCTTTAACCTTGATCATTTGTTTAAACTATGTGTAAAGGACTGATCCCATGATTTCTATGTAATGATACACCGAATCTATTAATGAGGACAAATCTAATGTGTAGCTTATTCTGCTCTGCATAAAAGTAATACAAAAAGCCTGAATGAATCGATTTTCTTCACAATTTCACTGTAAAATCAGATTGAATTCTTCTCCTGAATTAAATATTTTGGATTGTAAATGAGACATTACAATTAACAGTCAGGCACACACAAACAGGTTATTTTAAAACAGACAAAGGCATGAAGTGAATTTACATTACATCGTTTTAAATATGCAAAAGGAAATAATATGTTTTTATTGATTGAAATCTGTTTTTCTGTCTCCCTTAGTTTCTTAATCAGTTCTGTTTGGGAGTTAAAGTTGGGCAAATTACTCATGGGAAATCAGAGGCAACTGAGTGTGAAGAGTGTGGCTCTGGTAATCCTGAAAGCCAAGGGCTAAGCGCACCTGATGACTGGTGCCAAGCATTTATACCAGCAGAGCATTCGCTGGCCTCCAGGTGCTCCATTGCGGTTCCTTGCTTAGGACCTATCTGGTTTCACTTTCCCTGGTGACTGTTTCACGGAGGGTTACAGTTCTCTTTGAAGGTTTGCCCCCTTTTCTGAGGGGGAGCTTTGGTAAAATAACACCAACTAACATCTGAGTCTTTTGTGTAGCCCCAGCTCTTAAAAAAAATGTGCACATCTGAAATCTAACTCAAAGTATCCATTTTACACTTCTTAAGAAATCAAAATCATTCAAAACATGCAAAAGTCCAATAGCAGAAATGTTATATATTTTTTAAATAAACGTAGCCAGAAGCTGAAAAATATGTATGCATAAAAGTGTCCCATACATAGCTGGATTATATCCCTCAAATTTGACATGAAATGTAAATGCATGTTTAGTTAAACAGATCACACACATATGACTTAGTTCTCCGCCTTGCTGAGATGCATAAGCAGCAGCTGTTTTTTTTTCATACAAACTGAACTGCTTTGTCCACACACATGCCCAGAGGACCATGCATTCCCTTCTCTGGTAGTGAACAAGGAACTGAGGAAAATGGGAAAACATGGACTAAGTAGGCTACTCATTTTCTTGAGGTCAACAATTCAAAGACTACATCCCACATTCTACCCTATGAAGGATGTTGATTGTTGACTACAGACTAAAAAACAAACAAAAGTGGCACTAGAACTTATTGAGAAATAAAGAAAGAAGTGTTTTATGATTCAACATCTCACTACATTAACTTTTATTTTAAGCAGAAGCACTTGAAAAGCATGGACACCCCTCAATGAATTTGGTCACATTGCATTCTTTACAGTCCTTTAGTCCTACATGCATGCATGTAGGTTAAGTGTAATGTGTCAATTGCGACACAATATTAATTAGACATGTTCTATGAGGTCATAATAAGTAACTTAACTTAAAACTATATACAAAATTAGATGTGTCTGTGAACAATAACATCTTAAAGAATGTCCCCAAAATTACAGGTCTTCATGTCGTTTCCCCCTTCTCGTGAAACGGGTGAGGAAGGGACAATCCCTGTTTAACATATTCTGAATGACAGGAGTAGCAAGATTATTCTAAACATCAATTATCTTAACTCTCAATTTTAACAGCAACATGGACATAACATAGTCCCAGTTAAATGGCTATTCATGGATATGGAGGAAGAATTACATTAAGAACGATGTTGAAAAACAGTTGGAAAACGTGACAAAAACATGTATGACCTAAGAGTGACTGTAGCAGGACAATGAGCACGGCGGCGCACGCGACACGCAAATAAAAGACGGTTAAACATGCCGGAAATCTTTTCATAGACTGCACTTTCCCCCACTAACATCAATAAACTGTTTTCATTCATTTAGGAACCCTTTATAATTATCGAATGGAAATGTGTGGTTTAATATCTAGAACTACACGATTGCCTTCGGGCTCGACTGGGCGGAGACCAGCAAGCTGACAACACTGTTTCAAGTGATATTCATTTTTAAGCTAAGAGATGGAAGCATACCGGTAATTACAGTGCGTGGAAAAAAACAACTCCCTTCACCAACGTGGGGGTGAAGGGGGCATGAAATTTATGGGCGTATGTTTTGAACACACCCAGGATCATGCCAACATACAGTAGGCTACAGCATTTTATGAGAACACGTGACGGACTTTTTATTCTCCTGTGTTGTGCTGAATAAATGTAACATGATAACATGGCCAAAATGAAAGACCATCCGTTGGTCACAGTAGGCTACTCGGCCACACACCCAGAACTACAAGAGGCTTCCTTTGACTCAACTGGAGATGAAACCAAAAGCGTACAATCACACAAGCTTATAGCCTACAGTTCTGCAAAACAACTACAACCCGTCCAGAGAAATTCATTGATTGATGATGGGGAGCTTTTGTGCACGTGGGAACTGTCCCATTGTCAAATGACAAAGATGAATTCGACCCCTTTCTTTAACAGGCTCCATGCCTTTTTGTCCAGGCAATTTTCTCATAAGGACATAATACAACAGCAGACAGTATAACTGAGCCATTTTCTTTGGAGTGGGATATTGGCGATCCCCAGTGATTTCCAAATGTAAACCTACTTTAACAGAACGCAGCACAAGTTAAAGCCAAGAGTCTCAGACATAAGATTAGATAATAGTGATCACTTACCCAGAAGCGAAGAGCTCTGCAATTTTTCTATGAAATGAAAACAGCCAACAATTATTTATAAGAGTAGGGCCAACTAAAGATAAATATCCCACGTCCCTGGTGGTGAATAGCGCAGTATATACCTATACCAAAAGGGCAAATTATTAATTCGCCCGATTCAATCCTTCCAGTCTCCTATTGACACATTTCGGTTTCCTCTCCCATTCTCTCTCCCGGAGAACGGAGATTGCTGCGCGTTGCTCGCGTCCCCGTTTCCTGTCCTGCCCAGATTCAGCGCTCGACCAATCAGCCGATCATAAGGAGGTGCGTGGATCGCCCCTCTCTTCACAAGAGCACACCAGCTGACCGCTACTGGTGCAAGAGAACAACGGGCGTGAGGGTGGAGCTTGACGTCCACCTCCCCCTCGCTAGACGTAATGGGTGGAACTAGACGGTCCAACCACACCCTATCCCTACCATAACACTATCGCTAAACAAAACTTCACCCATTGAGTCCATCGAGGTGGAACTGGACTAGATCAGGCTCCACCCATTAGGTCCAGAGGGGCGGAGCTGGATCTGGACGTCACTGGCTTTGCAGTCAGCACCACTGCAACGGAACGGATAGCAGCACATGTGTGCATGTATCATGGCACTGACTGGATTACAGACGGCTAGAATAATGAAATACATATGTTTTATTAGATAGTTATCCAGGATTAGTTTTCTGGAGACCCGTTTTGCATAATTTAGACGCAGTCTTGATTTCTACGACTGTTCGAAATTGTTAAATTGAAGTTAATTTAGAGAACTAAATTTTGTTTTAGAGAACGAAGTAACAAATTAACTAACAGAAAGTAACGTTCTCCCCCCAGCGGAGAAAACCAAAACTGCATGAGATCAACAGTAAGGTTTTGCCCATGGTTTTGCCACTTAAAGTAGGATTACAGCAAACGCCAAGCTATTAACAAAGTGATAATAATTAATAAGAATATATTAATAAGTTAAAAAATTTAAAAATTATAATAAACAATACTAATACTAAAACTATAATAAATTAACTATATTATTAATAATAAATTAACTAATTATTTACAATACATTATATAAATAAGGTAATATGTTTATGTAATTATATAATTGATCATTTAAATATTATATTTTTTATTTGAATACATTTTTAATATAAATACAACCCCATTTACAAAAAGAGAGTGGGGACATTTTGTAAAATGCAATACAATCAAGAATCTGTGATTTGTTAATTATCTTGAACCTTTATTTAACTGACAAAGGTACAAAGAAAAGTTTTTCAATGTTTTCAGTAACTAACTTAATTGTATTTTGATTTTGATGGCTGCAACATTCCCTAAAAAGTTGGGACAGAGGCAAAATAAAAGTATAAAGATTACAGAATATCCAAGTTAAACTGTTTTGAAGCAGTCCACAATAAGCAGGTGAACTGAGGGTAGCCTATCATTAGCCTATCAATGAAGCCCTTAACGCATACAGTACCTAGTGACCCGGGATGTCATTATATTTTTTCTGCACAACAATAATCGAATCTTTGATGACTGAATAAGTGCAATTCACCTTAATTCCACAAGGTGGCAATGTCTGATAAACAATGATGAAGTGAAGTTTCACTCATAGCTACCGCAGAAAAAGAATAGGAAGTATCATCAGCAAACCTTGAAATGTCTCCGAGATTTACTGCAGAGCAAGTACTGAACGCAATCAAATATAGTGTCACTGTCACTTGGTGGTGGATCTGGTAAAGAAGCTGTCAGCAATTAAAATATTGATTTTGAAGAGGTTGAAAAATATGTAGTTTTGAGAATATGTTTGAGATTGTGAATATGAGCCAGATGCTGAATGGACTAGGATATGAGCTTTGACAAGGGCAGTGATGATGGTATAAAACATCTGCTCAAACTGTCCAGAGGGTGCTGTCGTCATTGGCGTTTGTTATGAATAACAAAAGCAGGTTAATATAGTTTGGTCTGTTTTTGTGTTTATCCTAACTTTACTTACTACAGGTGCACCGTGCCCTCATTCTCTCAAATACCATTTTAAAGCCATTTGCTGGTCAATACATATTTGTGAATAATCAACTTTGTTCTTTTGTTTCCCCAGAACAACCAGTACATTTCTAAAATAATCTGAACATTTCAGTGGCAACATTGAATTACAGTAAGTTACCTGCACCACACTCAAGTACTTTATTACTATTAACTTTCTCTGTGTGAAATTGTATTGTTTGACTGTGCACTTGTGTTTTTTAATCAGTTATTCTCTGAAAATCTTCCCTCATGCTCTCAAATCTCATTCATGTTACTCAGAAAAATTATATCACAGGTTTGGCGCCAATAATGCTATGCATTTTTTCTTATATCTTTATCATTTGCATTTGAATATAAGACATTTTAACTCTGAATTATAACTTCAAGTTTAGTATTTTTCGACCAAAAAAAAAAAAAAAAAGAAAAAAGCTAATTAATGGCTTCAGAAGACTTACAACACAACCCATAACACATGAGTTGTGAACTCATTGATTATTTTTAGGATCTTTTCTGGGACATTTTTGGAGCTTAAAGGGATAGTTCACCCAAAAATGAAAATTCTGTCATCATTTACTCACCCTCAAGTTGTTTCAAACCTGTATGAATTTCTTTTTTCTGCTGAACACAAAAGAAGATATTTTGAAAAATGTCGGTAACCAAACAGTTGATGGACCCCAATGACTTCCATAGTAGGAAAAAAAAATTACAATTAACTATTAAAAAGTGTATTTAAGTGTCACCGGCCCGCCGGTGGGCCCAAAGCCAAAACAGTAATATCCTATACTAAGTTTTCTATAACTTTCTAAATTTATTTCACTTCTACAAAAATCTGCCAAATGTCTTCTTTAAAACAAGAGCAATGTTATGTCTATATTCCATTGTTACATTGGCATATAAATTATTCCATAAGCATTCTTGAATTACAACCATTTAAAGGGTTAGTTCACCCGAAAATGAAGCACGCACACGCATCAGCGTCGGCCAATAGTGAGCCTACGTGGTGACGTATAACCCAGACGCGCTGCGCTGGTACACTACGTGAATTCATTCAGGTCCACACAGACGAAAATTAATAGTTGAATAAAGTCGTTATTTTTGTTGTTTTTTGCTCACAAAAAGTATTGTCGTCGCTTGATAAACTTGTGGTTGAGCCACTCACTTGGACTATTTTAACAATGTCTTTACTAACTTTTCTGGGCTGGCAAGTTTCGATCCCATAGAAGCCTATGGAGGAGTGATCCAGCTCTCAGATTTAATAAAAAGTATCTTAATTTGTGTTCCGAAGATGAACGAAAGCCTTACGGGGTTGGAATAACATGAGGGTGAGTAATTACTGACAGAATTTTCATTTTTGGGTGAACAATGTGCATTTTCATGTCTATTAAAAACAAAAAACAAAAACAAAAAAGGGGGGCAGGGGGGTGACACTTAAGGGAAAGGTGACGTGACACAGTGGGAAACATGCCTCTGAAATGTGTTACAGCCGTCAAAATAAAAAAAGTTGCTCAGTACAAAACATTGTAAATCTTTATTTTGTACTTTTATCAGTTAAAAAAAGGTTAAAGAGAATTAACAAATCACAGATTATTGATTTAAGAAATTTTTATTGAGAAATGCTCAATGAGGGTGCTCAACCACAAGCAAATTTTAAAAAAGGAGGAAAAAGTTTGCAAACCACTGCTCAAAAAATAGAAAAATATGTATTTAATGTTCTCACCACAGGTGACATTTCTAGAAAAAGGGGATGATGAAGACCAAGTTTCTCTGATGAAGGGAGCATGACATAAATATTTTTCTATTTTTGGAGCTGTGGTTTGCCAACTTTTACTTCATATTTTACAGAATGTCCCAACTTTTCTGAAAATGGGGTTGCACATTTATTTATTTGTTTGATTTTTTTATTTTAAACTTTATTTATAAAACATTCATTTGGCAAAGCATTTGTACAACCTTAAAAATGAAAACATTGTAATATTTTTAAGGTCTGTAAAACTAAGACAGCTATATTTTGGATAGATAATAACACATGCATGGGATTTCATTCTGATGTTCCAATACTTTTTGTTTGTAAGTACTATTATATCCCATTCATGGGCTCTGTAAACATGTCGTCACATTTTGTGGTTCACACAGGAAGTAGATTTAAGGGGGTGCTAGTGCATGTAGGGGTCTGAAACCAGTTCTAGGTTTAGATCTAGATATAAAGAGAACCACAAAACCTCATAATTTGCGACTGTTCTCATCTCATGAATAATATAAGAGGAAACTTGATTAATCTTTCCTTCCATTAAGGAAAGAGCACAACGAACACAGATCATCGTCAGCATCGTGGGTTGGTTGCCATAGAGATCACAAAGTGCACTGCCTCTGGCGTGCACCCAGTTTCAGGCTAGATCAAAAACAGGAAACATGAAGATTTACTAAATCAGCTTAAAGGCATTTCCCCCCACATCATGTGTTTGAATGTGTCACCTTGGGAGCCAGACAGTCAGAAAATGCTTTTAATGCACTTTTTAAAAAATGCATGCAGGCCTTTTCTGATCAAGGGTGTGTATGTTTCTGTCATTTTAATGTTGAAGAGCCTCTAGGAGCTGGCTTTCTTTTTCTTCATCCCTCTCCCTCTCTCTCTTTCACTTTCTGCATCTGTTACTCTCAAGCACAAACCCACTTTAACCCTAAATAACCCCCCCGACAATACTCAAACAGACAGTTTACTAGAAAACACCTACAGGGGTCTCCTTTACTACCTCCCCTCAATGAGGAAACACCAGCTACTGTATGATACCATGACAATCTCTACCAAACGCACTATATGAAACCTTAACATGCAAATAACATCAACCACAAAGGGTGCAAGGAGAAAATGGAAACTTCCTGTTTGGCTTGCGATCTGTTCTTCTGTTACACCGAAGGCTGAATTTACCATACAAGCACGCCATAGTGCCAAAACGAAAGGCAGATCTGCCGTTTTTAACAGCACTTCCATTGTGTGAAGACTTAGAATACAACAGATGGAGATTTTCAGGACATCTGTGACCCTCTTAAGTCTCTGTCTCTTCCATAGCACCCGATCTGAAGCACAGAGCATGTGCAAAGGTAAGATCTTGATTCTGTGATAACTTTAAAAATGCAATACAGTGGGTTACATAGACACTCATACAAGTTATATGCCATTGTTTTCTTAAGTCTTATCTAATGCTATCTTGTGAATCTGAAGTCTAGTATAATGTATCTAATGTATTATGGCTGATTTAGTTATATTAAATAATTTTTACTTGAATAAAAACAGTTACTGTAGAATTAGTACCTTTTTTGGATTGTATTTATTTGTTTATTTTTTAGAAAAAACCCTCATTTAGGATGGGATGGAATGTGACCAGGACCAATGAGACCATTGTCCTTGGGTTTATAACTGCAAGCAGCTTTGAGCAGAAAGGCCTGTAATGGCAAACTTAAATATTAAAAACTAAAGTCTACATTTTGATATGAAGTCTCGGTTCATAGGAAAAGTGTGCATATTTTAAGTAGAAATTATGCAATGTAAAGTCACAATAACAAGATACAATAAAATATTTTGTTTACACCCTGGATACAGTTTGTGTGGGCTGATGGGAATGCCCTTATGGTAGTCAAATATAAATAAATAAATAATCATATTTAAGAAGATTAATCTTAAAAGGTCTTGTGGAGTCCATATATATATATATATATATATATATATATATATATATATATATATATATATAATAAAAACCTCATAATAGGCCATAAATGCATAATGTTTATAACCTGTAAATGAACATGAGACCATTTTTTTAAGCGGCAAAATATAAAGACATTTTATAAAGACATTTTAAATCTTGGTGCTTTACCTGTTGCTTCATATCTTCTTCCACACCAATTTTTCAATATATCTATAATATCCTTTTGTGTGGATGATGAATATACACAGAGTTTAACAATAAATAATGTTCTGCTACTTTGTCGCTACAATCTGCTGCTGAAGTGCGGTTAAGTGCACTTAGTCATGAAGATTTTCAACAAAACAGTACAACAATATATACAGAAGAGAACTGATGATTTAAATGAAGTCTTATTTATAAATAGAAAATATTTGACTATTGGAAAAGGAAATAAAGTTAGTTATGTATGTGTACATTTAAATTTCATTTTTTTTATATATAATTAAAAAAATAAATATTTCCTTACATGTCAGTCACACTGAAATCTGTGCAACAACATACATTTGTGCCAGTGTATGAGTTGCTAGATTTCTTAAATATCAAAATACAATCTAACTGATTGAGTGAGGATTGGATAAATGAAATATTATGCAGTCAGACTCATTTACAGTACAATCAGTTTTACCACAAAGATTTAATTTGTGAGGCTACAAAGTACAATTGAGTGCATGAAGCTAGAACCCATTTCGCAGATCGTACTTATAGTAGGTGAAACAATTGTGTTCATGTTGTATTACAAAACACTTCTGCTGCTCTTGAGGTGGGATACGGGTAAGGATAAACACAGGTTTGGTGGTATGGTTAGGTTCAAGGGTGGGTTAAGGAGTAAGGGAAGGGTCAACAGTGTAATTATAGATGCAAATTGATTAAAAAGGTATTTAAAAATATGTAAAAAAACAAAAACAATGTAAAACACAAAATATACACAATAAATGCATTGTATCAAATGCTTAATTTAAATGTTAGTACATAAGACACTTAATATAAAGTGGGACCTTGCAGCAAATATTCTATACATTTAGCAACAAGCTGACATGTTTGAGATTGCCACTGACAATCTGAGAAGAGAAAATGCAGTGCTGAGAGAGTTATGATTCTTCATGAAGATGATTCACTCTTTCCCTGAGGTTCAAAGCAGTTTGTTCACACAGAAACTGTCTCTATGACAACATTTCTCCACTCTTACAGGCAAAAGTTGTGATGAAAGATTTGTGAAATTAAGAAACCAGTCAAACGGTTCTTCGGGTTAGTTATTCTGGCATATATTTTGTAAGTGCCTGTGTACATTCATCATACATAAAGTTATTCAGACCACCACGAAACTAAAAAGACAAAACTATAAAATACTGTTCTTATATCCATAGTTAAAAAAAAAAAAATTTTTTACTTTTTTTTTTTAAAGAAGTGCATATAACTTAATGGAATAGCAATGTAACTGTAAGATAGCATACATAGAGAGCCTATGAGCGATCTTGAGAACAGAAGCCGTCTTCTGCTGCAACGTGGGTGACTGTGGTGATTTGTGGATTCCATAACCACTTCTACAAAATCAGACATCTTCTTCAAGTATAAAATAAATAATGCAATATAAGTATAGTAAATTAACATTGTGCCAGACCGAGATTTCAGGTTTTGAAAAATGAAAGCTTGAATACTATGCATTAAGATGTTGTGAGATGTTAATGATGGAACTATGTGACTTTTGTCTTCTCTACACTGCAGGCAATCTCCCACCGGTTAAGCACGTGGAAGAGAACAGCAATGTTAATGTGCCCTGCCCTGAACTTCGTGCAACAGAAATGAACTTCAAATTATTTAAAGGCCCAGACAAGGCCGCCTCCATTTCTATCAAGATAAATGATACATTCAACAACATAAATAGCAAGATCCCAGATTTCCCTGCCAATATCAGTGTTGATTTTATGGATAACAGAACCAGTTTCATCCTGCTCAGTGTGACTAAGAATTTTACAGACCTGTACACCTGTGAGGTCGAGATACACTATCCTCCTCCATTTATACAACTGGCAGACACACCGCAAACTATTGTGTTTGTTGAAGGTATATTTTTAATGGTTGTTAATGTATAACAAGACTAAAAAGATGAGCATTATCTAGATAAAAAAATTGCCAATATGACTTCATGTACAGTTTAAAGTCACATTTTGTGTTTCTCTTTTTGTGTGGGTTTGTCAACAGAGAGCCCAGATAGGAGTGAACTCTGTCAACACGAGAGTCACCTGGTTTGGTGGGTCGCGTTTGGAGTCATGGCCATATATGGGCTGGTAATGACTTGCATCGTTTTCTTTTTGCGGGTAAATACTTATATTTACATTTATAAAATGCTCATTCAACACATATTTCAATACATGAAATCAGTCTATTAGTATTAGAGTTGATATCAATTTGGCAAAAAAAATATCTCTCATGTAATCAATACAATATTATGTTATATTTAAATAATGGCATGCAGTTATAACGATTATAGATAATGCAAATCTTTTTACAGTATAATTTGCCAACAAGCATTTATTTATTTAAGGCCTGATTTAAACTTTGGCTACAGTTCTTTGAAATGTTGACTATTTTAAAATAGCTGTTGCTGATATTGCTCTTTTTTATTCCTTTCTCATCTCTCAAATCAGATCAAGTGCAGTCAAATTGATACTCCCTTCAAAGACAGAGAATGCAGACGGAAATGGCAGGGGGTTCAACATCCAACCTGGCAGGGTTTATTAGACACTGTAGTATGAGCCTGTCTGACAACATTCAACGAGACCTGCCCAATATGACCTGCCATCAAATCAGACAGCATGTTTTAAAAAGGGCATATAGCATTGGTGACATCCTGAGAAAGAGCCAACTACATTTTATTTTTTTTATTCATAGTTTTATACTTTCATTTAACCCACTATTACATGTAGCCAAAATATTAGTAGCCTTGCTGGCATGTGTGTGTTTTTTTTAACATTTATTTCAAAATAAACATAATACAACAATCTCTTTCCTGTATACACATATGTTTGCCTGTCTAAAAGAAGACCTACTATGGACTTGTTTTTGTTTTTAAAATTACTATCCCAAACCTGAACCAGCCCCAACATAAACCAGGGAAAACCAGGGAGCATCCATGCTCACTATGTTCCCTTAACAAAAGCTCTGAAGCGCGCAACTTAAATCACATGAGCAAACTCACAACATATAATGACACGCGATAGATTATTTAAAAAATACAGACAATTATTTCATTATAATTCATCATAAACATTCATCACTAGGCAGGTAATGAACAATCTAGTTAACATTTATCATTTATTTACGGCTGAAATGTTACACATATACGTAACAAGCTAAGTATCAATAATGTACTTTTGAATAACATTACAAGCAATGTCAGAAAGATATCAGCTCTGCTGTTGTTCATAAAAAACTGTTGAGGAACATAGGTGAGTCGACTGCATGTATATATATATATATACACACATATATATAAATAGACTTTAAATAGAAAATTTGAACGTGTTCCTCACAAACTTTGTTAATAAAACATCATGAAGTGATGTTGTACAATGTGGACTTTGTCACATTGCCAGAAATAGAGTCATCAGTGTCCCAATGTGTAGTGAGCCAGCATCCTTTACTATCCTTACCAGTGCCCAAATTCGTGTGCACGATATACTGATTCACGAGCTCGGGAGCAAGGAAACAGATTAAGGAAAAAAGGGAAAAAGGGCAAGAAAAAAGATCTGAATGACTGACTTTGAAGGACCAAATAGTGATGGCTAGACAACTGGGTCAGAGCATCTCCAAAACAGATTATCTTTTGGGGTGTTCCTGCATGCAGTGGTTAGTACCAACCAAAAGTGGTGCACGGGAAGACAACTGGTGAACCAGCGTCAGAGTCATGGTGCCCATGGCTCATTGATGCATGTGGGAAATGAAGGCAAGCTCGTCTGTTCCAATCAAACAGAAGAGCTACTGTAGCTCAAATTGCTGAAAGACTTAATGCTGCCCATGATAGAAAGATGTTAGAACACATAGTACTTCACAGTTTGCTGCGTATGAAGCTGCATAGCCACAGACTGGTCAGTGTCCATGATGACCCCTGTCCACCATCAAAGTGCCTACAATGAGCACATGAGAGTCAGAACTGGACCATGGAGCAATGAAAGAAGGTTGCCTGGTCTGATAAAATCATGTTTTCTTTGCGAAACCTTGGGTCCTGGGCCTGGCATTCATGTCATGTGGATGTTACTTTGACCTGATGGCAGTGGCCCCTTCAGCAGGATAATGCTACACTACACTGCAAAAAAAGTTCAGGAATGGTTTGCAGAACATGACAAAGAGTTAAAGGTGTTGTCTTGGCCTCCAAATTCCCCAGATCTCAATCTGATTAAGCATCTGTGGGATGTGCTGGACCAACAAAATCCGATCCATGGAGGCACCAGCAGCCATACCACCCTGTAGCCCAAGACTGGTTGCCCACTGAAGGTAAGCAGGGTTGAGCCTGGTCAGTACCTGGATGGTCCTAACGTGGGTCCTAACACCCCAGTATAGTGATGGGGACACTATACTGTCAAAAAACACCGTCCTTCGGATGATACGTTAAACCGAGGTCCTGACTCTCTGTGGTCATTAAAAATCCCAGGATGTCCTTCGGAAAAAGAGTACAAAGTTGGACAAAGTTGCCCATTGGCCTCTATCCATCATGGCC
The DNA here is from genome assembly GCF_965113295.1 of Leuciscus leuciscus. Taxonomy (NCBI): domain Eukaryota; kingdom Metazoa; phylum Chordata; class Actinopteri; order Cypriniformes; family Leuciscidae; genus Leuciscus; species Leuciscus leuciscus. Next base: position 30,257,001 of record NC_138727.1, on the reverse strand, counting down.
TCCTAATCATCCCCATATATACTGATTGGCTTCATCACTCTGTCTCCTCTCCACCAGTAAGCTGGTGTGTGGTGGGCGTTCTGGCGCAATATGGCTGCCGTCGCATCATCCAGGTGGATGCTGCACATTGGTGGTGGTTGAGGAGATTCCTCCTTCCATATGTAAAAGCACTTTGAGTACCTAGAAAAGCACCATACAAATGTAACTAATTATTATTATTACCACCCCACAACTTAAAGGTGCTGTATGTATTTTTTCTACTAAAACGAATCCTTTTTTTATTGCCTGTGTGTGAAGGGGTTGTAATCTCACATTAAAATGATCCACTTTGCGGGTTTTGCTATTACCTCTGAAAGCAAGTATTCTTATTTTTATGTGAAGGTGCCGGGTCGGATTTACCGCGAAATACAGTGACGTCACCTGCATGCCCGCCCCCGAGCCTCTAGCCTTGTCTAGCCTACTGACTTTGCACTCAACAGCGACGACACGGCAACTTATGACATGGACTTATGACTTCCTCCACATATTGATAAAAAAATTTAAAAAAAGTTTTTTCTGCTGAAGCTCGTAAGGCCAGACGTGAATCGGATGAACTTCGGGTGAAAAAACACAGATCAACATCGGCAGGGCATTTGAATCATGGAGAAACCTTATCTACAAACCTAGAATGTACATTTCCTGAAGAAAATGTGAAGTGGTGCTTGCAGTGGCAAAATTCGGCACGATTGATAGGGTTCCATATCATGGTACGAGCATGGAGCATTAGTTCAATGTCAAGCTGATAAAATTAGCCTATTATTGTAACGTTGCAGTGGGAGTTTAGAGCATGTTGTGGGATGCTTTCTCCGGTGTGTTGCGTCTCAGTCTGGCCGGTACCCACAGACAGTGCTCGCTCATAAATTTGAGCACGCACGCGCAAGAGCACGTGCTTGTAAACGTATTGGTTGCAATCTGAAACATCACCACTAGAGGCCGCTGAAAACTACATACAGCTCCTTTAATGGACTTAATGGATCTGCTGCTAATATCTTGGTGCCAGATACCACAGGACACCTTCAGGGGTCTTGTGGAGTCTATATACTATGTTCCAAATTATTATGCAAGTGACATATCTGTAGGATTTCAGTCGTTACACATTCAGACTTTAGTTTTTCAAAGAAAGTGTTTGTTTATTTGTTTGTTTTATTTCTCATATATTTGTAGATAACTGATATCAATCTCAGACAGGTTTGTTAACTAGTTTGCCAGGTCTTCTTAGGTAAAAGGAAAACCTACTCAAATAGGTTGTTCCACTTTAATAAGGAATTCACAGTTCTCATGCAACATGGGGAGGAAGAAAGATCTTTCTGAAGATGAAAAGCATGCAATGGTGCAAAATGCATGAAAACAACTAATATTTGCGAAAACTGAATAGATATGATTAAACTGTCAAAAGATTTGGGAATGATTTACAGCACAGAAGAACTCAGTTAGATAAAGTTTCTTTCAAACAAATTAATTGTATTAAAAGGGCAGCTATAAAAAAAACAGGTATTTGAAGCTGCTGGTGTCTCTGGAGTCTCAGGAACCTCTCCATGCAGGCTGGCAGTTGTGCATAAAGTTTCATTTTTCCAGCCACTCCAACTAAAGCTCACAAAGAGAAACATCACAAGATCAGACACACTGCAAAATTACTATTAAAAATTATTATTATAAATTAAAAAATATATATATTATTTAAATAATCTTGTGAAAGCTTTTTGTTTAACAGCCCTGAAGCTCTAACTTCTAATTCATTTTGATAATCAACAAGCAGTAACACAAGACATCCACTGGAGGACGACATAGGACTTACATTCCATTAGCCAAGATACGCTAGTTTGAGGCGCACTGTTAAATGTTGACTGAGAGTGAGTCTGTTTCTCTTGTAATTCTCCCTCCCTTCCTACAATCACCCCACCCCACCCTCTGTGCTAACACTCTTAAAGAACAGTCTACCCACGCGGCTCGCTCATCAGAGCAACAGCGCGCTTTCCATTGATAGCCTACAGTTTCACGCGCACAGGGCATTCTCTCACTGAGGCGCGCGCAGATGCAGGCAATTGGTGTGCAGAATATTTCAGCGCGTAGTGATACATAAGCTTTAGGAGCCTTTTGCTAATTCATGGCAGAAACTATATCTTTTTGTTTTGTTTAAAATATTCATTGAATGCAATATCGTAAATAAAATATAGTTTTACAGTGATTTAGGAAGCTACGTACTTCTACCAGTTCTCGCGGGCTGTTTTGACTATGGATTTACAGAGAATGAATGAAACTCAGAACCCATTTTGGGAATGCTCAAGAACTCCTGGCAATTCCAGCGTGAACAGCTCTGCGTTAAGCGTGGAAGTTAACGCCACCTGTAGCAATGCGTCAATAATTCAGAAATTCAAACCCACACGACCGAAAGGTGAGGACAAACCAATGCATGTCAACGTTTGCGTGTCATTTTATTGCCTTGTTATTTTATCTGTTGCGTATTTATTTCGTTATTTTAGTTATTATTTTTATTATTGTTATTTACATTTCTTGAGTCAAATTACGTTTTGACGATATAAAGAGCCAGTTTATGTGTGAAAAACAACATGAAATGAAACGCTCAACCCTTTGCTGATGGTAAAAATTGTATTTTCCCCCAAACAAATTATTTATAATTTTTTATAGCTATAACAGCGTGCCTGAACATTAATGAAATAATTACAAAAGCTACTACGCCCAAGCAACCACTTGACTGCACATAGACGCATTAAAAAAAAAAAAAAGAAAAAAGAAAAAAAGAAATTGCAGCTTGTTTTTCCCATAATGTTTGTGTGTTTCTTTTTTAAAATTCTCATTAAATGTGTTTATTTTCTTTCAATAGTACATCAGTATCTTTAACATAACCTCTGTATTTTAAATAATAATAACATTAAATTATTTTAAGAACTTCAAGAATGTCAGAGGTAATGGTTAGTGTTAAACCCCAAGGATGCTCTTTGCATTTTTCAGATAACTTCATCATCATAATAATCTTTGAACATACAAATGTGGTGTTTGCTAGGACGTGGACAAATAATCATTTGTAAATATGGTCACTATACTGCAAAACCCTGACCTCTAGAATGACTGGCAGGCATGAGAATGATGATCCTATTTCTAAATAACAATTTTGTTTTAAATTTATGAGTTTGTGCAAGGTTATGAATCATAGTGACACAAGTCAGGGGGAGTGTTAGTTTGGCAGCAGATTAAAACTGCCTGCAAGGACCTACTGGCTACAAGTATTCTGGCTGTTCATTTAAAAAAAATCTATAATTTGATATATCCAATTTGACATTGATAATAAAAACCCCCAGCTGGGAATAAAAATTATTAAATTTGATTAAATTGTTATGCACAAACACCCATAGCAGTTTCTTACCTGTGATTACGAAACTACTACAGCATTTCAGTCACCTTTTTCTAATTTATGGATCCAGATGATGGCGACTCACTCAATCGGGTGGTTTTGCTCTTTGAAAAGGTGGGGAGATTCTCATTTGAGAGAGTTCTGATGTGTTGACTTACAGTGTAAATGATGAAAGGTGGTGGCATACAGTATATATATTAATCAGAAATGGTAATTACAGGATTGTAATGAACTAATTAGATACAGATTCTCTGACTGGAGAGATTCTCTGACTGGGTTGTGCCCAAGGGTTCAAGGTGTTGCTGCATGGCCATGTTTGGTAGATGCAAAGAGCTTCTTTCCCCACTGACAGAAATATCAGTTTATTCTGACAAAAAAAATTTTTTTGTAAGCAGCATTTTTTATTGAAGAGTCTTAAATGCGTAAACATCAACATATTTCTCATGTCACAGTATAGTCACTGACAGGTATAAACAAGCAAACTGGTCTTGCAAACCAATCAATCAATCAATCAATCAATCAATCAATCAATCAATCAATCAATCAATCAATCAATCAATCAATCAATCAATCCCCCTATTTTAAAATGATAAAGTAATACTAAAAATGCTTCACATGTAGTACAACTGGCCATCTAAATCATTGAATACATTCTCTCTCTCTCTCTCTCTCTCTCTCTCTCTCTCTCTCTCTCTCTCTCTCTCTCTCTTGTGTACACATGTATGGAAAAGAAAACATTAGTTTTTGGAGAGGGGAGGAGCTGAGAAAGGTAGAAACATCTTAGGAAATAAGACAAACTATGGCAATTAATAATGACATCATGTAGAGTGTGGGTCAAACAGTAGGTGGGGATATTTGACAACTGCTATTAGTAGCCACTTGCAAGTCCAAACACATGACTGTTTTCTGGAAAAAAGCCCAGTAAAACCCACGGCAAAATTATTATTAGCAACTTTATGAAAAAACTTGCTGCTTATAATAAGAGGACATTTTAGTTGCTAGTAAAGGCCTTGGGACTGACTGCATGTGTGTATTGTTGAGCTGCCATTATCATTGCCATGACGTCATGTTTTTTTCTCTAGAGTCTCTAGAGTCGTTTGTCACATTACATTTGCTGCTCAAATGATTGGCACAAAACTGTGCCTGCTGAGCAAGGTGCACTGAGATGAATGAGAATGCTAATGGATAGCTTATTTAGTTTAATGTGATCATTTAATATAGTTATTTTAATATCACAAATGTCTGTGTTAGAGTGTTTTACCTATTTCTGTAGACCTTATGTAGCCCTGCCCCTTTTCAGCGCTGCGCTCGTTGTCTTTTGACTTCCGGTCTGTATTTTCACAGCGATTCTGCGTGTTTATTAATGAACGGCTCGTTTTAAAATATTCCCGGTCGACTGACATTTGTTAAGTCATCTGCTTTAAACATTACAGTCCTCATGATAACTTTCGTTAACTTTACATGAAGTAAATCCACTTCAAAAGCGAATTACTCCTGGACAGCAATGCCATAGAAATATACAGAGCGACCGCAAAGACGGAAGTTAAAAGACAATATTCTAAAGATGGCGGCGCCCTCGTTTCTCTGGCGCATTAGGTCTATACAGTTTCGATGATAATGCATTAGTATGGAGATATGATTTTCTGAATGTTTGAACTTGACTATTCGGAGAGAGGCGTATTACCCCACTTTATTTATTTTTTCCATATGTAAAAGGAGTGCTTTTCTCAAAACATGTCTTTTTAAATTCCACAATGAAAGGTTTAGAGTAAAAATTTATATTTTTTTGATAATATTTCACAAATCTCTCACGCTCCACTGACTTTCTGTCTTCTCCGTCTTGCTCACTCCACTCCTCTCCTCTCCTGTTTCTTTTTCTATTTCTGATCCTGATATTGGCTTCACCATCTCTTGCCAACTACCTGATTGGAGTGTGAAGTGCGGCATTTGGAGTGTGAAGTGCGGTCAAGGGGGAGCCCACACATATCTTGTTTCATCACGCCTTAGAGCATTCGAGGGTTGTTGGTTCTGCTGGGGCCCCTGTCTGTTCAGGGCCTTTAGAATCATCCCAACCTTCCTCGCTTGCCGCTGGCTAATTGGTCCCATCATGCACTGCTGCAGCATGAATAAATTATGCAGTAATATAGTATCACTGTTTGCTGGCTTTAAATGTATGTAGTTGTTGTTGTTTTTTGTGTTCAAATTTCACAAAATATATATAATAAGCGAGTACATCATGAATCCAAACCATGTTTTTGTCTTATCCTGAATCACTACAGTGCACCTATAAGTCTATATATTCTGACTATTTTAGACTGGTACGGGTCATACCACTGTGGAATAGCTCAGTACCTACGTGACTCGTCATAGACATAAACAGAGAGAAGTAGCTCCGGCTAAATGTTCTTCCGCAAGACACATGCAGTTCTGTCTATTAACACTAGAAGTGCCATGGCGGTCATTTTGACCGTTTTGAATTTTATATCTGCAATAACTTTGTTGAAAAAATAAATAAAATCCTGCCGGTACCTGACTTTTCCTAAAAGTGTCTGTATTTTCATTTAAAATGTTTTTCATATAAATTGCACATAAGGCAAAAAAACTAATGAACATATTTACCTATTTCGGCCATAGACGGTCATATTGACCGCACGGAATTTCGCGGTATTATTATAGGCTATACCAATATACACAACAATAAAATGTGGTAAAAATACACAAAACATATTCAACAACAAATAATTTAAATGTAATGATATTCAGAACAGAACAAGAATGAAAAAAATAACTATAAACAAGCCAAAATGAAATACTTTATAAGCGAAAGTGAAAGTAAGCGGCGTTAGGCTCACGTAATTCTCTAATTAGAATCAAAATGTTTCAACATTTGCGATGTATTTGGATGGTAAACTATTTTAAACTAAACTACTTTATTATAGGCTTTGTGCTTCACTCACGTTCCAATATCGACGGAAAAAATCATCCTCTTCACACGTGCAAAATGGTACGAATTGTACGAGGCTATACTGACCATATAAACAGAGCAGTGGAATTTTTATATGTTAGGTTGACTATTTTATTATGGCTATAATGAACAGGCTGCAATGTCAAGACTGCAATGCTGTAATATGGTGTGTGTGTGTGTGTGTGTGTGTGTGTGTGTGTGTGTGTGTGTGTGTCGGCGGGCGCGATAGAACAGTGGAAACATGAAAACATAGGCTACTCCGTTATTTTGTTCAGGACATCTACAGATATTATTTATAAATGTATAATTAAACTTGTTTAAATGTACAGTTTGGTGTTGTTTTGTTTTTAAAATATATCCTAATACAATAAATGCATTAATCTCTCAATTGGGTATGTATCATTAAAGATATAGAGTTTGGAATCTAGCGGTCAAAATGACCGCTCGCGGCAGTTCTAGTAGTTATGGAATTCTGGCACTTCTAGTGTTAACCGCTAGAGTGCCAAAAGTTACGGACAGCAGCTTTAATGTTTGTTATTTGTTGTGGGGTGATGTTAAGAGCCCACCTTTTTTACTTATCTATGTTAATTGTTGGGGTCTATATGCATGTATATGTTCTTCAGAAGCAATAGTCATAGAGTTAATAACAGGAGCCATGCTAAAGCCCTTTCAAATGCAAGACTGTTGTGTTGCCTTGATACAAATGTATTGGCTGAACAGGATATTATGCATTTATTGAACAAACAAATAATTCAAAAAGGTTAAATAAAGAAGTGTTACTGTGGACAATTATTATTACGTTTTATAGGGTTGACTGTGGTGCTGAGAAAAATGAGCTCATTATTTACTAAGTAAGAAAAATAACTGCATTGATTTCATGGTTGGATGCTTAAGCTGTGTTGCTGTCTTTGGCTCTGAAATTGAACTGAGGCTCTTAACATTAGACTTTGGCACTGTGCCTGAATAAAATGGCTTTAATTTTTAATTGGCTTCAAATAACAGCAAATCCTTTTACTCAGTCTAATTATGTGACATTCTAAAAATCACAGACTTACAGACTCACATGTACTAATTTATTTATCAAATTAAGAAGGACCTATTCATAATTCTGGCACAATTCTGGCATGTATATAATTTCCAGAATTCCAGAATAAGTACAATTCTTGAAGAAAGCATCTGAACTGACCAATGAATAAAACATCACAAAGATGAATTATTGAAATACATACATTGTTGTTTGCAAGGACAATCATGGCAAAAAAATTATTATTCAGACTTTGCTTACTGCAAATAGAATGCCTCATATGTCAGGTGTTGGTTTAGGAAAGGGTGAGTAGTGAGTATACCACCCCGTGAAGCAAAAACACAGTCCCGGCTGTTCTGCTGCTTCATGTGCTATATGAAAATTTCCTTTGCTTTCCACTGCTGAAGTCATAGAGCTGCTCGATTCTGGATAAATTGAGAAGAACATTATTTTTTATTGGGATGCTGGTGTGCTGGTTGACCAGCATATGTTGTCTTGTGAGTGCTGGTATGATCCCAGCAAAACCACATCAAAACTTGTGTATGAGTTACATATCATGCTTAGTAAGTGTTCATAGTTAAATGAATACCAAAACAATTTTCCAAATTAGTTTTAATAAATAATTTAATAAGGTAAAACATATGTTGCTAGTTAAATGTTTCCTGGTACACAGTAAAATCCTCAATGTTAAACGATAACTGCTCAGTTTTAATATGGTCCCAATCTATAGAGTAAAAGTAACACTGAAGCAGTGTAGCAGTTATTTAAATAAAATAGATTCACTCTACAACTGATGATTGAAGATTATTGATGACACCTGCCATTAACAAACAGAATCACTGAAGATAAGAGGAAGAACAAGAACAGAAAAAAAAGAAGAGATGGGCAGAAACACAACTGACTTACAGCCACACAGCCTTAGATTAAATCAACTGCAAATAAAATCAAAGATCTCATTCTCACCAGAAAATGCTTAAACAACTCCAAAAATATCATCACCATGTTCACTTATTATAAACCCACATGGCTTTATTTCTTTCATGGTACATGTATAAAGGTTGTTGAAGTCTCTGTTATGATGATTAGTATTCCCTTTAGTTGGGCACTTGGCCCTTGACTTAGCAACTGATGAAAGTGCATGCTATAACTATTGTCTACAATATTTCATGCTCCTGACTGCAATGACTGTAGACACATTTTACTACACTTTTTGGAATCAGCGACTAACAGCTGGATTTTAACACGTGAGATCCCAAATGAGCATGGAAGTCTTTAAAAACAGCAATTAATATTTTTGAACTTTCATTGAAGTTAACTGTCCCATTGAAACAGCTCTTCTCATAAACCATGTTATTGAACAAACTGCTTATGATTATGCTGTTATTTGGCATTTTTCTTTGTTTTCATATTTCTAAATGTATGTTTTTGTTTCGCAATGTACATAAGCTCTGTTTAACTGATTTTAACTGATTTGTGTACAGATCCTTTGAAACTATGGAAGTAAAATAATGCCAAATGTTTTTGAAACAAAAAAGCCTGTTGAATTGCACTACTTGAAAAAAATAGGCATTGCATTAAACATGCTTGCATTTTAATTAGGGATGTCCCGATCAGGTTTTTTTGCCCTCGGGTCCGAGTCCGAGTCATTTGATTTTGAGTATCTACCGATACCGAGTCCCGATCCCATACTTCTATAATACATAAAAAAAGAATAAAGAAGAGCGAAAAAACAGATCCAGGATGTTCCTTATTTTTTATTTAATTCACCTTATTTTAAGTGCAACAGTAAATATAAAAAAAAGTCTAATATATAAACAAATAGCACCTCAACTTAAAATACCCGGCAGGCATGTAAACAAATAAAATATAAAAGTGCCACAGTGTTTGCAAAGCCAGTAATGTGCTTTTAGGAACTGCACTCCTAACCCCTCATTTACACTGCACACGTGTGCGGTGCGTTACGTCTGCGACAAGGTTTTATTCCGTCCTCGACGCGGTGCCAACTCACACCAGGAGCATTTCAGAAGCGGAGCGACTGGATGCGCGAGACCACGTGATTTGCCTGTCCGACGTGATTTTTCTTGATTTTGGGGGTTTCTACCTTACAGTCTATGCTTTCTACCAAGGATATATTGGTGTGCAATACAATCGAGAGTCTGCACATGGTGTTAATTTTGAAATTGACAGTGTTTTTTTACTTTTATTTTGTATTTCCGGTGCGACTTGGACGCGCGTCCGTCAAAAATAGACTAGGCGCCTATATTTAGCGAAGCGGCGCGGAGAGCCGTTTCTGGGAAGCTTCTGAAACGCGCCGCGTCGCGGCCGGTGTAAACACAAGCATTGACTAGAATGGGCGCGATCAGCTCCGGTAGCCGTGTCGCAGCCGTAATGCGCCGCAGATGTGTGCAGTGTAAATGAGGGGTAACTCTTACGCCGGTTTCACACTGCACGCGTTAGCAGAGCGTGCAGCGCGTTTTTTTTTTTTTTTTTTTTTGCCGCCCATGTTAACAGATTAGAGCATTCACACCGCACGAAGAGGCGGCGCGGCAGTGCGTAGCAGAGCAGAGCAGCAGTGCCGCGATCGTTTCGGCGCCGAGTCTATTTTTGCTGCGCCGCTTACGCTGAATTAAAGTGGCAATGCATTGATCATGGCCAAAATACACCGCAGTTTTATCCAAAAGTTGCATTGATGATATCTATTGTGTTTTAAACAGTCAATCAAATGACCAACAGCAATTTAAAAAGAAAACAAATGTCCAAAAACAAACTTGTTGCCAGAACAATAAAAACAAAGATGAACCAAAAGTTATAGCCTATAAATAAAATTATTAATAAAATAAGCTTCTTGACAAGTCTTTTCTCTTAAATGTATTTGAAAACGAAATAAAGCAATGCCACCTTATCCATTATAGAGTACTCTGTCTGTACACAACCCGCGGTTCAGCCGCGCGTGACAAACGCTGCCAGTGTGAAAGCAAAACGCGCGTGTCCTGCTCCTGCTCACCATACGCACTGCTCCTGCGCTGCTTACGCTCTGCTCGCGTGCAGTGTGAAACCGGCGTAACTCTGTGCCACCGCATAACTATAGATGTGTTAAAAAAATAATGAGAATATATATACATATATATCCGAGTCCTGATCGGGAGGTAACGTCCGATTCCGATCGAGTCTGAAAACACGTGATCGGGCCCGATTTCCGATCACGTGATCGGATCGGGACATCCCTAATTTTAATGCATTGTATTTTTAGGGCTTGCATTTTTATGGGCTGAAATTCAACATGGTTGAATATTTAAGCTGTGAATATTTTAATTAAAAACATTTCAAACACATTTTCATTATAAAAAATTCAATAATCCATATTCACCTTTCATATTTCACTTCCAAAATATTCAAACTGTTTAAAAATACAACCTATAATTTTCAACAGCCATTTTTCGGTCCATTTTATTTCGCTTTGCAAATTCGCTTCCACAAATTCAGTGGTTTAAATTCGACAGTAAATTCAACATTGACATCCAGGAACTGCAGGAAAAGCAGTAGATTGCCGAGCATACTCTCCATCTGCTGTTAGTCGACCTCACCAGCAGGGGGTGCAAAAGCGCGTGTTGTTGACGAAGATCAGCAACAGTTAGAACAAGCCATTCATTCATAAAATGAAAATGATTATCTGTGTCAGTATATATGCGGAAACGATGATAAAGACACAAAAGCTGTGTTTATGTTTCATTCAATAACTTCGTTACTTTCCCTGTGTAGCCTACATGTCATCAGCTTTCTCTACCATGGACAGGATTATAGCCTAATCGGTTTCCCTCAATACCTCATCATACTCAAGGATTCCCCTTCCATCGGGACAAAACGCTTAACGTAGCTTTATGGACTAATACAGTGATATAAAAGACCAAACTCGCACCTTATTGGGAATGTAGGCTGTAGGCTACTATAGGCTACAGGCAAGCAGATGGACTCAAAATATGAACTTAACGCGCAAAGTTTCATGCCGAGCGTTTTGTGATACTGGCACAAAATCAACACTTGATCAATTAATACTAACACTTTCTCTTCTATTCTATTCAATTCTCTCTCTCTCTCTCTCTCTCTCTCTATATATATATATATATAGTATAGTAGGCTATGCCTACGTGTATTGCATTAGCTTAAACTGGGAAGAGTCATAGCACTTGCATATTGTTGTCCTCCTATTGTTAGTTTAACTGTAAATCACTTTGGATAAAAGCGTCTGCTAAAGCTAAATGACTAAATGTAGCCTAATAAATGTAAAATTGGCTTGACATTGGACATTCGCACATTTAGGGACTGTCTCCAAAGTTGCATACAACATTGGCATACACGTTTCAATAGCAAACTTTAATTTATTTGAATAAATATAAAAAATCCAAAGGGTGCGCATTATGCCTGACACTAAATGAACACTTTACAGTTGGTTTTATGACTGTAAGTCGTTCTATTCAAATGCTATTGAAGTTAGAAACGTGTATACCAATGTCGTAGACACTTTAGAGACGTCCCTAAATGTGTGAATGTCCAACGTCAAGCCAACTTTATGCCAGTCTATCACTGGGAAACGCTCAGCATTAAGCTTTGCGCGTTATTCCATCTGTCCATCTGTGTGCCTGCGAGTTTGGTCTTATATCACTGTAATTAGTCCATTAAGCTACGTTAAGCGTTTTATATGTCCAGCAGGGGAATCCTGAAGTATTGAGGGAAACCCTAATAGCCTGCATGCAGCACATCACCGCAATATAAAGTTAAGGCAACCAAACAACCAAGAGAAATATATGTCAACCTCAAATGTAACACTGGATCTGTACATCCGCATCGGGGAATAACATTATAATCTCGTTCACTGTAGAGAAAGATGCATGTTGGCTACACAGGAAAAGTAACCGTGAAGACACAAACCGTGTTTAACATAAAACCGCCGTCATAATAATCACAAATGCACTTACATTGCTGTAATTGAGTTTTATGAATAAATGGCTTGTTCTAACTGTTGCTGGTTTTCGTCAACAACACGCGCTTTTGCACCTCCTGCTGGTGAGGTAGACTAACAGCAGATGGAGAGTCTGCTTGGCAATCAACTGCTTTTCCTGCAGTTCCTGGATGTCAACGTAGTATTTTCTGTCGAATTTGAACCACTGAATTTGTGGAAGCGAATTTGCAAAGCGAAATAAAATGGACCGAAAAATGCCCTGTTAAAATGGACCGAAAAATGGCTGTTGAATATTATAGGTTGTATTTTTAAACAGTTTGAATATTTTGGAAGTGAAATATGAAAGGTGAATATGGATTATTGAATTTTTAATAATGAAAATGTGTTTGAAATGTTTTTAATTGAAATATTCACAGCTTAAATATTCAACCATGTTGAATTTCAGCCCATAAAAATGCAAGCCCTAAAAATACAATGCATTAAAATGCAAGCATGGTTAATGCAATGCTTATTTCTTTCAAGTAGTGCAATTCAACAGGCTTTTTTGTTTCAAAAACATTTGGCATTATTTTACTTCCAGAGTTTCAAAGGATATGTACACAAATCAGTTAAAATCAGTTAAACAGAGCTTATGTATATTGCGAAACAAAAATATACATTTAGAGATATGAAAACAAAGAAAAATGCCAAATAACAGCATAATCATAAGCAGTTTGTTCAATAACATGATTTATGAGAAGAGCTGTTTCAATGGGACAGTTAACAGCAACTTGAATGAAAGTTCAAAAATATTAATTGCTGTTTTTAAAGACTTCCATGCTCATTTGGAATCTCACGTATTAAAATCCAGCTGTTAGTCGCTGATTCCAAAAAGTGTAGTAAAATGTGTCTACAGTCATTGCAGTCAGGAGCATGAAATATTGTAGACAATAGTTATAGCATGCACTTTCATCAATTGCTAAGAGAGAAGTCAAGGGCCAAGTGCCCAACTAAAGGGAACGGAGACGTGAGTCGGATGTTCCGTACTGATTGGGATCGCTTTGAGAGACCAATCTACTTTGAGTGTAACAAAACGAGCCAATGCACATTGGCATGCGATAATTGCATCAGCTGCTTTGCCTCACAGCATGAGCATATAATGAGCAGCAGGTGCGTCGTGGAGATGGGACAGGGCTTAGTCCAGGGAAGTCCACTGATGTTCCACATGACCCACTCAGGCAAACTTGGATAACACTGGGAAAGCGTGCCCTTTCGGTGCCCTTTCCTGCCCGTAGGGAGGTATAATATGGAAGTTACACATATGGACTGGGCGTTTCTGTGTAGTACAACATATGGAATGTTACTGAGGTGGCTCCGGCCTATAGCAGGGGGGAGACAACACCGGTCAGGGACGGCAGAACAGCCTCTGCCAAGGAAAAGACACAGGCTCGCCGCAGGAAGCCGTACCGTGGAAGAATACACATATGGGATCACTGTAGGGATCACAACATATGGGACCCAGCCTAGCACAGGTTCCCCCAATGCATACAAGTGCTAGGCCTGGCGTCGGCCTGACGCTCTGCCACGTCCGACTGCCGAGGGGTGTGGAGAAACTTAACAGGGTTCGGCTAACGGGGAACTCAACTGGAGCAAGAATGGTGCACGTATCCAGTCCATAGGAGGGGAATGGCGCAGCAAGCCGACACTTTGAGCGGGGCCTATGGTGTTGACTGGCTTCTATGAGAAGAGTGCACACGGGAAGTTACCGGCTCGACACGAAGGCTATAGAATCTAGGGAACGTGTTTGGTGTCGCCCAGCCCACAGCTCTACAGATATCTGTCAGCGAGGCACCTTGTGCCAACGCCCAGGAAGAAGCTACACTCCGAGTGGAGTGGGCTCGTAATCTGAGGGGGCATGGTGCGTCTTGGAAGTGGTACAACAAGATGATGGCATCCACTATCCAGTGGGCCAACCTCTGCTTGGAGACAGCCTTTCCCTTCTGCTGGTCTCCTTTACAGACGAAGAACTGGTCTGAGGTCCTTAGGCTTTGCGTTCTGTCCACGTACAGGTACAGAGTGTGGACGTGACAGAGAAAAGCCAGTGCTGGGTCTGCCTCCTCCAGGGGCAGCGCTTGCAGGTTTACCACCTGGTACCGAAAGGGAGTGGTAGGAACCTTGGGTCTGACGTGAGAGTTGGTCGGCCCGAATTCCAGGCACTATTCGTTGACCGAAAACCGAAGCTCATCGGCGGCACGATATAGCAGGCCGGCGATATAAGTGGCACAAAGCGACCTCAGATGCTTCTGACTCCATAGGAGGAGATGGCGGGCGAGTTGTGACATGTGAGGGGAGCGTAGACCACCTTGATGGTTGATGTACGCAACGGTCGCAGTGTTGTCCGTACGGACCAGCACGTGCTTGCCAAGCAATGGTGTTTTGAGGCGGCTCAGAGCAAGGTGTACTGCTAGCAACTCGAGGCAGTTGATGTGCCAATGCAGTTGAGGGCCCATCCAGATCCCCGCTACTGCATGCCCGTTGTACGTGGCCCCTCAGCCGGTGTTGGAGGCATCTTTGGAGGACACTTGTTTGAGATAGTTGAGGATATGAACACAATGCTCTCTCAAGACGCGGGGCGACAGGTACAGCCCGAAGGGTAAGACTTTGTTCTGATATGCTCGACCCTAGAACGCAAGTGCAGGAATGATCTCTGTTGCGGGAGGGGGGAGACATAAAAGTATGCGTCGTGAGAGTATGCGGTCGATCGTTGCAAACCAATCTTGAGGCCAAACCAAACCAGATGCATTTGAAAATATGTTTCTGCGTTAGCATCTTGAACGGGAACTAAAGTAGGGCCCGATTCAGGACTCGCAAGTCCAAGATTGACCATAACCCACCGCTTTTCTAGGTTACAATGACGAACCAAGATGGGCTGAGGTGAGACTTTGCCTCACAAATGGTGAGTTTAAATGCTAATTTCCAGAGAAGTCCTTTGTCCTCTCTCAGGGTCTGGTCGCTCTTCAAACAGACTGTCCGGCATTTCCTAATTTCTCAATTCTTACACTGATAACCATTTAAACATTCACCGCACTTCATAGTCAGCTTGCTGATGATTCTGGAATTGTGGTCTAATACATGCCATTTTTGTTTTGTATAAAACACACAATATGCTTCAAATGGTATTAATATTCTTAAATATGCACTACAGGGCGACAGGGACAGCCCGAAGGGTAGGACTTTGTATTGATACCACAAACGAGCCATGATGGTGATTTGATGGGCATTATCCTGGTGACGATCGACGGACAGGCAGCCGCTGGAAGAGCCCCTCGAGCAGACGTAGAGCAGAGGAAGTGATGACACGGCGATGACCTAGGCTGCCGCGACGGAGCCGCAGCGACGACCCCCCGAGAACTAAGCGGGGACCCTCAGGGCTGAGGACGAGCTGGTGTGACCGAGGGCTGAGGTGATGACTGAGGGAAGGCGGAGCTTGCCGGAGCCGAAGGGGTGGAGGGCTGGAGGGCAGTGGACGGCCCACAAGTCTGCAGCGGAGGCGTGGCAAGGTCTGACCCAGGCAGAGCCGACGGTCCGAGGGAGCCCGGCGAGGTTGAACGGCCGAAGGTCAACGCTAGAATTGAGGGAGGAAGGAGCGCAGGCGCAGAAGCCAGGGCGACGGGTGGAGGTGGATCTGAGGGGTCCAAGGCTGGAGGCGGAGCCACGGGCTCATACCGCCCAGGAGGGATTGGCTACTCGCAGGTCCAAGGTGGAACCATGCCACTGAGAGGAGGTGACACTGATGGACCAATGGGAGACGATGACGACTGGGTGGTAACAGTTGTTGAGGACTGAGGACGGGCATATAGAGACGCACAGAATCCAATAAAAAACAAAGTGCTACCAATAGCAGTCAGGAGAGGTGGTGTGAGAGGGAGGCTGGGCGGGGTAAACATGACTGAAGACGATTGACCAACAGGTAAGTTCATGGGGTAAAGGGGATCCATCTCTTCACTCCTTTGAAAAATGTCCATAGAGTCTAGCTGGGACTCACTCTCAGTGACTGGAGGGTGGGCGGGGCTCACTTCCATTCCCTCGAACTCCACGAGGACTCCCACGGCGATGGACGGCATTGCCAGCTCACACCCCGGGTCAGACTCTCTGAGATGCTTCGGTTCCAAGGCGATGGTGGGTACTAGGGATGAGCGAGTACAGCATTATCTGTATCTGTATCTGTATCTGTTAACCATATGAATTATCTGTATCTGTATCTGTACTCGGACTGGGCGGGGCCTAACCCGGAAGTGGGCGGGATTTAACCCGGAAGTGGGTCGTGTTGTCTTGAAATGGGCGGGGCTTTAACCGGTATGTTATTTTAAGCATGCAATTGATATGGGTTGATCAGAAATTGTTATATTTATTGCTGATTAGAAAACTATTTACATGACAGCATCAGCATTGAGCTTCAAATCAATGGTTTTGATCACGATAACAAACGAACTATATACAGAACAAGTTTTGCAACTGTTCTGGCTTAGTCTATTTAGCGTCTTTGCTCCCCCTGCTGGTTTTGTTGTATTTTGCACTTTGAATTGGGTTTATTCAGTTTCCGGGGTTAGGCTCAAAAGAATAACACAGCACATGGTAACGCATGTTGAATTCTCCATCGATCCATAGCAACAACAGCTCTTAAACGAGGCACTGCTTGTAAGTGGAGTTTGATTATTCTTGATTATGACCTTTTGTATGTATATAAAAGTAATTGTTTTGTTAGTTCTGCATTACTTTGTGTAAGTATTTTCTGTTGGTTTCTCCTGTGGTACATGACTTGACATTTATCATGTGATGTGACAGTCTATTTATGTATTCTTTGGTTTTCATATTGTTTTACAGTTTTACACATTTATTCAGTAAATTTGAACGACGACTCCGGTGTCAAGACTGTTTATTGAGTGGATGTGTTTAGCTTGCTGGGAACGAAGCCAGTACAGTAAAAAAGCAAGCTTCATACAAGAGCCGTTTATCATGGAAACGGATTTCACCTGCTATTGTCATCTACAGCATAGAGGCTAACACGACAACTGCAGAACATCCACGGTGTGAATTAAAGCAACCTTGAATTTTCGATCAGTCATGGAAGATAACAAAAGTCAGTCAGCATCATCTCGACGTTCTGTGACTTCCAGCAAGTCCACAGCCAGCATGGCAGCTGCTAAAGCAAGAGCAAAGGCAGAAGCTGCACAGGCAAGGGCCTCATTTGCAAAAAGGGAAATGGAAATTAAAATAGAGAAGGCTCGCCTCGAAGCGACATTAGACGCATTGGAAAAAGAGAGAGAGGCGGAAGCTGCAATGGCAGAAGCAGCAGTCATGGAAGCTGCAGTAGCAGATCTAGAGGTGAAAAGTTCACATCATAGTTTAACTATTCACCTTCCGCAGCAAAGTCCAAAGGAGCGTACTGAAGAGTATGTAAAACAAAATAGTGAACTTAATGATACTGAATCAATCAAAGGCAATTCAAAAACTGAATTACATCAAAATCGTGAGGATGAGAAAAAGCCTTCTTCACCTGTGTATCGAGTACTGTCCTCGTGGCATGCCAGTCAATACAGTGGCAGTGAAAATGAAGAGCAGTGTAATGCTCCACTCCATGCAAAGAACCCAGCTGCTCCAACGCACAATCCCAGAAGAAACACAAATCCTATACAACACTCTGGTTATGATGCAGCCACGTTTGACTTAGCTAAGTTTTTAGCACGAAATCAGCTAGTGACATCCGGGCTCAACAAATTCGATGATCGTCCTGAAAATTATCTGGCCTGGAAATCATCATTTCTCAATGCTATCAATGACCTTGATCTTACTGCAGGTGAGGAATTTGATTTACTGATTAGGTGGCTGGGGAGAGATTCAGCAGATCATGCCCGTCGCATTAAGTCTGTAAATGTAAGGAATTTACCTGCTGGTCTTGAACTAATTTGGGAAAGGCTAGATATGACTTATGGATCTCCAGAAGCTATCGAAAAGGCTCTCTTCACAAAAATAGAAACTTTTCCAAAGATAACAAATAAAGACCATCATAAGCTTCGCGAATTAGGAGACTTGCTTTTGGAGATACAAGCTGCAAAGAGCGGGGGTGATTTACCTGGGCTAACTTATCTTGATACAGCCAGAGGGGTTAATCCAATTGTGCAAAAGTTGCCCTTTGGACTACAAGAAAAGTGGATGATGCAGGGTTCACACTACAAGTATACATATGGAGTTTCTTTCCCACCATTCTCCTTCTTTGTTGAGTTCGTGTGTACAGAAGCAAGAGCACGCAATGATCCAAGCTTCAATTTTTCTTCCCTCTCCATAAACCCTGGTGGATTGAACCGGTATAGTGAAAGCCACACCCATGTTCATAAACCTGTTGCAGTCCATAAAGCAGATGTGATGCCCTCCTTTAATCTTTCCTATGAAAAGAGTCTTCAGAGAGCGACCAGTGAGATAGATAAGCAATGTCCAATACATCATAAACCTCATCCTCTGAAGAAATGCAGAGCCTTCAGAGAGAAGCCACTGGCAGAAAGAAAAACGATTTTAAAAGAGTTGTCCATCTGTTTTAAATGCTGCTCATCAATCAAACATCTGGCTAAGAATTGTGATGTGTCAATCAAATGCTCAGAATGTGAGAGTGACAAGCACCTGGCTGCTCTTCATCCGGGCCCAGCACCGTGGCGTTCTGGTTCTACACCTCTTTCACCGCATGGCGGGGAGGAAGAGGAGTCTAATGGTGGAGATGTGTCATCAAAATGCACCATGGTCTGTGGCAAAGGAGTTAGCGATAAGTCATGTTCCAAAATTTGCCTTGTTAATGTTTATCCTGTCGGTGACCCCAACCAAAGCAAGCGGATCTATGCCATAATAGATGAGCAGAGCAATAGATCTCTGGCCAGATCTGAGTTTTTTGACATGTTCAGTGTGCAAGGAACCTCTGGACCATACACATTAAAGACGTGTGCAGGAGTAGTGCAAGCATCTGGAAGAAGAGCTCACGGGTTCATCATTGAATCTGCAGATGGTGAGGTTCATTTTCCACTTCCTACTCTAATCGAATGTAATAGTATGCCAGATAACAGAGATGAAATACCAAGCGCTGTTGCTGCCCTGCATCATAGTCACCTAAAAGGAATAGCAGGAAAAATACCACCTATCGATCCAAATGCTAAAATACTGCTCCTGCTGGGAAGAGACATAATAAGAGCACATAAAGTCCGCAAGCAAATCAACGGTCCTCTTGATGCTCCCTATGCCCAAGAATTGGACCTTGGTTGGGTCATTGTGGGAGATGTGTGTCTGGGAAAATGTCACAAGCCCTCGCCGGTGAATTGTATGAGAACACACATCTTAGAGAATGGCCGACCAAGCTACTTCAACCCATGCAATAATCACATTGTACTGAAGGAGACATTCAATGAGAAAAAACAGATCCAAAAACCACCTCACTTGTCATACTGTCAAGAAAGTCTATCGAGCTGCAGACTTGGCCAGTCAGTCTTTCAGCAGACCAAAGATGACAATAAATTTGCACCTTCAGTTGAGGATCAGTTGTTTCTGAACATCATGGAAAAAGAATTCTTCAAGGACTCAAGTAACAGCTGGGTAGCACCATTGCCGTTTCGTGAGCCTAGGAGACGCTTGCCTAACAACAGAGAGTATGCTAAAAGACGTTTCATGTCTCTCCGTCGCAATCTTGACAAACGACCAGAGATGAAGAGTGACTTCACAGAGTTCATGCAAAGAATACTCAACAACGACCATGCAGAGCTAGCCCCTCCTTTGCAAGATGGCCAAGAAAGCTGGTATCTTCCATCATTCGGCGTGTACCATCCAAAAAAACCAGGTCAAATACGAGTTGTATTCGACTCTAGTGCCCAGTTTGATGGAGTATCTCTCAATGACGTAATGCTGTCTGGCCCTGACCTTAACAATAGCCTGTTTGGGGTCCTCATAAGATTTCGAAAAGATCCTGTCGCCATCACAGCCGACATACAGCAGATGTTTCACTGCTTCTTGGTTCGAGAGGACTGTCGTGATGTTTTACGCTTTCTATGGCATCGTGACAATGATCTGACTAAGGAGGTTGTAGACTGTAGAATGCGAGTTCATGTATTTGGGAATAGCCCTTCACCGGCAGTGGCTATTTATGGAATTCGCCGAGCTGCCAGGGAAGAGGAAAAAGAGTATGGCAGTGATGTGAGTAAATTCATTGAACAAGATTTCTATGTAGATGATGCCTTGAAGTCATTTCCTACTGAGGAAGAGGCCATCGATTTGCTTAAAAGAGCACAAGAGGCACTAGCTGCCTCAAATCTCAGGCTTCATAAAATTGCCGCAAACAGAGCCAGAGTAATGGATGCCTTTCCAAATGATGATTTAGCTAAGGACATCAAATGCCTTGACCTCTCGACGGATGACTTACCCGATCAACGAAGCTTGGGGGTACAGTGGAATCTACAGTCGGATACCTTCTCCTTCCAAGTGCCAGACACTGAAAAGCCATACACGCGTAGAGGAGTCCTTTCAACAGTGAACAGCTTATTCGATCCTCTCGGATTACTGGCACCAGTCACAATTCAGGGCCGTTTACTTTTAAGAGAACTCTCGTCACAGACACATGAGTGGGATGCACCACTACCTGAAAACAAACATGAAGAATGGACGCGGTGGTGTCATTCGCTGCAGGACTTGAGAAGTCTGAATATTCCACGCATGTATGTGTCCATTCCCTTTTCTGAAGCCAAACACACTGAAATATGTGTCTTCTCAGATGCTTCCATCAAGGCTATCTCTGCTGTTGCGTATTTGAGAGTCTCTAATCAGAATGGCAATACAGAGGTTGGCTTTATTCTTGGCAAGGCAAGGTTGGCTCCAAAACCGGATCTTTCTGTACCTAGGTTGGAACTATGTGCTGCAGTCCTAGCTGTTGAATTGACTGAACTCATTACAGAAGAGATTAATTTGAAACCGGATAGAATAAGGTTCTACACAGATAGCAGAGTAGTGTTAGGCTACATCTATAATGAGTCAAGACGGTTCCATGTTTATGTGAACAACAGAGTGCAGCGCATCAGACAGTCTACTCAGCCTGAACAATGGAGGTACGTTGCCTCTGAGCAAAATCCTGCCGATCACGGATCTCGTTCTGTTTCATCTGCGAAACTTGGGGCCACAACTTGGCTCACAGGACCTTCATTTTTGTACCATCCATCAGAGCAACTCCCTGATAATCCAAGCTCATACGACCTTGTTGATGCAGAGAAAGATGTTGAAATTCGATCAGAGGTCAAAGTCTTGTCTACTCACATCAAAGTGGATCAGTTAGGTACCAAAAGATTTGAGCAATTCTCAGACTGGAGAACAGTCGTCAGAGCTGTGGCGCGGCTGCACCACATTGCTCATTGTTTCACAGAACCAAGTGATAATAGTCAGTGCACTGGTTGGCATTTCTGCTCAAATGGCTTATCTGTAAGCGATCTCTTGAAAGCAGAGGAAATCATCATCAGCAGTGTACAACATGAAGTGTATTCAGAGGAGTTGAAAAGCATCACTTCCACAGGCGAAATTCCCTCACGTAGTCCACTTTTAAAGTTGAATCCAATCATTGACAGCAATGGTTTGCTAAGAGTTGGTGGATGCATCAGACAAGCAAAGCTAGAAGATAAAGAAAAGAATCCCCTCATCATCCCGGCTCACCATCATATCACAGCCTTACTGGTCAGACATTTTCATGAACGTGTGCAGCATCAGGGTAGACACCTCACGGAAGGCACCATAAGATCCAATGGCTTTTGGATAACTGGGGCCAAGCGATGCATTAGCAGTATTATTCAAAAGTGTGTTACTTGTCGTAAGCTAAGAGGCAGGATGGAGGAACAACAGATGGCTGATCTGCCAGCAGAAAGGTTGCAAATGGATCCACCCTTTTCCTTTGTCGGCTTAGATGTGTTTGGGCCATGGGAGGTGAGCTCACGGCGCACAAGGGGTGGTCTAGCAAATAGCAAGAGGTGGGCAGTGTTGTTTACTTGCATGTGTACCAGAGGAGTTCACACAGAGGTGATTGAGTCAATGACTTCCTCAAGTCTCATTAATGCTCTCAGAAGATTCTTTTCTATTAGAGGTCCTGCCAAGCAGTTGCGCTCCGACTGTGGGACGAACTTCGTTGGTGCCTCTAGAGAGCTTAAAATGAGTGAGAATGAACAATCAGAGGTGAGAGAATACCTGCTTGAGCAAAGATGTTCCTGGGTCTTTAATCCGCCACACTCTTCTCACATGGGTGGTGCCTGGGAACGTATGATTGGGGTAACAAGGCGTATCCTAGATTCAATGCTCCTTGAAAACAGGTATTCACAGCTTACTCACGAAGTCTTAGTGACATTTCTGTCTGAGGTCACAGCCATCATTAATGCACGGCCACTAGTCCCAGTCTCCACAGATCCTGAATTCCCCTTCATCCTAACTCCATCTATGCTTCTGACACAAAAAGCTGGTAATCTGTCAACTCCACAAGAAGATTTCAGCAAGAAAGACATGCTCCAATCTCAGTGGAAACGGGTTCAAGCCTTGGCAGAAACGTTCTGGAATAGGTGGAGAAAGGAATATCTCGGGAACACTTCAGAGCCGTTGCAAGTGGGTTCACAAGCACCCGAACATCAAAGAAGGCGACATTGTACTGATCAAAGACAAACAAGTCAAAAGAAATGAGTGGCCAATGGGGATAATTGTGAAGGCCATTCCCAGTACGGACGGTATGGTGAGGAAAGTGGAGGTGAAAACTGTTCAACATGGGACAACCAAAACCTATTACAGACCAATATCTGAATTGGTATACCTCCTGTCTTCAGATCAGGCCGTTTAGTTCAGTAACAGTTAGTGTAAATGGTATCTTTGAGATACCAGACGGGGAGTGTTCTGGCTTAGTCTATTTAGCGTCTTTGCTCCCCCTGCTGGTTTTGTTGTATTTTGCACTTTGAATTGGGTTTATTCAGTTTCCGGGGTTAGGCTCAAAAGAATAACACAGCACATGGTAACGCATGTTGAATTCTCCATCGATCCATAGCAACAACAGCTCTTAAACGAGGCACTGCTTGTAAGTGGAGTTTGATTATTCTTGATTATGACCTTTTGTATGTATATAAAAGTAATTGTTTTGTTAGTTCTGCATTACTTTGTGTAAGTATTTTCTGTTGGTTTCTCCTGTGGTACATGACTTGACATTTATCATGTGATGTGACAGTCTATTTATGTATTCTTTGGTTTTCATATTGTTTTACAGTTTTACACATTTATTCAGTAAATTTGAACGACGACTCCGGTGTCAAGACTGTTTATTGAGTGGATGTGTTTAGCTTGCTGGGAACGAAGCCAGTACAGCAACAATAAATACAACACATGCGGTTGGAATTATGAAGTAAAATGTAATGAACCAGAGTTTTCATCTCATCTAGGGCTGGGTGATATGGACCAAAAGTCATATCCCGATATATTTATGCTGAATATCGATATACGATATATATCCCGATATTTTTTCCGCAAAGTGAGAGCAAATGTTCAGTCAAAGTCAAAGCCAAATATGATGTCACATGTAGTTTTATTGAAACCGGCTCTTTCAGTGAACAGTTGCAAAATCAAATGAATAAATAATAAACAGGTTTCTTCACCTTAGGGCTGCACGATTATGACAAAAATCATAATTGCCGATTATTCCCTTGGAATTGTAATTGCGATTTATTAATTATGATTATGAAATTTTACATTGAATATATATAAAAAAATTGTGTAAACATGTGTTATAATTTGCCTATATATAGAGAGAGAATATTATTAGGCAAATTATATTAAAAAATTGTGTAAACATGTGTTATAATTTGCCTATATATAGAGAGAGAATATTATTAGGCAAATTATAACACGTTTACACAAAATTTGTTAACACACACACAAGTACTGTCCCCCTTTACTTAACATAAATTGTAAGAATATGACTAATAGTAAAGACTAGTACTAATAAATAAACATTAGGCCTATGCTAAAGCTATTAAATAGCAGTCCCAAACTAGTTTTTGTTAATACAATGTTGGTATGAGCCACTACAGTCATTTAAAAATATAAAAAATAACACAAAGAAAAATAGTGGCATTTTGGGGTTATTGAGGAAACGACAGTTACCATGGTGAATACACAATACTAACAAGAACTGTTAATGAAACATGGAAACTGCTCCTGGTGAATAGAATGAAAATCATACCTGCATTACTTTTATTTCGTGTAATTTACAACGTAACGGCGTTGCATGCTCGTAGTTTCTTTTGCACTTGATATACAGTGAGGCGATACACAGCGCGCGCCGCCGCATTTGCGCGTGCAATTGAGTGTGCGCTACGACTACAGTATAACGGCTGACAGGACAAGAAAGTCTGTTTTTCTGAGGTGAAAGACTTTATTTCATGTTAACATAACATGCTCTAAACACGCACGCAAAGTGGAATAGGAGGAGCGGGGGCGCGGGGAGCAGTGCAGACAGAGAGCTCCGGGTCAGAAGCTGCTTGGAGCAAGGATCACAGCGCAAATTTGAACTATATCGATATCGATATGGTCTAATTCCATATCGCATTTAAAAAATATATTGATATATTCTTTATATCGATATATCGCCCAGCCCTAATCTCAAGTCAACATAACTTTTTTTTTATTTATTTTTTTATCCGAGCACAGATATTGACTCGTATTACTCGTATAATACTTGTACTCGGCAAAAGTGCTTTATCCGTACCGGATACTCGTTTCAGCCGAGTATCCGGCTCAACTCTAGTGGGTACTGTCCTCTCTTCGTTGGGTTCTGGCTCACACGTCGCAGCAGGCGGAAGCTTCCAGTCTGCGGGGGGCTCAGGTGTAAGATCTGTCGATTGGCGTCGATTGGGGTGATGACGGGCGAGGCTCTGGCGGCTGTATGGATTGGGGGTAGAGACTGTCCAGACACCTGACGACGGCCTCCTTCCAGCAAAGTCCTTGGGTGTCTGGAAGGTCTACTGAATGTTGATAGTTAACCCTGATCCAACACAGTGATTTCAGCGTCTCGTCGTCGTAAGAGGTACAGACGGCGAGACGGCAAAACTCCACGGTGAAGTCCAAGATGGTATGACTGCTTCTGGCCAACGCACTGTACTGACTGACTGTAACCAAGGATATAGATGAGTGGCGGGAATCTGAACAAAGACATGTGACAAATGACAACAACCTGAAAGTCCATGAAAACAACACTAAACAGAACATAATGTGACAAGCACATGGTGAGGGAACAAACACCTAGAACATGATAAGAGCACACGGCTAAATAACAAGATCAAAAAGCCCAACCTCAGACAAAAACACACCACATGAGCACATGAACTAGGGAACAAAAGACAAAACACGGATCATGAGAATCTGGATGCCAACGAGACAATACATCACATGAGTGTCAAGATTTCTCCTGTAATTTATTAGTAATTTAAGGAGCAGAGGAACCGTCAGGTTAGGTCAGGGGAACATGAAAAGTGAGGAGC
The DNA here is from genome assembly GCF_965113295.1 of Leuciscus leuciscus. Classification (NCBI taxonomy): domain Eukaryota; kingdom Metazoa; phylum Chordata; class Actinopteri; order Cypriniformes; family Leuciscidae; genus Leuciscus; species Leuciscus leuciscus. Next base: position 30,231,093 of record NC_138727.1, on the reverse strand, counting down.
TGTCACAACGGTAAAAGTTATGACACTATACTCAGGCTGACACTGAACACTAATGAGCAATACACTGTGCCATTGGGATGACACTGTATTAATTGTTGTGGTGCCAACACCACTGACTGTGACTGACTGCACTGAGGTGGCCACAACTTCACAAACGTAAATTTTATGCTTTCCAAAGTTTTCCATTTTACTCCAAATTCCATCTGTTTATGCCCAGGGACAAAGAGCAATGTTTATGAATTCTGTTAGTAAACAGCCGAATGAAAAAATATTGTATACAATGTTGTAAATCAGTCCCTGCCAAAATGTTATTGTTTCTATGTAACAATGTATTTTATTCAATGTATTTAACTGCCGTTAAATAAGATAATTTAGTTGTATATTGATCTGAAAGGTAAGTTCACCCAAAAATTAAATTTCTGTAATTAATTACTCACCCTCATGTCGTTCTAAACCCGCAACATCTTTGTTCATCTTCGGAACACAAATTAAGATCTTTTGGTAACACTTTATAATAACTGCACGCTATTAATCATTAGTTAAGCATTAGTAAACAGTTAATTAGTCATTTATAAAGCATTAAAAGACATTAATAAGCAGTTTATAAATACAGTTATAAATGCTTTGTTCTTGATTTTAAAGCATATCTATAATGTGTTTAATAATTGTATTTTCATACTTTATTAATGATCAATTTATCATTTCTAAATGAAGTATTGCATTATTTACAAACCGGTTATTTAGGAATTGTCAGTGGTTCATAAGATCACTTAGAAAAGTGTAAGTAAATGATTAATAAACTGCTTAAATACATATTATTATTCAGACATATAGTAATAGTTAATTGGTGTGTTAATAAATGCTTTATTAACATGTATTTCTACTGTAATGGTTAATTCATGTAGTTATAAGGCATTTAGTAGTGGTCAGTTAACTATTTTTGTGAGCTCATCTAAAGTGAGGACTATTTATTCCTTGTAAAGCATTTACAAAGGAGATTTAAAGGCTGTTCAATATTTTTATGTTCTGTATCACTGTGTTGTGTTTGTTTCCTTTTTCTCAATCAATGAAGATCAATGAGCCTTTAAATCTCCTTTGTAAATGCTTTACAAGGCATAAATAGTCCTCACTTTAGATGAGCTCACAAAAATAGTTTACTGACCACTACTAAATGCTTTATAACTACCTGCATCTACTACATTTACTTACACTTTCTAAGGGATCTTATTAATCAATGACAACACCTAGTTTGTAAATAATGGTAAATAATGTAACTGGTTTGTAAATAATGCTATACTTCATTTAGAAATGATAAATTGATCATTAATAAAGTATGAAAATACAATTATTAAACACATTATAGATATGATAATGTGAACAAGAATAAAGCATTTATAGCTGTATTTATAAACTGCTTATTAATGTCTATTAATGCTTTATAAATGATGAATTAATGGTTTAGTAATGCTTAACTAATGATTTATAGCATGCAGTTATTATAAAGTGTTACCCCTTTCTTGAAATTAACATTTGACTCTCTCTTGAGAAGCTAGCATCCCTGAGTCAATCACCTCCCCCATGTTGTCTCTCTATCACGCTGAGACCAACAGATATTCTATATTCTATATTCAGATATATAACAATCTATATGGTTTAATGTGAATAATTATCATACAGTATTATACATGTTTGGTATCATTTGAAATGTCTCCGTGCAACTGGTTCAAATGTCTCATTCCTAAATAAGTAAACCAAAAGGTAATAAAGTTCTTTAGAGTTTAGAGATAACTTGCACACAGAGGAGCGTGTGTCTTTTTAGGCAAATGGCATTCGGCTCCCAAAAGGTGTAAACTCTGAATGCAAATTCCCATTGTTAGCAAATGTTTCCATGTGAAAGAATTTTCTGTCTATAAAGAAATGCAACAAGAGGCTCAGGGCGATTTGTAGCTTAAATTAGCCCGTGATGTGGAGTGTGGGCAAGACACTCAGCATCATGCATTTTCTAAAGTCAGGTTCGTATCTTTTCTCTTTATTCCAGAGCATTTGATGTTTTGTATTTATTATCTTTGAACTGATTATGAAATCGGCATGACATAATAAATGTAAACATTTGATTTTATTTAGACTGACTCTGAAATTGTTTTCCCAAGTAGATTAAATGGATTCGTATGTTACTGGAAGTCTGGGTCAGATTAGTGATGACTAATATTTTGCACTAATTCAAGTGTACTTGGTTCGCAAAGACAAGAAGTGAATTTCCGTTTAGAACAGCAAAAATGCTGCTGAACAATCTAAATTTGGGTGGGTCTTACCTCTGTTTAAATTTAATGTTACTTTAGATAAGTGTATGAGGGAAACCACGGCATGGCCAATCCAAAGCTATCATAAGATAAGTAATATTGGTCTACTTATATATGTAGTAGTGGCCATACCTCTGCCTGAAGTAAACGTTACTTTAAATTCAAGTGTATGCAAAACCACGGGGGCTATACCAAAGTATCTTTGATTGTGTAAGCGTGAATGTGACCATCTCAGGTATATAGCCAATTACCTCTGTTTAGTAACCGAAGCTGGCGAGCTTGTGATTGTGAGGCCCGCGTTAAACAGAAGGTGTGAAGACCTCAAAGTGACATAGTTTCCTAATATGAACGGGTAAAGTAAAGAGTTGAAAAGAATAATCAAATGTGCTGCTAAACTATTATATAAATGACCATTAACCAATTGGCATTCTAACCTAAATTCGAGGTTGTGATAAAATGGAGTCAGATAAGTTTAAATGGAACTAAATTACTTTGCCAAGTTGAAACACAGTAACGCGCAGAGACCTTCACCCGTTCTATTGGATACCACCATTGGACTGATTAAGACGGGCTTACAATGTTAAAATAGCATGTGACTACAGTGGTTCAACCTTAATGTCATGAAGCGAGGATAATACTTTTTGTGCACAAAAAAACCCCAAAATAATTACTTTATTCAACAATTTCAGAAAGCTCTCGAATTTCATCAAAAATATCTTCATTTGTTTTCCGAAGATCTTATGGGTTTGGAACGACATGAGGGTGAGTAATTAATGACAGAAATTTCATTTTGGGTGAACTAACCCTTTAAGACTTTTAAGAAATATTGAAGAATCCAAGAAAGCAGCATACATTTAAACATATGTAACGTAAACGACTCGGGGTAAATGTGAATTAGCTCAAGAATATGGGGAATCTTGGGAATATTAATAATTATGACTCATGGTCATAATTCATAAGTCGCATGTACATTTATTTAATCAATTATCGAGATTTCCTTGTTCTGTAACTGGTCTGACCAACATTTAATTCGTCCAGCGAATAAATGTAAGATCATTAAAGTTAAGAAGGGGGTATCCCTTTTCAAACTCCGAGAAAGTTTTATCTTCTGGCCACGAATATCAAACTTACTGAGTTTCTGAATTAAGAACTACTAAATGTAGTTTATATCGAGCTTGTAGCTTAGATCTTTTAAATTTCATTGACTTTATAAGGTGGGTTTTCAAACACAGAGACAATTAAAAGTATAAATGGATTTATTAATAAAATGGCACACACTAGAGATTATATAAACTACAAATATAAACGTACGTAAAAATGCAAACCAACAAACAAACATTTAAACGAACCAAAACATAAAACATAGCGTGATCAGAATGAAATGAAATGAAAGAAAGAAAGATATAGAGAGAAGGGAAAAGCTAGTAATTATTACATACAGAAACCTAAGTTCACAAGACACCTGGAACAGCTTTTAGAGAGAGTACGTTACTTGCAAGATTCTGTGCTCTTTCGGGTGAGGCTGAGGCTGAGGCAGGAAGCGAGGATGGTGTCCTGTTCCTGCTGCGTCTTCCGGTGTCGCGGGAATCTTGAAAGGCTCACTGAATGTAATGTTACCGGAAAATAAGGTTCATCTCCCGGGATGGGAGAGGTTTAAAGTCTTTGTTGCAAGGGACGCAGCTACGACTCGAACATGTGTTTGTCGATAGAGAAGGCCAGGGCCTCCTTCAGATGTTCCTTGGAGAAGCGCTGCGCCGGGGAGAAGAAGGTCCGAAGAGAGGATGAGTTGAGAGTTGAGAGAGAGAGGAAACTGAAGGTTTGGACTTTTATCAGTGTCCCATGTGCCGTCCCCTCCTTCGTGTAGGACGAATCAGCTGTCGAGATTTTTCGAGCGGGAAGATTCCTTTGTCCGGTTAGACACGCCCACTCGAATGAGTCATGATTGACTTTAACTTGAGAGGATTTTCTCCAGACATATGAACTTATAAAACAATGCGCATCACTGAATTCTGCTATCGGAATTCAACTCCGTTAGCTGGAGAGGATTACAGAGATATCAAAAATAGAATATAGGCGTTGTAGCAATGCAAAGATACATTATTATGCATTTGTATAGGCATTTGCAGTTCTATTAATGTTACAAATAGGACATGTATGCTTTCCTATGGTTTACACACACCTCTTAACACACAAATTTATATATTTAGTACGTTTAAGAGTGACTTTATGGGTAAAAGTCCTTTTCTGTAGGGGGTTTCTGTTTCAAAGTCCAGAGTGTGTTTGTGTGTGGGTTGGTGGTCAACTTTTATGACCTGCCAATGAGATCGGGTTACGGGATGCGATTCTACTGGGAGAACATTCTTCAGAAATACATTTCAGAGCCAAACACTCGAAGATCATAACTATATGATCAAAACAACATTAATCACACATGCATACAGGAAGTTCAGATACAACTCTGAGTTACATACATTAAAGGATGTTAAGTTACACAAAGGATGTTTGTGTGTGTGTGTGTGTGTGTGTGTGTATGTGTATCTGGAATGTCACGAGTCATAGACTAAGAAGAAGACAAATTATTGCCGATTACATAAGGATTCCATATTGACATCTTTGAAAGCTTGTTTCTGCTTCAATGTAAAAAATAAATCATGTAATTGTGAGATGAAGTTTAAAATAAGAAATAAACATTATGAAATATAGTCACAATTGCAAGATATAAAGACACAATTACAAGAAATATTATTTTTTTCAAAATTCCATATGTTAAGTAGCGATTATTAAAAATAAAGTTACAATTACGAGAAAATATACTGCAGTTATGGAATTAAAGCTGCAATTACGAGATATACAGTCTGTCACAAGGTGGCTGTAATGAAATGCATGATGACAAGGAATACGACTAAAACAGTCTTTAATTTTTAATCAATTTGGAACACTCTGGAAATCTCAAGGAATAACAAAACCCCGTAAATTAACGAAAATCAACACCGAATAAAGAACTGTGAGCACTGAAGGCTTAAATACACAGGGAGTAATCAACAGAAAATAAAACAGGTGCGTAACATAATCAGTAACCAAGGAAATTAACAAGGGAAACAGGCGGGCAGGCAGACATGGAAAACCAGAACTAAAACAAAAACAAACTGAACATACATCTGACACAGTCACATTGTATGATATGAAGTCACAGTTATGAGAATTGTAGAGCCAGAATCAACCGCTGAAACAGGGAGAATGATTATCAATAACGCCTACACGCTAGGTGGTCAAAAATGCATAGAGAATACTTTGTTAGTGTGTGATAAATGGTGAATTAATTGTTCAAACCTGAGGCAAGGATTTCACAGTCAGCCACCTGCCTGGGAGTGTGATTACATTACAGATTGCTCATCTGAAATCAAAAATATAATTTTCTTCTCAGGACTGCATCATCACTGCCCTGATGAGGAGATGATGCCATGTAAACAATTTGTTTCTCATAGCCATAAACACATAAACTTCTGCTCATCAGCTTGTGCAGTAAAAGATATGAAAATGTACATTGCAAAGGGTGTTTTAAACATTTACCTTTGAAAAGTTAGTTCACTTTATTAAAGTCGCCATTAAATGGAAGTTGTGATAGTCTTTTCTTCCCTATTGTAATGAGTGAAACGGTTTCTTGAACAAGAAAAAATGTAAGGCGGGACTTAATTTTGTCCATCAATAATTGATTGGATCGTTGGATAGTTGACATTTGCTATTACTGCGATCTCATGTAAGTTACAGGTTGTCCTACCTTTGCGGCAGTAAACATATCATCAGAGAAGATAAGAGATGTTGCTGCAAATGGGAGGGGAAGTTATTTTGGTAACTCTTTATAATAAAGGTCCATCATTAATAAGTAACTATGCAGAAAGTAATGCAAGACTAATGAGAAGTACTACATTATTATAAACTGTTACCGTTATTTTGATTAAAGAGGGAACATGAATAATACAAATATATATATATTTATGTTCACAGATAAATCATTTATACTAGATACTGAAATATTCCCTAAAAAATGAAAAAGAAAGAATTTTGATTTCATGGTGACATTAAAGTTGTCATGAGATAATATATTTGTTGTTTCTTTTAACCAATATGATTTTTCCTCTCTCCTTAGAAATGGACTCGGTGAGGATTATTCTTTACTCACTTGTCTTTCTCCTGAGTGTTCTTGGGAACTTGCTGATCATTGTGGTCTTGATAGTAAACAAGAGAATGCGGACTGTCACCAACTCCTTCCTGCTCTCGCTGGCCATTAGTGATCTCATGATGGCCATATTCTGCATGCCCTTTAGTCTAATCCCCAGCCTGCTGGAGGACTTCATCTTTGGAGCCACGATGTGCAAGACAGTCGCCTATTTCATGGGTGAGGAGCGTTCAATTAAGCTTTCTCAAGTGGAAGATTCATGTTCGATTCTTCTTTGTCATTGATCATTGTTCAATAATGTATTAAACACTAAAGTAAACTTTCATTAAAGAGCCAAACCTAATAATCTAAAAAGCCTTATGATAACATTTTTAGATTATTAGGGTTGGAACTAAACTCTGCAGAACAGTGGCACTTGGGCCAAAGTTGCTTCCTCCTGCTCTGTTTTTAGGGTGAACATTGATTATAGTATTTTTGTTATAATTTGTAACATAATTTGGTGTGCTAATGCCAAGGTGTACTTTTGGTGTACTTTTGCCAATTTATATTTTTTTCATTCATAATTAGGCATAATTACATATTTCTGAAATAAATCTCTATTGTGTTTTGTCTATATATATACAGTATATATATATATATATATATATATATATATATATATATATATATATATATATATATATACATATATATATATGCTGCCACTTTGCATAGCACTGTAAAACAAATACATTTTTCATCACTTATGCAAAGGTTTTTATTTTTTTATATATATAAGGACTGTGTTTAGGAAATTGTTGTAGTGTTTTTTGTCGCCATGTAATGCTTTTGAAGAAAATAACAATCAAGGGCTCTTATTTAGGTTTGTGAATGTACTAAACGATTGAACACGGTAGTTTAGGATGTCATCATCTATTGTGACATCAATCATATATTCATTTTACAAGCAGACAACTGTTTTATACATTAGGCTTAAAGCACTTAAATCACTTTCCAGAACACAGGCACGTCCTGCTTAGCTTAATACATCATCATGTCATCTCTAGTTAAGCTCTCTGGGAGCCCCTAAAAGCTCCTCCCATCTATTCTCAATGATAGTTTCAGTCTGAATTGACTATATACGTTGCACTTCACCATTAATTAATCACTGACTGTGCTATTTCTCCTGTGATGTCTCTTCCTCCTTGAGCAACACCTTTTCATGCCCCACATCATACTCACACTAATCAATATGAGAAATACATTTTTATGAAACCTGTGGGGCATCAGATTGAAAAGGAATGATTCAAAGAAACTGACACGACATAAGATCATTAAGAAGATCACAAAGAATGCTGTGCCTATAGCAAGGAACATAATGTTTTTCAGAGCATTCCATCTCATTTTTATTCTGTTTTTCTTTGTTAGAATTTGACTGCGTTTCATAAAATATCTTCATGACAGCAGTATTTTTCTTGAATCTGTGGTTACCAATTACATTAAATTATATATATTTTTTACACACACTGTGTGTAATAATTGGCAGGAATTTACAGGATTAAAGAGTATTATTTTACAATAAAGCACTGTAGTCAGAAATTTACAGTGAAATGAATGGGTCATTTTCTTGCTGTTAATCAACAGCAAAATAATGCTGACATCACAGAAATTTAGATAGATCGATTTTTTTTATGTGTCCTGGAGAGGACATTTGTTTCCAATGTAGATGCATATATAACACAAACACACATAACATGTTAAATTATAAACATATCATAATACAATCAAAAATAGTTGCTGACATAAAAAAAAAAGAAAACAACAACAAAGAATTTACTGCTCTTGTCTTACTGTGAATTCAAATTGTAAAGTTGTCTTTAACCATGCTACTGTAAGAAATTATATTGTTTAGTAATCGTTTTGAAGTCACAATAATGGTGATCGGTATTCTATTAGCTTGGAATCTTGGACCTTGTATATTCATATTGAAATTTCTGATCTAGCCAAGTTAGAAGTGTGACAAATGAAAATATTTGTTAAAACAATGACAAGGTGGAATATAAAATAAGCTAATTGGCTGATTTTAAATTAGTCGAACTACTATTATTAGCATTATTTCAACAAAAAGATTTATCAATATCTTATTTCAAACTCATTATTGTTTGTAGATGGATATTTCCATTTAGCTGCTGAGATTTATCTTTGAAAGGTGTGACATCATCTTGCAACACAATATTTTTTTCTTCCATCAGCTAATGATGCACAGAGCAGCCGCGTTTCCATTACCCTTCAAATTGCGCAAATTGAAATTGAAAATTGAAAATACGCTTGCATGAGGTGGTTTTTTAGGCAATTCGAAAAATAAATATTTTGCAAAACTGCAATGGAAACAGTTTTTGCGCATTTACAGGTCACCTGACATAGATGACACAGTATGTTTGGACAGAACACGAGACAGAGTTCTTTATTAAACTCATAAAAGACAAAAGAATTACAGGAATACTGGATTCTAAACCTCAAAGAAATGCCACAATCAAGACCTTGAAGCAGATCTGAGGGAGAAACACCCATAAACACCTCATATGTGCCACTGCCACTCTCAAGTATAAGGGCCTTTCCTTGACATTAATGCTTGGATAACACGCTTACGTCTCCTTCGATTAATAATAATGGCCACTTCAGTGGCTGGGATATACATAAACCTACCAACGTCCGTTGCCAAGATTTTTGGAATGACTTATCGTGAGAGGAAAAAATTAAGTTTTAGTCGCATAACATCGGTTAATGGAAACGCTGTAATTTCGCAATCGTTTTTTGTCGGCATTTAGAAAAAAATCGCAAAGGTTTTGTGCAAATCTGTGATGGAAACGCACCTACTGTCACATATCAACCTAGTCACCATCATCTGCACTAGATACTGTATATATAGTATATATATATATACTAGACTAAATAGACTATATACCTGAACTGCCGGTTCTGAACGGGTCTCCCGAGCTGCCGGCTCTGCCCTGGTCCCCTGAACTGCCGGCTCTGCCCTGTCCTCCTGAGCTGCCGGCTCTGCCCTGGTCCCCTGAACTGCCGGCTCTGCCCTGGTCTCCTGAGCTGCCGGCTCTGCCCTGGTCCCCTGAACTGCCGGCTCTGCCCTGGTCTCCTGAGCTGCCGGCTCTGCCCTGGTCCCCTGAACTGCCGGCTCTGCCCTGGTCTCCTGAGCTGCCGGCTCTGCCCTGGTCACCTGAATGGCCGACTCCGCCCTGGTCGCATGAACCAGCACCGCCCTGGAGGCTTCCTGCTCCAAATAGGCCACGCCCTCGTCAGCCTCCAGGGGCTTCTGTCACGTATCAACCTAGTCACCAGCCTCTGCACTACATTTCCCATCACCCTCCTTGGCTCCCACCAGCACATTATTCACAATCACTCACACCTGGACCTCATCATTACCCTCATCACCACAGTTCCTGGTCCGACCTCATTTTCACTAAGTGGACTATTCTCCCTGTCTCCAGCGATCTCCCTGTCCTCTGTCTCCGCCAAGATCACCCTTTGGACTCCACTACCCTGCTCACCTCATCCCTGCACCTTTGTTATCAATAAATAACTATTCACCATCCATCTTCCTCTCCTGTGTCTACTTACCGTAACACAGACATCAGTACTCGACTTACACAATGGTGACACTCAACAAATAAGAATAATAAAATATATAAATTCTGAACATTACAAAATAAACAAACAACGCAAACTTGTTAAAAGTGAAACATAAACAAGTTCAGCAGCACAGATAAAACCAACAAGAATCAAGAAATCTATTCAGAGAAATATCAAGAGATTTCCAAGAGTGCAGTTATACAAGAGAAGTCCTACTGTGGAATTGCTGTGAAAGTCATGCAATTATTAACCTGGAATATACTGTAATTTCCCACTAAATTTTTTTAACAGTGCAGCTCTCTGGAATACTTGATTCCGATTGTCCTGATTGGTCAAACGCAGCACTCTGCAGTCAAACCATTAAGCTGTATACTGTTGTCCCTGGCAACCAATCTCCTACACTCTGCTAGTTTGTCACATCACTCTGCAGTATGTTTCTTCTCACATAGAATTTATTCTCAATTCTATATTTTTGTCCATTTATTTACTCATTTGTCAACAAGTCAACAATATTATACGTGGAAAAATTTACAATTAGGTCATTATTGCAAAATGAACCCCTCCGGGATGATTGTCAAGGTCCAAATATATGGACTGTCTGGTATTGTTCATCATCCCTTACACAGTGTTATACATATTTATAAGTGTTTCATAATATAGAAGTTATAAGTCTTCAGGATCTGTGTAGCACAGCCTGGAACCAAATCAGCATTTCGTCTCTGAATTTACTTGTCACTGAGCTGGACAGCAATAAGTCATTCTCACACTGCGAAGCGTTGGCCTTGAGTCAGTGGAAGAGCACGCTGTCACCCCACCCCCACCTCTGAGAACATTCCATCACATTCTACAGCTTCACTGGCATTCTGTGGCTTTCTCTTGTATTACCTTGCTCACATTATTGCATTAATCTAAGAGTGCTTTGGGCTCCTAGTTTAAGTCAGCCAGTGGCAATCAATGCACAAAACCATTATGAGCCATTGATTTCAACCCTCAGTGGTCATATTTGCTAATGTCTACCCACAAGAAAGGAAATTACCTCAGAGCACAAATCACTGTCTGTGCGATTGGTAAATGCAGTTACAATGGCTGCAACATTTGTGTACACCGCCATTTTAATTGAGTTTTAAATTAGGCATCATTTTCAGCCAGTGTGAATTCTTTTGAGATGAAAATTTGATCTGGAATACTTCTGGGAGCATAGAACGCAGACAATGTATCTTGTTAATGTGAAAAATATAGGCTAACTTTTTTTTTGTTTCCTTTATCCAAAGAAAAAAAATCCCAGTAAAATAGCTTTATGTGGAATGTAATAGTTTCAGACTGAATAGAGTCAAACCGTTGACCGTTTAACCGTCAAAGAGCTTCAGAGATTTGTCTTTGCAAAGTTCTTAAACATGTCACACTGTCAAGTCAAGTCACGTCACATTTATTTATAGAGCGCTTTTTACAATAAAGATTGTTTCAAAGCAGCTTTACAGAGATAACAGGAAAATAATGCCAGAAGAAAATAGCGTTTCTTCAGTTTCCAGAAGAAAATAGCGTCACAGTCCAGTTCTCATATAATGGTGTCAATGCAGGCAGATCAATATTATTGTTAAAAATTAAATTAAATGTTAAATTAAATGTCCCCAACTAAGCAAGCCAAAAGCCATTGGCAACAAAGGTGAAAAAAGGCGAAAAAGGTGACAGTGGCAAGGAACCAAAACTCCATCAGGTGGCAGAATGGAGAAAAAAACCTTGGGAGAAACCAGGCTCAGTCGGGAGGCCAGTTCTCCTCTGGCCAACAAACGAACAGTATATGATTATGATTCAAGAAGCATTATAGGTCAGAAGTCAGATTGGTTTGGAACATTCAGAATATTATCCAGTTCCATCTGTTTGAAGATCGGAGTCATCACGCCGGTATCGAGACGGGTTTGTTGAGGATCAGTGCTGATGACTGTCTTGTCGATGATGCTTTCACAGGGGAGAGTCTAGTTGACACAATCTCTGCTGACACTTCAGGGATGCGTTGTGGTCGTGTCTCGGTGCAGGTCCTCCATCTGATCTGGATAAGGCCCGGATCTAGCTGACTACATCATGCGTTGTGGTCGTGTCTAGGCGCAGGTCCTCCATCTGATCTGGATAAGGCGCGGATCCGGCTGACTACATCATGCGTTGTGGTCATGCACTGAATATTTCCCTGAAGGTCTACTTTGAAAAGTTCAGAGTGTGTGTGGTCTTGGCAAAAACAAGCAGAGAGGATATACAGCCACTGTATATATGAAACAAAGTCGAGCGGATCTAAAACCCAGGGGTAGGCCAATACACTGCAATAATAAGAACATCTTGGAGACACTATACACTTAAAAACAAAAACTAAACAAAAAACTGTATTTTCCATCTCACCCAGTAAAATGAATTATCTTTGGTACTCTTGCATTTCATCTTGTTTATTTTATATATATATATATTTTTTACCATGGACTTAAGTTTTTAAGAAATTCACTTGGGTAATCTCACTCAGTTAGAAATCCATCTGCCCTAGTCGTTGGATAATTAACAGAGGTTCTGCAGTAGCAGCCCTGCTTTCTCATTAGCATTAAACCGTGCAACATAATGAAATAAGCACAGAAAAACATTGGCATAAAAAACATACTTTTTCAGTGAAAAGTAATTCATCAAAGGAAGTTTACAATCAATTCTGGGGTGAATCTGAGATGTGTTTTTTTTTAATGGTTGCATACATTAAAATGATTTGTAAAGTGTGCCAAAGCAAAATGTATAATATACATATTCATGATGCAAACCCTATTAGCTGCAGCTCTCAATCCAAAAGCTTCCACAAGCCTTAGTGTTTGAATCTGATGAAATTAGGAGGGGTAGGAATGCTTGTAAGAAAAACTCTGATGCACAACAACATAATCATAAAATACACAAAAAAACAACAACAACAAAAAAAATGTATGGTGAATACATGGTGGAATACAGACTGGTAGGTGGAGAACTGACGAAGGTTAATACTGTACCTATCATCTTATCCAGCAATTACTTTTCTGTAAATGAACAGTATTCAAAGTGTATCCTTTTTTAGCTTTAAGATTAAGTACAGATTATGTTATATTATAATATACACAAATATTTGAGTTTATGAGCATTGCATTGTATATGTTTACATATTAATTTATATCCTTCTCTTGTCTACACAGGAATGTCCGTCAGCATCTCCACCTTCAGTCTAGTGGCCATTGCTACTGAAAGATACAGTGCCATTTGCAACCCGCTGAAGTCAAGGGCATGGCAGACCCGTTCTCATGCCTACAAGGTCATCGCTGCCACATGGGTACTATCTGTGGGTATTATGGTGCCCTATCCTGTGTTCAGTGTACTGGTACCAATCAACAAGTCGAACATCACGGCTCACATGTGCAGGCTTGACTGGCCAAACAGTCAAGTGGAACAGACTTGGTTAGTCTTTTGACACCATTACTTTTGTCTTAACTATGATGCAATAACATGAAGGCATAAAGGTTATCATTTTAATTTGAACTTTACGTTTTATACACACTTACACTCAGGGTATCACATTAATAAGCTTTCATGTGAAAATAATTTAATTTAATAAGGATTATAGTATACTGTTTTTTCTCATTAAAATGAATACCACTTTTGACAAATATAACAAAAATGCTAATTAGCAGAGGTGGGACAAAGTCATTGTTATGCAAGTCACAAGTAAGTCTCAAGTCTTTGCCCTCGAGTCCCAAGTCAAGTCGAGTCAAAGATGAGGCAAGTCCCGAGTCGAGTCAAAAGTCAAAGCCAACAAGTCTCAAGTCGAGTCCAAAGTCCTACCATTTTAGTTTCGAGTCATTTCAAGTCCTCTTACCACAGAAATAAAATGTATACAAATCATGTATGTCTGTAAGATTTGTATTTATTTAAACCTCTTTTTATACGATGACATTAATCAAATACAGTAACAAACAGAAAATTATATACATAAAATACATAAAAAACAGGGGGGGGGGGGGGTGCAATTGTGATGCAATTATTAATAATTGTGATGTAATTTTTGCATCACAATAAGTGTATTGTGATTGTCAAAACATTTTAGTAACTAAACTGAATTTTATTAGGTTTACTGACAACATGTTACAATGTTTACATGGTTCAATTTCTTGTAAGCTACGCTTTTTTATTATTTTAGTTCAATTCAATTATTGTGATTTGATTTAATATTGACTCATTTGGATAAATATTAGGTAGGCTACACAATATAGGCATTAATTTTTCTCAAGAAAAAAACAACTCACCTAATGCTGTAAACAGACAGAGAGCCCTATCAGCTGGCAGGATTATTTAAGGTTAAAAATATTTTTTATATTACAACTTTATTTAATGATATAAGTAAAAATATAATAAACATGCAATATAGTACACATATTTAGCAAAATACTTTCTATAGCTCTTTTTTTCTAGCCAACTAACGTGCAATAGCCTATTATGGTCATTAAATGGCTTTCCTGAGGTAAATGTTATGTGACATAATTGTTCTCCAACTGTTTTATTGACCCCTTTGATTGATGGGTCGATATTATGAATGAGGAATATACATTTCGGTAAGTTGTACTGTATCTTTCAACAGTGTTCATTCGTGTTTAACGTTATTTACTATCAGCTAGAGATGATCGGTTCATGTGCCACTAGGGATCTGTCGTGTCACATTTACAAGCGCCAAAACGGTATTTATTGTCTGAATTTCATAATAAAATTGACAGAATCTGAGAGCTGAGATTTTTTTATATCAGAAGTAACCTGCTCTGTCTAGTCTGTCGATCTCCGTGTCCTCTTTGCCTCGCGATTTTTCTGTGCGTGAGAGCGTGTGAAAAGTGTCAATTGCGTGTGTCTCACGGTGAATGCGTGAGAGTTGGCAGCTATGTCAGCTAGTAAGTTACGGTACATCCGATAAGGTGCTTAGCATTCGTTCAAATTCGTAGCATGCGTTGTTGCTTGTTGCGCTTCATTGGTTGTCTTGCAATGTGCCTGCTTAGATGCTGTTGAATCAAAACAACGTGGGACTACTGTGATTGGATGTCGTGCAGGCAGTGCGCGTGCTCTCTGCATGCATACAGGTGGTGCACATTTTTTCCACAGATGCAGATAAACTGAGAGCGGCGCGGCCGTGTGAACATTTTTTCCCCAGTTTTCATGGGAAGTAGCAAGTCTTCTCGAGTCAAAAGGCGCAAGTCCAAGTGAAGTCACGAGTCATTGATGTTAAAGTCCAAGTCGAGTTGCAAGTCTTTGTACATTTTGTCGAGTCGAGTCTGAAGTCATCAAATTCATGACTCGAGTCTGACTCGAGTCCAAGTCACATGACTCGAGTCCACACCTCTGCTAATTAGTTGGTTTTATTGTACATAAATATTTTAAAAATATCATTCTACAATTTTTCCGTCAACACAGACACGACCCCAACTCAGAAACTCTTATGGACTATAGCTCTACAAGAGAAGGATTGGACATGCCTTTTCCACTCATAGGGGCTAACATTTTTAGCACAAAATCAGCCATGTCTCAAAAACTTTACAGCTACTACTACTACAACAGCAACAACTAATTATTACCAAAAAAAAAAAAAAAACTACAATCTCTTCAGTCATAGGGGAGTTATCATGCTTTTCACTTTAGAATACTGATCCAAATAATTAGTGATTCCTTCTGAAGTATTAGGTAATACTTGAGTCATTACTAGTGGGTTACCATTACCTTCAGTTTTAAATTAATTAGGCTATAGATTATGCATTATTCATATTAATTATGAACCTGTATATAGTAGTTCTTAGTAGTCCTCTGGGCGGTATGAAACATTTTTAGTTATTGATTAGCTGGTAACACATTATAAGTATAAGTATACAGTAATTAAGTATTTACAAATCATTAACAAACTATTACTTTATAGTCAAGTCATAGTTAAAACTGCAGTCTCTATATATAACCAGAGCAAAAATTGACTGTAGTCGTGCATACTCGCCTCTGGAGGGCACATGATGCAAATGTAAAATGAAGAATAACTGAATAGTGTTACGATAGAAATCCCTGAGCGCATGTGAGCTGCAGTGTGTGAGTTTAGAAATAACTGCATTTTTTTCTGAGAGAAAAGAGGAAAGCCTCATTCAACAGTTCTATCGCACGATTATTTATTTCTCTCAAATGCAAGAGATTTCCATGTGATGAGATCGTACAGGCTGCAGTGACAGAGAATGAGGGTGAGTAATTGTTCCGTGTGATCATCGAGTGTTGTTTGAATCGTTGTATCATAGTTCATGTGGTGTTGTTAAGGGGAAAGTAAACAATACTTCTTTCTCTTTTGATAAAATAATATCAGAGGGAGATTGAGGACACGTGAGTGCACACGTGAGTTGACAGCTGTGTGAGTTTTTTAGTGCGGTGCAGTAAAACTCAGAGTGAGTGTCATTTATATTATTCTTGATTGTAAATGTAAAGTGATAGTCCAGTCACACGCAGAAATTTTACCCTTGTCATACACAAGTAACAGACGTACACCAAAAAGTCCTATAAAAAGACAAAAATTTATTTATACCACAATTTAAAAAGCTAAACAATTGTATGCATAATCAAGAGAGTGGAAACATTAGATATGACTGCTTCAATTCAAGGGCTAAGAATAATGTCACAATCTGGCGCCCTGGTTAGACAGCGAATGAGAAGGGATAACACACCAATCACACCAATAAAGTCATATGTAACAGCACACAGCCACACGTGAGAGTTACACAGCAAGGGCAAACAGCAAGTTTCAAACCGGTGTAAACACTTCAAAAACAAACCCCACACATTAAGGAATAATGATATAACTAAATTGGTTTGATCAGTATAAAAGCCCTAAAACCAATTCACATATAAACAATTGATAAATAAAACCTAAGCGAGCAGCCCATATCCAACTAGATCGAGAGAAGTTTATATAAGCAAAACATCACAATTGTATCATGCATAAAGCAGAGTTTCATCGAACGCAGCCAACAGTCTAGTCACGCACGACCCCGCCCACTTGGCGCTCGTAGTGCAAAGGGAAGGAGGCGCTAAAAGTGCGGTGATGACAGCGACACACACACACGCAAATCTCAGCTCCAAACGATTTCCAGGACACGATGGCCAGCGGGGGAAACCGGAACTGTAGAGCCGAGCTGTGAGACAAGGGAAGGGCAATCAGTCCCAAATAAATACACGTCAGTGCCCACTCTTTCGTAACGATAAGAATTCCCACTTCCCTCAATATGAATGAATAGCGTGCGTTGATTATTCTCGTGGGCCTCTCGCTGCCAGAAGTCAATCGCGATCGTTGTCACTGCGTGGAAACGGATATCCAACAAATCGGCACAAAGGCGGTCGAGCTTGTCTCGTTACGGTCTCTCTCACGGTCAAGGAACCCCCGAAAAGACTGCATGCTGGTTCTTATATTCTGTAGATCTGCCAATCGCGTTGAACCACTGGTTCATCAGTAACATTGGACACACCTGCAACCAAAGACTTGCAGATACACATGTACACCTGGTAGACATTAACCCACCCTCACAAGTTGTCAGACAGTCAGTGTTATCCTCCCGTTACATTTTCCCCCAGTCTTTAATAATGGTCGCCCCGAACATAGTCCATAAGAGTCAGGCAGCCAATGCCATGGAGTGTCCAGACAGTTAGAGTATATAGCGCGCAGGTGTTTTGCCACGGGTAGCACGCAGGGGATATCGACGGGAGTCCTGATTGTCGATAACTGCATCAAACTCTAGGGCTGGGTCGTGATTCATAACTACAGGAGGTAATATTACAGGGTCAAGCTCAGCAAGAGGCAAAATTTCTGGGTCAAACCCAGGGGCTTCATGGGCTTGTGTGGCTGGTGCATAAGGAAGGGAAGAACTAGCGGCCAAGTCCACTGGCTCACCGCGAGGACTTGGAGGGTCAGTCTGGTGTTGGGGGGCAAGAGGGAGTGAAGCTAAAGGAGTGAAGGGCCAGAGGTGTTGTCCTGGAGGGTCGGTTTGGTGTTGGGGGGCAAGAGGGAGTGGAACTAGAGGAGTAAAGGGCCAATGATGTTGCCCGAGGCTGCGTTGGTTGGGGCACTGACTCTCACTAGAACAACCCTCTTCATTGCTGGTCGCTTGTTGGTCCCCAGGGCAAGGCCGCAAGTTATTGCGGTGAATTGTTCGAATAGGACCCTCTTTCGTCTCGGGCCGAATGCTAAAGACCGGTTGATCTTTGCGTGGCTGGGCCACCACTACGAAGGGTGTAGGGAGCCATTGTGGAGCTAATTTTCCTTTGGCTCTACGGCGGAAGTTCCTTAACAGGACCCTTTCCCCCGGTAAAAGTGGCAAGGTTCTAGCATGCCTGTCGTAGCTGGTTTGGTTCCACTGCTGACGACGTTCAACACTGTTGCGAACAGTGGCATAAGCTTGAAGGAGAGTTCGATGGTGGTTCCTAACCCAACCTTCCACATCATCCCGGTACTGTGGCGGTGCGACTTCATGGAGCACATCCACCGGCAGTCTGGCATGGCGGCCAAAAAGCACATAATGAGGAGTCATCCCAGTGCTAGAGTGAGTAGTGTTGTTGTAGGCTTGCAAAAGAGCCGGCAACTGGCTGGGCCATTTAGCGTGCAAGTCTGCATCCATGGTGCTCAGGAGGGAAAGGAGGGTACGGTTGAACCGTTCACAAACTCCATTTCCCTGTGGGTGGTATGGCGTAGTGCGACTTTTCTTACAACCATACACTGCACAAAGCTGGTACATCAGGTCTGACTCAAAAGCTCCCCCTTGGTCGCTAAGAATACGCTCTGGGCAGCCAAATGGGAGAATGAGTGCGGTCCATAAAGCCTTGGCAGTAGTGGGAGCAGATTGATCTCTGGTGGGCACTGCCAATGCGTAGCGGGAGAACAAATCTGTAATCACAAGGATATATTGAAAAGTGTCAGAAGGCCTCCCAAGGGACAGATAGTCTATTGCCACAATTTCAAAGGGGTAACTGGCAGAAATGGGGCACAAGGGTGCTTTTTGTGATCCTCCCCGTTTGCCCACCACACAGTTAAGACATTCGGCCGCCCACGTTCTGGCATTTGTGCTCATCCCCACCCAGTAGAATCTCCTCCGCAGTAGTGAGACCATTTTGTCGCCACCTGCATGACCTGCAGCTTTGTGATATTCTTCCCACACTTGTCGGGCTTGAGCTACTGGCACAATGATTTGTCGCACTGGGGCTCCAGTGTCTGGCTCAGTGACAAGTCTAACAAGGGCCCCATTATGGAATTCCAGCCGGTCCCACTCCCTCAGTAAGCAACGGAGCTGTAGAGACAAAGCAGAAAGGTCATTTATTATTGTGGGCTCACCTTGTGTTTTCCAGATGTGCAGCTGCTGCAGGTCAGGGTCTATCTTCTGCTGGCGCTCCCATCTTCCTACCCTCTCGAGTAGCTGCGGGGATGTGGTGCTCCGTGCTGCATGTACCGCAATGTCTGTTGTCTCTCCTGGTATTCGAGAAAGCACATCTGCATTCCTATTAGCAGTTCCTGGTCGATAGCGGATTTCGTAGGAATAATTGGCTAGCTGGGCCACCCATCTCTGCTCCGTCGCCCCCAATTTTGCAGTCTCCAGATGGACTAAAGGGTTGTTGTCAGTGTATACCGTAACCTGAGCTCCCCACAGATAGTCCTTAAATTTCTCAGTGACGGCCCACTTCAAGGCCAACAGCTCTAACTTGAAGGAACTATAGTTTTGGTCACTGCGCTCTGGGGGATGGAGGCTACGGCTGGCATAGGCTATAACCCTCTCCCTGCCCTCTTGGACTTGGGCAAGGACAGCTCCAAGGCCATTCAGACTTGCGTCGGTGTATAGTCTAAATGGAAGTTGGAAATCAGCATAGGCCAGTATCGGGGCACTGAGGAGGGCCTGTTTAAGGGACTCAAAAGCGACCTGGCACTCGGGGGTCCATTGGATGGTTGAAGAGGGGCGATGGGCATTTCCCTGCAGGAGCTGGTTGAGGGGGGCAGCTACCTTTGAGAAAGCAGGGATAAATCTCCGATAATATCCTGCAAAACCCAAGAACGAACGCACCTGTTTCACTGTTGCTGGTGTAGTCCAATCGCGGACAACTGCAGTTTTCTCTGGGTCTGTTGCTACCCCCTGGCCACTGACTACATGTCCCAGATAGGTCACCTTTTTCTGGAACAGATGGCATTTACGAGGTTGCAGCTTTAGGCCATGCTCCTGGAGACAACAAAAAACCTGCTCAAGATGCTGTAAGTGGGTGTTGAAGTTGGGCGAGTACACAATGACGTCATCAAGGTAAATGAGAAGAGAATCGTAAACCTGAGCACCCAGGCAGCGTTGCATTAGCCTCTGAAACGTGGCTGGAGCATTACAGAGGCCAAAAGGCATGCGTTCAAACTGGTATAGACCAAAGGGGGTGGTAAAGGCAGTCTTTTCTTGGTCTACAGGTGACACTTCCACCTGCCAGTACCCGCTTGCCAGATCCAGAGTTGAATACCACTGGGCCCTGGTGAGGCTTGTAAGAGATTCTTCTATACGTGGCAATGGGAAAGAGTCTTTGTGAGTCACTGCGTTAAGCCTCCGATAATCTACGCAGAACCTCCATGACCCATCCTTTTTCTTTACCAGAACAACCGGGGCAGCCCATGGACTTGAACTCTCTTTTACAACGCCACTCTCTAACATACCTTGTAGTAGTGCCCTCAAGTCGGGGTAAAGGTTAGGAGGAACCGGTCGGTACCTTTCTCGAATCGGTGGAGCTGTGCCTGTGAGGATCTGGTGTGTGACAACCGCAGTCTTCCCAAAGTCATCTTCATGGGCCGCAAACACGTGAGACCACTTCCGCAGGAGGGCTGCCAGTTGGGCTTGCTGGCCCCTGGTCAGGTCCTCACCGCACAACGCAAGGGCTGGGTGATCTTCAGTCTGCGTCTGTTCTACATGCATAACATCAACTTCAACCAACTGGGGTTCGATGTTTCGTAGCACGAGTCTGGAACGTCCCTTTACATCCCTTGGGTCTATCTGGGTCACCGAAGCAAGGGGGCGCCGTTGTGGCAACTCTAGGGGGAATGGATTAGGATTGCAAACACGGAGGGGAACCTTCCCCCCTTGCACCCAGCTCAGCGATCTAGCAACACACCACTCCTGCCCATGGTGATCCAAATCTTCAACTAAGACAGCACAATTAGGCTGGTTGGTAGCTTGTGGGACGTGGGCCCAGACGATCATCTCACTTCCAGGGGGTAACACTACAGGTGGTTGTCGCTGGAGTTTAGCCACACCTTGGAGCTCTACCTCAGGCATGGAGCCGTTTACTCTTTGGCAGGCGGCGAAGGCTGCATCCCAGGCTTTCTCTGCAGAAGGGGAGAACATCGATTTAAAAGCTGCAATACCAGGGTATCTACCCTGGAAAATGCCCGCCCAACAGTCTGCCACAACATTCATACCTAAAAGTCCATATTCTGTATTTATGCAGTCATCTCGTACGATAACCACCCCCTTCTCATGCACTTCCACACCCCCAATGTTAAAATTCAGTACTGCATAACCCACATAAGGAATTTGAAGTCCATTAGCAGCTCTCAAAGCCAACCAAGATATTTGACTGGGATCTTGCATACATTCGTCGCTAAAATGACGCTGGAACAAGGCTTGGCTAAAGAGTGTAACTTGAGAGCCAGTGTCTATTATGCATGGGATCCGTCGCCCCTGGACCAACACTTCAACCTCTGGGCACTTACCCACCATAGAGGGCCTTTGTAGGGACGTGGTTGAGGGCCCCTCCCGGTTCACTGGCCCTGCTGTGACCGGGGGTATCGAAAACCCGACTGAGCTGGACGTCTCCTTGGACAAAAACGCTGTATATGTCCCCCTTCTCCACAATCATGACAGATGGCGCGGCCTTGAGCATCCCACTGGTAGCGCTGTTGGTCGGGAGGGGCTGACCCCAAACGTTGGCGACGGGGGTCACGGTCGGGGTGAGGACGCCAATGTGGCTGGAACGGTGCCTCAGTTGCTGGAGATTGTGATGCTGAGGCTTGGCCCAGATGCCCCTTCAGTTCTTCTACCAGGGATTTCCCCAAGAGTGTTAGCTGCTCTTTTAATTCCTGTTGTAATTCGGTTCGCAATGAATCCTTCATTCGTTGCCAGTCCGAAGCATTCGTCCCTTGGTCCTTCACTCCAGTTGGTGTCGCTGCTGACCTTGATGGAGGAGTCAAAAAGGTTGGACAAACCTGAACCTCTTCCTCTGGGGCCAGCTCTTGTTCTAGCGCCTTCGCTTCCCTACAGGCATCAGCGAAAGTGGATGTTGGGGTCCGGCGGAGCTGTCTTGACAATTCCTGCTTTATCAGTCCATGTCTCAAACCCATAACGCATTGAGTTCGCAGCAATTCATCATCTGTTCCAGCAGTCAGGGGTTCTCTGGCCCGCCACCTATGATGCAGCTCACGTAGACGAAGGGTAAATGGTCCTACCCCCTCCCCTGGTTGCTGTTTACAATTAAAGAACTGAATACGTAGTTGAGCAACAGGCTGCTGACCACCATACAATAAAGCTAGGGCATCTAGAATTTTTACATCAGTATTTCGTTCTCCTTCAGCCAATAGCAGAATTTCTCTTTTAGCATTCCCCTCCAATGCACTCAGCACAAAATCAACCTGCTGTACCTCATTCAGCCCCTGAGCCCGAATAAAAGCCTCGATTTGGTTTCTCCATTCTTGAAATTTAGAGGGCTCCCCTCCACCAAATTTTGGGACCCATGGCCCCCCCATAAACCATGGCATTAACGCATTTACCTGGGGCTGCTCGTCGTGACTCATATTACTTGTGTATGTCAAGGGCCCTGCCGACTTACGCCAAAAATGTAAAGTGATAGTCCAGTCACACGCAGAAATTTTACCCTTGTCATACACAAGTAACAGACGTACACCAAAAAGTCTTATAAAAAGACAAAAATTTATTTATACCACAATTTAAAAAGCGAAACAATTGTATGCATAATCAAGAGAGTGGAAACATTAGATATGACTGCTTCAATTCAAGGGCTAAGAATAATGTCACAATCTGGCGCCCTGGTTCGACAGCGAATGAGAAGGGATAACACACCAATCACACCAATAAAGTCATATGTAACAGCACACAGCCACACGTGAGAGTTACACAGCAAGGGCAAACAGCAAGTTTCAAACCGGTGTAAACACTTCAAAAACAAACCCCACACATTAAGGAATAATGATATAACTAAATTGGTTTGATCAGTATAAAAGCCCTAAAACCAATTCACATATAAACAATTGATAAATAAAACCTAAGCGAGCAGCCCATATCCCACTAGATCGAGAGAAGTTTATATAAGCAAAACATCACAATTGTATCATGCATAAAGCAGAGTTTCATCGAACGCAGCCAACAGTCTAGTCACGCACGACCCCGCCCACTTGGCGCTCGTAGTGCAAAGGGAAGGAGGCACTAAAAGTGCGGTGATGACAGCGACACACACACGCAAATCTCAGCTCCAAACGATTTCCAGGACACGATGGCCAGCGGGGGAAACCGGAACTGTAGAGCCGAGCTGTGAGACAAGGGAAGGGCAATCAGTCCCAAATAAATACACGTCAGTGCCCACTCTTTCGTAACGATAAGAATTCCCACTTCCCTCAATATGAATGAATAGCGTGCGTTGATTATTCTCGTGGGCCTCTCGCTGCCAGAAGTCAATCGCGATCGTTGTCACTGCGTGGAAACGGATATCCAACAAATCGGCACAAAGGCGGTCGAGCTTGTCTCGTTACGGTCTCTCTCACGGTCAAGGAACCCCCGAAAAGACTGCATGCTGGTTCTTATATTCTGTAGATCTGCCAATCGCGTTGAACCACTGGTTCATCAGTAACATTGGACACACCTGCAACCAAAGACTTGCAGATACACATGTACACCTGGTAGACATTAACCCACCCTCACAAGTTGTCAGACAGTCAGTGTTATCCTCCCGTTACATAAATGCTATATTCACTCAAAGAAAATAGATTAAGAGCTATGTACCATTTTTGATGTCTGTGTTCATTCAAAGTTTATTAATACTCTGTTTTAAGAGATGGAAAATAATATAGTATGTCACTGGTAATGTGAAGAGTGTCATCTATTTGATGTCAGAAGTGGGATAGTTCCTTCTACGGGTTTCCTATTGTGGGTAGTTTTTTTTAATTTTTTTTTTTTTATCAAATCGAATATGCTGTTAGCGTAAGCGGGGAGATAAACAACGGTAGTGGTGAAGGAGGATTGCGGGCCAGAGTCAGCAGAGAGAGCTGTGCACCGAGCCAGGAAGGACTGTGGGAGGACAAGGAGCCAGAGTGCTAGGCTGAAATGAGGAGGTTGCATTGGACTGTGTTTGTGGCTGAACTTTGCAGAGACTGAGACTCCTTATAACTGAGATATAGAGCTATGGAGGAAGAAGCTCCTGAGGAGGTGGGAACCCAGGAGGTCGACAGCCAAGGGGCTGGCACCACCTTCAGGGCTGATGACGATGGAAGAGGTAACCCTTTCCTACAGCTCCGAGCTGGGGAGGAGACACGATCAGGTGATGTCAACACTTGTTAGTCTGAGCACAGTGAATTCTAGATTGTATGTCTATTCCCAGAGAAAGGCAAATTGTTCCTTACAGTGGTGACTCTTAAAGACTTTCAGACCATTGACAAGTTTATTGAGGAACTCGATTGAGAAATTCGGTAAGGGGATTGAGTGAAGAGGATCAAGTAGATTATATTTTGTCACACTTAAGGAATCGGCACTTGATTAAATGTGTTTGGTTAAATTGTGTGAGGGGAGGGAGGATGCCATTCCTCGGGACCTGTTTGATTTGCTTGAGGGCCTCTTTTCGAGAGAAGCGGACAACCCCTCAGCTGTTACACGCCTTCTATGCACGGAAGCAGTTAAAGGGGAGGATCTGCGGGAGTTTTCGCATGCCTTGTCGACAATGTTAAACGCGGCACTTCAACAGTCGTCTAATGCAGTGCCTGATGTGCAGCTAGCGCTAAGGGATCAGTTTGTGGAGGGGGTAAGGGACACTATACTTTGGCGAGGACTGCGCAAAATGATGCGGGACCGGCCTCGTGTGACGCTATTTGAGGTAAGAGAAGAGGCTCTATTGTGGTGTGCAGAAGAGCTTCCCCGTGGGGCGATTATTGCTAGGAGTCGTTATCTGCTGGGTCTGGGGGTTGAGGATGGTGCAAGATCCACAAGTGTGTCCGCATCTTCTTCAAATGACCTGAACACTGTCTTGCAAGATGTAGTTAAAGTAGTGGCACAACAAGGAAAAGCAATCGGTGAGCTAACTAATGCGGTACGTAGCCTTACGACTCAAAGAGCCAGTTTGGGCACAGAAAGAAAGCTAAAATTAAGCCCAGATATACCCGAGACGGTAAGCCTATTTGCTTAGGTGTGAAGGTGTGGGACATGTAGCCTAGCAGTGCACATTGCCGCGCAAACATGAAGGGCAAGTAGTGGCCCCTGCGGAAGCACTAGCGCCGGGAAACGGGGTTCCTCCATTGCGCAGAGCCAATTAATGAGAGGGGCTTTCCATGGCTCAAGCAGCAGTTCTCTGACTAAAGAGCGGTTCTTGGAACACGCCGTGGGCAAATGCAGAGGTACTAATTGGGGAAGGCTCTACAGTTCGACTAGCCGGAAAATTCAAAACGTGTACCTGCTGCCTTGGTTGCCACGGTTCAGGTTCGAGTACATAAAGATCCTTGAACCGGGGCGGATGCCACTGCCAGGGGGCTTGGTCCTCATGCCTACGGTGGTGTCAGTTGGTAAATGAGTGTTTCCGGTACAAGCTCTGAATCTGGCGCCAGAAGACGTTTGGCTACCGCCGAAAGAAAGACTTGGGGTAGTGTCCCAAGGTCGTCAGGTGGAGAGTGGTTCCTACGACGTAGCATTCCGACGAATTTCCCGAGATCAAAAGGAAGTCACGGTCAGTGTGAGGTCGATGACTGAGACCCATGGTTACTTGCAGTGTCCCTCAGACAGGGTACAGATGGGGGGAACTCTGAACCAGCAGGTAGAGTAGCGAGGATTGTTGAGGCAGTAGGCAGATGTGTTCGCAGTGTGTGACGAGGATCTTAGGTATACTGTTCGGGTGAAACATGATATTCCTATGACCGATGACGTTCCCATCACCCAAGCGTATAGATGTATACCTCCAAATCAATTCGAGGAGGTGAGGGAGCATCTTTCCGGACTGCTTAAGAAGGGAGTTATTAAGGAAAGTTCAAGTCCATATGCGTCGCTGGTGGTCTTAGTCAGGAAGGCCGATGGGAGTCTGCAGCTATGCGTAGACTACCGGAAACTGAACTCGAAGACTCAGCGGGATGCGTTTCCCCTGTTGCGGATCGACGAGAGCCCAGATGCGCTGTGTAAGGCCCAGGTGTTTTCTACCATAGACCTGGCAAGCGGCTATTATCAAGTAGCTATCCATGAGAAGGATCGACATAAGACTGCCTTCGTCATGCTATTCGGGCTGTATGAGTATGCACGGATGCCGTTCGGTCTCTGCAATGCACCGGCGACATTCCAGAGACTCATGCTGGCTGTGATGGCCAATCTGGTGTTCCAAATGGTCCTTGTTTACTTGGATGATCTTTTGGTCTATTCTAGTACATTCGAGACCCACTTGTCCAGACTTGATACAGTGCTCCTCCGGCTGAGGGAGTCCGGGTTGAAGATTAAAGTGGAGAAATGCCACTTTCTCCAAGCAGAGGTGAAGTTTCTGGGGCACAGAGTATCGGCCCAAGGGGTAGGCCTTAACCCTGACTGTATCAGTGCAGTGTGCAGTGCTTAGCACCGTGAAGGAACTGCAATCATTTTGGGGATTTTGCAGTTATTGCCACTGGTTTATCGCGGGTTTCTCCAAGGTGGCAGGACCTTTGCACAATGTCGTGAATATGTGCACCAAAAAGGGTAGTGGGGCCCCGTGCGACAAGCTGTTCAAGGGCTCTTGGACATCTGAGTGCCAACAGGCATTTGAGCGCCTTAAGAGGGAGCTGACTTGCGCTCCAGTGCTGGGATATGCCGACTTCTCTCTTCCGTTCATGCTGGAGACAGATGCCAGTAGCTTGGGTTTGGGCGCTGCCTTGTACCAGCACCAGAGTTGGAGAAAGAAGGTCATAGCCTACGCTAGTCTAAGGTTGAGAGGTGCCGAACGCAACGACCGGAACTACAGCAGCATGAAATTGGAGCTCTAGGTGTTAAAGTGGGCTGTAGCAGAAAAGTTCAGAGGTTATCTGCTGGGATCTCGGTTCCCTATACTCACAGACAATAACCCACTCTGTCATCTTAACACGGCTAAGTTGGGAGCAGTGGAGCAAAGGTGGGTGGCACAGCTGGCTGTGTTCAATTTTGAGGTCTGCTACCGGCCAGGGCGTTGTAATACAGCGGCTGATGCTCTCTCCCGGAGGCCAGAGCAGGAAAATGCGGAGATAGTGACCAAAGATGCAGAGTATGATGGCTGTGTGGCCATTTGCAATGAAATACAGGGAACGGCTGTAGAACCAGACTTTACAACAGCTAGACTGGTGCCAGTGGAGTTGATTCAGGGGGAAGTTAGCCCAGAACCTGCCCTTGGAAACACTTCAACATTACCTGGGTACACAAAGGAGGAGCTCTGTCGCTTTCAGGATGCCGACCCTGCCCTGAGAATCCTAAAATGTTTTTGGCAGGCGAGGAGGAAGCCTTCCATCCGCGAGACACAAGATTTGCCTCGGCAAGTAAGGTCATAGCTCAAGCAATGGAACAAGATCAAGGACGATGGAGGATTACTGTATCGGGGTAGTCGATGATGTGTTCCAAGGTGAGTGTCAGCAGCTGTTATTTCCCACTTGTTTGGTTAAGCCAGTGCTATGGAGTGTTCATGACCAAATGGGACACCAAGGAATTGAGAGAACTCTGGGCTTGCTCAAGCAAAGGTGCTATTGGGCAGGGATGCATGAGGCTGTAGATAACTGGGTGAAAAATTGTCAACGTTGTGTGCTTGCAAAGATGACACAACCTAAGATTCGGGCATCCTGGACCCCTTTTCTTGCTTCCCTAAATTGGAAGTGGTAGCTGTTGATTTTGCAACCCTGGAGCCCACCTCTGATGGTCGAGAAAACGTCCCGACCTTTTTACAAAGAGTAGCCAGGCGTTTCCCACCTGGGATCAGGAAGAGGATACCACTGCCAAGGTCCTCTTGAAAGAGTGGTTTCTCAGGTATGGAGCACCTCAGAGACTGCACTCTGACCAGGGAAGGAACTTTGAGAGAGCAGTCATAGCAGAACTTTGCAGATTGTATGGGGTACGGAAGTCAAGAACTACTCCGTATCACCCACAAGGCATTGTGAGCTATTCAACCGCACGCTGCATGACCTGCTGCACTCGTTACCACCGGACAAGAAGAGGAGGTGGCCTTAACACCTGCCAGAGGTGGTGTATGCTTACAACGTGACGCCTCACTCCTCCACGGGATATACCTCATATTGCATGTTGTTTGGCACACAACCGCACCTTCCAGTTGATGCGTTGTTGGGACGGGAGCCTGAGGAAGGCACAGAATCCAGCTGGTTGTCTGTTCATCGGGAGCGACTCCAAGACACCCATGCAAGAGCGAGAGAGTATGCAGAGAAAAAAGCAGCAGAACAAACAGCCAGGCATGAGAGTGAGGTGTATTGCCCAGAAGTCGCTGTTGGACACCAAGTGTACTTGAGGCACCGTCCTGCAGGAAGAAACAAGATCCAAGACGCGTCGGCACCAAAAGTTTACGAAGTGAAAGAGGTTCAAGGAACTACATATGTGGTGGAACCAGAGGGAGGAGGTGTGCAAAGAAGAGTATATTGTTCGAGAGACCATCAATGCTTTCAGATCTTGAGTGTGTAGTTGTGGAGGGGACATGGCGAGCTACGAGAGAACTGTCAATGCCTTTGGTGGAAGGAAGTCCGGAACAATCCAATCCGCAGGTAGAGATTTCGATAGAGCCTGAGTTTGGAGTATGCGAGAGCATTGATGAGCCACTAACTACAGTGGAGAGAGGTGTGGATGAAGGAATTGGTAGCGTGGAAGTGGTACCAACGGACTAAGTTCCTGATGCTGTGGTGAAGCGCCCAGTTCCGGCTCAGAGACACAGTCTGGCTGTCCCAGTTGAGCCAACAGTTCCGACACTGGTGCCACATCAGTCTCAAAGGCAGATTGCGGGTAAACACAGTAACCTGCACAATTTGCCCAAGTCCGCTTGTAACGCGGTGTCATTCAGCCCAGACGTTTTGGCTCAAGTTTTGGCAGGCATGGTAATGTACACGTCCGAAAAGCTGAAAAGTGGCAGGGAGCTTATGGCAGGGGAGAGTGTAACCAGGGCAAAAATAGACTGTAGTCGTGCCTACTCACCTCTGGAGGGCGCCCTTGCGCATACGTGTAGTCCAGTTGTAAAAGGAAGAATAACTGAATAGTGTTACAATAGAAATCCCAGAGCGCATGTGAGCTGCAGTGTGTGAGTTTAAAAATAATGCTGTTTTTCTGAAAGAAAAGAGGAAAGCCTCATTCAGGTGTTTGAGTCTGTGGAGCAATTCGATAGCACAATTCTGTATTTCTCTTGAATGCAAGAGATTTCCATGTGATGAGATCGTACAGGCTGCAGTGACAGAGATTGAGCGTGAGTAATTGTTCCGTGTGATCATTGAGTGTTGTTTGAATCTTTGTATTGTAGTTCATGTGGTGATGTTAAAGGGAAAGTAAAAAATACTTCTTTCTCTTTTGATAAAATTATATCAGAGAAGAGATTGAGGACACGTGAGTGCACACGTGAGTTGACAGCTGCGTGAGTTTTCTAGTGCAGTGCAGTCCTTCACAGAGTGAGTGTCATTTATATTATTCTTGATTGTAAATGTTTATATTCACTCAAAGAAAATAGATTAAGAGCTATGCACTGTTTTTGATGTCTGTGTTCATTCAAGTTTATTAACACTAACACTATTTAAGAGATGGAAAAGAATATAGCATGTCCCTGCTAATGTGAAGAGTGTAAATGTGTTTACTTCTGATCTTACAAGTACACACACTTGTAAGTTCAGAAGTAAACGGGCTTATGAGAATGTATCTTAATAATGTTTCTGTGTTTTGTTCTTTATCCAGAAAGCATAAAAAGCTACTGACATTGTTTATTCAGGATTTAAGTATTCTTACAGATAGTTTTGTATACTTTGGTTTATTTTTGGGAACGTTTCTGTAAATTTATTGGAACGTGTTTCCTTTTTGTGTTTTTTCGCTATCTAAATTTGGTTGATACACCTACCCTCAAACGCAAACCTCAGGTGTTAACACTGCGTCTTTCTTAACCCCTTTCACATGTACGATCACACCGGTGTGATCAGTCTAGGCTGGTCCCTGGAGCATACGATCACACCGGTGTGATTAGAACGGTCAGTGCATCACGTGATCAACTGCTAAATTCAAATGTGCTTTCGCGCGTTGGCTGGCGCTGAGCCAGCGCTCAGAGCTGTCATTTATCACAACTTTTCAGTGTTTCCAACCACATAATGTTTATTTTAGGTTTCAGACATATAAATTCACATAAGTACTAAAAAAACAATACATTAGAGTTTGTAAAATACACACTGATGTCTATGGAAGAGGCAATAATAATCCTTTCCATTATAATTAGACACGTTTTATTCATATCAGATACACATTGTGTAAGTAACTTTAAAATTTACTCTATTCTTCTCCCAGTTCACCAGCCACTACTTTTATGTATTTAGGGAGAAGTGGATGAATTCACGTGTTGTAAATCCGACAGATCCGATTCTCTGAACTGCGTCTGCGGCACAAACTAACATGGCGGCGCCCATCGCACATACAGCTCAACTAACGCGATCGTTATAAAGGTGTTTAAACAACAAAACACTTCCACTTGTATATATTTTACAATCGGAATATCAGATATTTCATGCCATAGCTAACAAATTTGTGAATATTTTGAATAAAAAAGGAAAAATGACAGAAAAAAAAGCAGATCAACATTCATTCAGCGCTGTTGTTGCTGCGGTGTGTCATGTGACAAGCAATGACGCGTCACCATGGAATCCATAAAGTGACATGTTCTAAATAACGGTCGTCTTGAAAAACTCACGCTGGGGGGTCAGCCAGAATATTTTACACTTACGTGTGAAAGGGTTTTAAACGCAGTCGGAAATAAAGAATCCTTTTTTTTTGTTGTCTGGCTGTGTTTGAGTTTTTTATAGTGAACACATTTGCACTGCCACATATACATTGTATAGAAGTCGGCTTATGTTATTTATGGAGACTTTTTACTGTACAAACTGAATATTATATCCCCCTACACTAACTGTACCCCTAAACCTACCCATCACAGAGATATATCACAGAGATATGGAACAATAATTAATACTAATGAAATAAATGTCTAATAAATGGTTTAAAGCACTCAATTAATGACATTTTCCCATTTTCTTTGACCTAATCTAAATCGAGAAATTTTGTTGTTAGAAAAAAAAAAAATTGTTAACGAAGCATAAAAACATTATCTAACTCATATGAGCTAATTAAACAATATAATTGGCTTAATTACAGTGATAATGAATGAAAAACGTCTCGGTTACGTATGTAACCCTCGTTTCCTGAGTACAGGGAATGGAGACGTGTCATCGGGGTAGTTCCCTGACGAATTGGGATCACGCTAGGGAGCCAACTGCCTTCGAGAGAATTAAAAATGAGCCAATGGACATTGGCATACAAGATTTGCATTCCGCAACCCGCCCACCAGCGCGGGTATAAAGGCGGAAGTAAACATTGCGCAATGCTTTTCGCTGAGGAGCCGAACAGTGTCCAGTCCTCCGCGAAGGTACAGCAACATGGCGACGGGACGACACGTACATACGTAACCGAGACGTTCCCTTTCGTCCTGGGAACTCCGACGTGTCGTCGGGGGAGTTCCCTGACGAATTGGGATCCCTGATAAAACGCCATGGTGCTGGCCCCTTCAAGCGCCCAGCTGAGCTACCCTGCAGCAGTTTCTTGTAATAAGTTGCGGGAGCTAGCTAGGGAATCACACTGCTGTTCCGCAAGACCCGCGCAGTGGATTTTGGATAACACTGGGAAAGCGTGCCCTAACCCGCTGCGGAAGCCCAGCCTGCCTGAGGAAGGCCTGGAATACACATATGTACTAACCCATTGGGGTAGTGAACATATGGCAGTCCCTGAGGTAGTCCCAATCTGAGGGAAGTGGGAGCTTACTCAACAGGGACGACAGAATGAGTCTGTCATGGGGAAGACACGGCTGAACTGCACGTGGCATCATGGGTCACCGTAGAGACCACTGGAAAAACACCCAGTCTACTAGCAACTCCTACTAGAGGTAGCAGACCTGGCGCCAGGCGGTCCGCCACGCCTGGCACCGGAGGGGTGATGGAGGAACTCACGAGGCTCACCGACGTAGGGCGCCAATGGAGCAAAAGACGCACGTATCCGGCCGAGGCGCGGAGTGGCGTAGCAAGCCGACACAACCTATTCCCTCGCACCACTGGCCATAGCGAGTACTCGGGAGGAAACAGGTTCCACACGTAGGCTATAGAATCTAGCGAACGTGTTCGGTGTCGCCCAGCCCGCAGCTCTACAGATGTCTGTCAGCGAGGCGCCTTGAGCCAAAGCCCAGGAAGCGGCAACACCTCTAGTAGAGTGAGCACGCAACCTGGGAGGATAAGGCTCACCCAGAGACTCATACGCTCGGGTGATAGCATCCACTAACCAACTCTAGGCACGATTCGTCGACCGAAAAAGCCTGCAGATCCCTGACCCTCTTGAAAGAAGCCAATGCCAACAGGAGCACTGTCTTAATGGACAGGATATTCAACTCAACTGTTGACAAGGGCTCAAAAGGAGGACTTTGAAGAGCTCTAAGAACCAGAGCTAAGTCCCAAGAGGGTACAGAGTGCAAAACACGAGGTGGATTTAACCTCCTTAAGGAATCTGATGATCAGGTCGTGCTTCCCCAAAGACTTACCTTCTACTGCATCGTGATGCGCTGCTATTGCAGCGACATACACTTTGAGGGTGGAGGGAGACAGCCTTCGCTCCAACCCATCTTGCAGGAAGGAAAGCACGACTCTGATCGGGCAAGTTCGGGGGTCCTCCTGACGGGAGGAACACCAATCGACGAACAGTTTCCACTTCAACGCATAGAGGCGCCTCGTAGAGGCGGCTCTAGCGGAAGTGATGGTGTCTACCACTGCCTGTGGCAGGCCATCTAGAACCTCCGCGTCCCGTCCAGGGACCAGACATGGAGTTTCCAGAGGTCTGGACACGGGTGCCATAGAGTGCCCCGTCTCTGAGAAAGGAGGTCCTTCCTCAGAGGAATCGGCCAAGGAGGGGCTGTCGCGAGGAGCATGAGTTCCGTGAACCAAGTCCTGGTGGGCCAATACGGCGCCACTAACAGGACCTGCTCCAGGACCTGCTACCTCCGCGACAGCGCGGGGTAACTTTGACCCGGAGCGTACTGCTCTGCCACGCCCACCTCGGGACTCGATCGTGAAGCCAGCGCTGAAGCGGTCTCATATGTAACAGACCGAGCGGCGTTACTGCGGCTGCGGCTGCCATATGCCCCAGGAGCCTCTGAAATTGTTTCAGTGGAACCGCTGTCCTGCCTCGAAAAGACCTGAGGCAGGTGAGCACTGACTGGACGCGCTCCTCCGTGAGGCGCGCAGTCTGGGCGACCGAGTCCAGTTCCATACCGAGATAAGAGATCCTCTGCACGGGGCAGAGTTTGCTCTTGTCCCAGTTGACCTGAAGCCCCAACCGGCTGAGGTGCCGAAGCACCATGTCCCTGTGATCGCACAACACATCTCGCGAGTGAGCTAGAATGAGCCAGTCGTCGAGATAGTTGAGGATGCGAATGCCTTGTTCTCTCATGGGAACAATGGCCGCCGCCGCGACTTTCGTGAAGACACGGGGCGACATGGCCAGCCCGAAGGGTAGGACCTTGTACTGATACGCTCGACCCTCGAACGCAAACCGTAGAAACGGTCTGTGTCGAGGAAGAATCGAGACGTGAAAGTACGCGTCCTTCAGGTCGATCGCTGCAAACCAATCCTGGGGACGGATGCATTTGAAAATGCGCTTCTGCGTAAGCATTTTGAACGGGAGTTTGTGCAGGGCCCGATTCAAAACTTGCAGGTCCAGGATTGGCCGTAACCCACCGCCTTTCTTGGGTACAATGAAGTATGGGCTGTAAAACCCGGACCTCATCTCGGCAGGAGGGACCGGCTCGATCGCGTCCTTCGCAAGCAGGACGTCGATCTCTTTCCGCAAGACAGGAGCGTCCACAGACCGCACACGGGTGAAGTGGACGCCCCTGAACTTGGGAGGCCGGCGCGCAAATTGAATTGCATAGCCGAACCGGATGGTGCGGATGAGCCATCGGGACGGAGTTGGAAGCTCTAGCCAGGCCTCCAGAAACCGTCCCAACGAGCCCACCCGACCCACCGGTGTACCCGCGGAGGGGCAGCGAGGCGGAAGACAGGGACCCGGCTCCGGTGGCACAATAGCGACCGAGAGCGGGGTCTGGGCGTGGAACTTGACGCCAACCTGTTTCCCCCGGGGGGCAGACGGCAGAGAAGGCCCGTGAGCATTCTGCCGCGGGCTGCCCAGTGGCGAGGGGAGGGGGAGAGACAAGGAACGAGGCCCTGCCTCCTCGTGAACTGGTCTCTGCGCCTCCGGGCCCAACCGCAGACAGGAGCGACGCATCCGAGGCTGCGTCGCTGCTATCCGCAGACTGGGAAGAGGGGAACGGGAGTGATGCCCCTCGGAGACGGCATTCACTGCCATCCTGGCCCTCTTGGGTGGAGGAGACTGTGTGCCCACCAGTCTCGACCGTGGATGACCTGAAGGAGAAGGTAGAAACTGCTCTTTTAATGAAATTTTGGGCGGAACAGAAAGAAACAAAAAATTCTCCGCCCGGCCCTCCCCCGGGGGAAGGAGGTGTGCAGAGGCACCCTCCTGAAGAGCAGCATCCAGGTTCTCCCTCAGGTCGCCCGTCTCAGGAACGCTTCCCTCCCTTCTTTTTACGGGAAGGGGCCGGGGGCGCCTGAGCGGGCTGGGCCGTCCTCTTGCGACCAGACTTCCGGCCTCCAGGGTTGGACTGCTGCCCTGAAGGAGGAGCTGGCGCAGAAGGACGTCCTCGGCGACGGGAAGCAGCCGGAGGCTCTACGGCAACAGTAGACGGGCCAGCAGCAGCCCGTTTCCTGTGCAGGACATGCCGTATTGCTTCCGACTACTTCTGGGCGGCGGAGAACTCTTGGGCAAAGCTCTCCACCGCGTCGCTGAAGAGGCCGCCTTGGGATATGGGGAAGTTGAGAAGTTTGTTCTTCTCAACATCGCGCATATCTGCAAGGGTAAGCCACAGGTGGCTCTCCTGGACCACCAAGGTGGACATCGCCCGACCAGCGTGAAAAGGACCCTCGCACCCGTGCCACCGCCATCCAGCGGCTTTAGGAAAACAGAGCACGGTGGGCAGTATGTAAATATAGGAGGACTATGTAAAAGTAATTTGTATTTTCCACACTTCCTGCTACCAGCAGGTGGCACTATTACTATAACTGAAGATTGGCATGTAGATGTCTACAGGACAGGACTCTTATCAAACATATGAAGTTTGGGGCAGATTGGACATTGTATGCCTGAGTTACAACAACTTCCTGTTTCGTGGCGTTAATCGCATAAATTAGCACTTAGCCAAGTGTTGCATGATTTAACATGTTTCTATCATGTTTGGTACTTCATGGCATATTTAAATATGTTTCTGGGAGTGAATTACAGTGTAAAGCATGTAATTTCCTGTTGCCAGCAGGTAGCGCTATGACTAGCTGAATATTGTTATTTAGATGTGTTCAGGACAGGACTCTTATCAAACATGTGAAGTTTGGGGTAGATCGGACATCGTAAGCCTTAGTTACAACAGCTTCCTCTTTCATGGCGAAACATCAGAATTTGTCAGGCCGCCATGGACACACCCTTCAGCGAAGACTCAAGATCTTCACAATTTACCACCGCTAAGGCCTTAAGATTAGACTGACCATATATGATGCTGATCTGATCTGATCTGATCATTTTGCCCCACCCAATTCTGAAACCCATATCACACGTGCATTTTCACCACTTCTGAAGCGTGTGCAAAGTTTCATGAGTTTTCGAGCATGTTTAGGCCTTCAAAAAAGCGATTCACTTTGGAGAAGAAGAAGAAGAAGAAGAAGAAGAAGAAACGGAGCAGAAACAATAGGGTCCTCTCACCATCGGTGCTCGGGCCCTAAGTATAACAACAAACACAATATACACATAAAAGACACAACTTAAATTTACATTTACATTTACATTTAGTCATTTAGCAGACGCTTTTATCCAAAGCGACTTACAAATTAGGACTAATATAAGCGAGTCATCATAAAGAGGCAAAAAACAACAACAACACAAGAAGTGCTCAAAATACGAAGTTCAGGTATTATTCAGAGTAGCATAAGCCTGATAAGTGATGTTTCAAAGGGAAAAACATCGTTTTTTAAATTTATTTTTTTATTTTTTTATTTTTTTATGAGGTTAAGTGCTCACGGAAGAGATGGGTTTTTAGCTGTTTTTTGAATGTTGTCAGGGATTCTGCATTCCGGATGAGGGTGGGGAGAGCGTTCCACCAGCATGGAACTGTGAATGAGAATGTTCTGGAAAGTGATTTTGTGGCTTTCTGCGATGGAACCACGAGACGTCGCTCGTTGACCGATCGTAGGTGTCTGGTAGGGATGTAGACTCGTAGGAGTAAGTGAAAGTAGGAGGGAGCTGAGCCTGTGATGGATCTGTAAGCAAGCGTCAATGCCTTGAACTTGATGCGAGCAGCGAGAGGTAGCCAGTGTAGAGAGATGAACAGAGGAGTGACGTGGGCCCTTTTGGGCTCGTTGAAGACAAGACGAGCTGCAGCATTCTGGATCATCTGTAGGGGTTTGATTGCACATGCTGGAAGTCCAGCCAGAAGGGCATTGCAGTAGTCAAGCCTAGAGATGACCAGGGCCTGGACGAGAAGTTGTGTTGCATGCTCAGTTAGGAAAGGCCGGATCTTCCTGATGTTGTGCAGTGCAAACCTGCAAGATCGAGCTGTCTTTGAAATGTGGTCTGTGAAGGTCAGCTGGTCATCAAACGTTACTCCAAGATTTCTGACCGACCTTGATGGGGTGATTAATGATGATTCTAGCTGGATGGTGAAGTCGTGCTGTAGAGACGGATTGGCAGGGAGGACGAGAAGCTCAGTCTTTGCCAGGTTGAGCTGCAGGTGATGTTCCTTCATCCATGTGGAGATGTCCGCCAGACAGCTTGAGACCCGTGCAAGTTAACAACATGTACAACAGTGAACAGCATAGTTCATAGTAATGGTATGAATCAACATGTGTGCAATTCTAAACAGAATTTGTAAGACTTTTTTTTCTAAACAAGCAGTCCCTGCTGAGGCAATTAATAAAACTAAGACAAACACAACCATGCTGTATAGCTAGGACAAACGGCAGGACCAAAATAGCACTAACCAGCATAAACCAGAGCCTGGAAAAGCATGGAAATACATGCTGGTTTAAGCTGGTCTGTGAGTAGGGGACCTGCTGTCAGGGAATCAACTCTAAATGCAGTAAGTCCCAACTGCATCACAAGAGCAATTCAATCTTGCTCTTTAATTGTGAAATTGAGGCCCAAGCCTTGTATAGTATCCATCATGACTCTCTGTTCAGTTGTCCATATCAGGAACATCATCGGCCAAGAGCTTCACGCAAATCATAGCCTGCTGGTTCAAGTCCTGGTCAGAGGCTGGTCAGAGGCTGGCTCAGAGGGCTGGCTTGGTTTCTGTCCTGCTGAGCAAAGTTTTAAAAGCTGTCTACGCATTTACTTGTGATGATGGCCAGTGGGCTGTCAGCACACACTGTTGACTGGAGAGAGCAATGTTCAGCCACTTCTGATAAACACTCTTGTTGATAAGAAATTTTGCCTTGAGAGATATTTTGACAACTCTATTAATGATTAATGTGTATAATACTTTTAAAGTTGGACTGAAACACCTGTGTATACATATAACTTAACCCTAGACCATATTTAGGGGGGCTTTATCCCCCCGTCTTTCATCAGCTCTTTTGATTTTGTCGTCTCTCCCCATATTTACTGAAAACAGTTTGGAACATCATCTGTAGCTCAAAAGCATTTTACAATTAGAGTGGATTGCATTGGGTTGACATTAGATTAGACCGGATCAACATTGGGTTTAACCAAGTTCAACCACCTGTTCAAAGAAACTAAAAATAGAATGATTGGCTGTTTGTTTGTCAATCCACCTCTATGTATGTTCCAGTCCAGTTTCCTCTACATGCGACTCGCTTTTCTTTATTGTGTCACCCGGAGTACTGGTGACTTCAAATGAAATACCACATAATTCTACAGTGTCAGCGGAACAATCCACTTTAGGGGACTGTGGTTGCTGCATGCATCCTTCAGTACTGGATGGTGCTGTGAGTGCCTCAGCATGAGTCACTACTGGGAAATCCTCCTCAAAGTCAGCTGGAGGGGGTTCTGAGACATGGAGGAGATGCCATCTGTTCCTTATACTCTTGCCACCCTGTGATGTGCAGGCGTAGCTATTTGGTTAATGAGCAGGGGTATTGAAAACCACAAGCTGATGAGCATTTCTATCATAATAGCCTTTACCCCTCATTCTTTGCTTTGTGATAGTTTCTTTCAAATTAGTGTGGACACCACGCTGAAGCATGGCCTTGGTCAGTGGGAGGAAAGTCCTGGTTTGCCTGAAAAAAAAGCTTTTGTGCAGGGGATGGTAAGCTATCTCGGGGTAGATTATGAACATGGAGAAGAGCAGAACGGATGTCAGTATGGTTGCGGGAGCATTTTTCCAGAAGATGCTTGGCAGATCTGACCGCACAGTCAGCTTGTCCATTGGATTGGGGATAGAGAGGGCTGGCGCGAATATGCTATAAGTCCATGTGTGTGCATAATCTGTAAATTCCTAGGACAAGGACTAAATGTGCTTTTCCATGCCAATCAAACAGGTCAGCAGCCATGAAAGACCAGGGAAGATCCAGGATTTCATGCTGCAGTAGTTCTTTCTGATGTGATTTGAGAGCATTGCAGCAAGCATTGCAGCATTGTAACAAGAGACCTCATTGTCGATATCAGTATACATTGATGGCCAGTACATAATTTCCTTAGCCCTCCGCTTGGTCTCTGTGATGTCAGGATTGCCCTGATGTAGCTGTCCAACATAAAACTTTTGCATTGCGGGTGGTATAATAAATATTTCCCCACAAAGCAGCAAGTTGTCCTGAATGGTCAGCTCATCTCTCATCGAAAAGAATGGACGCAAGGTATACAGATACCATTCTGATATGATATCAGAAAGTTCTTGGCATGTGACATCTTTTTGCACGGCAGCCCTGAATTCATCCATTCGACGGGAAGAGAGTACTTGGATGGTCATGATTTCCAGCAGGTCATCAGGTGAGTTGTGGAATAGTGATGGGAAGTCCGGTTCTTTTCCGCGAACCGGTTCTTTCGGACAGTTCGTTTCAATGAACCGGTTCAAAAAACCGGTTCACCAGTTCTTTCACGTCATCATGTAATGACGTCAATTCTATCATCCCGGCGGATAAAAATACATTCAAATAAAGGCATTTGTAATCATAACTTCAGTTAAATAATAGTACTCATCGTCATAATCATCTTGGATAGGTTTCTTACATTTACGTTTTGAAAATGAACCCTGTAGTAGGCCTAAGGCGATGCGCAAACGCGGATGTTTTACATGTCTTGAAGTGAATAAACTGGTCTTCATCATTTTTATTTTATTTGTAATTAAATAAACGTACATTTCGCCGAATTCGGCCCCTCATTCAAGTCCTTGGTTCACCCGTGCTCATGTATCAGCACAGCGCATAGACAGTATAAACACAGCATCAGTTGGCCAAAAGAAAGTTAGGTTCAGAGACGCATGCGCAGTCTCTCCAGCTCGTCAGTTCTGTATCGAACGCGTCCGAAAGAAACAGTTCTCGGTTCTGTACTGGTGATCCGAGAACTGCTGCAACAACCAGTTCTTGACTCGAGAACCGTAGCATATGCCTGTGTGTGAGCTGAGAACTACTGAAACCTTACTAGGCTATAGCCTTCAGTCGACAAAACTAAAAAGTCGATGCATGTGTTCAGTATGTTTAATACGTTATGTTTTGATTAACACATTATAAACATTTACTTTGCACCCTTTAAAACCTTGGCAAGAGTTTACGTCAAAAATGTATATCAACTTACTTAGAAATTAAATGATCTTTTCCAGAAAATAATGTTTTAGTAGGCTATAATAATAAATGTTTAGTTTTACAATCCATTCATTGTGTTTCCAATCTTTAAAATAATACAGTGAAAAGGCAGTAGCCTATGTGATAAACATGTTTCTAACATGTTTTATTTTGTTACACTTATTGATGTTCAATAAAATACTTCAGAAACATGCATTTCGTCCCTCTGAAAGAATTGCACGCATGCTCAGCTCATCGGTTCTCCGTATCGAACGTGTCCGAAAGAAACAGTTCTCGGTTCTGTACTGGTGGTTCGAGAACCGCTGTACCTGTACGTTCGGTAGTGCGCGCATGCTCAGTATCAACTGCTCGTGCTCATCACTTCTCTCAGCACAACATGTCTCAGTTCAGTGAACTGTTGGATTTACTGGAGTAACATATATGCCTACTCCGGGATATTGGTTTATTTTGAGTCAAAGGGACTGTCAGGACTCAGGCATGTCCGAAAGTGAGTAACTTTAGTAACTTGTTGTGGATCAGTGCTGACGCAAGACGCGAACTGTTTCGAACGATTCAGTCCGATTTAGTGTACTGGTTCGACCAGTTCACTAAAAAGAACCGGTTCAAAAGAACGATTCGTTCACGAACCGGACATCACTATTGTGGAAAGATGTGGAAAGGTGGTCTCAGGGGACAATGCATCAGCCACAAACAATTCCTTTCCATGTTTGAAGATCCCACCTAAGTGGTAATGATGCAGTTCCATCATTATACCCTGTAAGTGGGGTGAGGCATATATGGAGTGGCTTCTTTAATGTGGTTATTAAGGGCTGATGATCAGTTTCTACAGTGACAGTACCTTAGATAAAGTGATGCAAATGCTACAGGCCGCCCTTGCTGTAAGCATAATGTCACCAAGGACATGTTAAGAGGCATTCGCCAAGAAAACCACCGGTATGG
This sequence comes from Leuciscus leuciscus, assembly GCF_965113295.1. Taxonomy (NCBI): domain Eukaryota; kingdom Metazoa; phylum Chordata; class Actinopteri; order Cypriniformes; family Leuciscidae; genus Leuciscus; species Leuciscus leuciscus. The sequence goes on along the minus strand of NC_138727.1, from coordinate 30,189,650 downwards.
ACATATCCAAATACTGCAGAACTGGGGGATTTGCCAAAAGCTTCATCATGAGGCTCATGCCAGTACCACTCCGAATCCTAAAAAGCAACAGTCTCAAAGGACCAGTGATGTCACTGAAGGAATACATTTTGACAAGTAATTTGTCATGCCCAGTTGTCAAGAACTGCTGCAGTGCTTGTTTGTGTTGGAATGTATTGATCTATTGAAAAAGGGAATATATTTCAAATACAATAAAGTATACTTTTTTTTCAGTAGGGTTGAATTGGCTCTTTCACTCTCTCTCCTCTCCACCTATAGCTGGTGTGTGGTGAGTAGAGATGTGCGGATGGGCTATTATTTCATCTGCAACCACATCACAAAAATCATCATCCGTCCGCACCAACGTTTTTTTTTTTATTTTTATCAATTTTCAAAGCCGCACCGCCTGCCATCTGCTGATTGTTTTAAGGTCTATGGGGGTGATGCAAGGCCCTGTTGACGCGGGACGCGAGGCTAGAAACAATTTTATCATTGTAATAAAAAACGCAATTTTGCAGGAAGTTGCAGGAAGGCAGTTTGGCAGGAAGGCAGACGCAGGAAGGCAGACGAAGATATATTTCCACAAACGAAGGTTTAATATAATAAATCACAAGACAGCAGAACAGGTAGCAACACATCCAAAAATGTAACAGAACACAGGTGATACAGATGATGATGATTAACTAAACACAGGTGACACAACTGAACTGATAATGACAGTAACCATGGACACGAAAGAGTGGCGGGAAAACAACAAAGGAGAACAGGAACCAATCAAAATACAAACTGAAAGTCCACACAAACACTGACACGTGACAGTACTCCCCCCCTCCTGGTAGGCGCATCCTCGGGCCATAAATAGACCAACTGCGGGTGGAGGGAGGGAGCTCAGGAGGAGGACGAAGAGCAGGTGAAGGGCAGACAGAAGGCAGGAAGGACCAGGGCGAAGCAGGTTGTGCAGGCAGCCAGGGCGGAGCAGGCTGTACAGGCGGCCATGCAGACAGCTTTGTTGGAGACGACGGAGGGAGGAGCCATGGTGGAGAAAGGGCTGACGACTCTAGGGGGGCGACTGACGGAGGCGAAGCAGGTGGAAGTGGAGACCAGTATGGAGCCGAAGAGCCGACGAAGCAGGGCGACGCAGAGGATCCCGAGGGACATGGCGATGCTGACGGCCTTGGCGACCGAGGCGCAGGCGGGGATCCAGAAGGCCGCGGTGGAGCCGGAGCGACAGAGGACCAAGGTGGAGCTGGAGGGAGTGAGGAGCCCAACGTAACCAGAGGGATGAAGGGACGAGGCAAAGCCAGAGGAGTGTAGTCCCGAGGCGAGGGCAGGTCGACGAATGACCAAGGCCGAGCCGGGGGGACAAGGGACCCCGGCGGAGCTGCTGGACTGATGGGCCATGGTGGAGATGAGGGAGGTAGGAGCCACGGTTGAGCTGATGGACCGACGGGCCGAGGTGGTGTCCTGGTCGCGGAGGTTGGAGGTGGAGACCGGGGATCCACCGACCATGCTGGAGCTGAACACTGGTAGACCCGCGAGCTCACCTCACTGAAGCTGGCATGTGGGTGAGCTGTGGGGCTAGCAGGAGGTGGCAACAGCGTGGTTGAGGAAGGGATGATGGGAGGAGGTGGGAGAGGGAGGCTGGGTGGGAGTTCAGGAACAGGCTTAGGAGCAGGCTCAGGTTCAGGAACAGATTCAGGCTCAGGCTCGGGAACAGACTCAGGCTCAGGCCCGGGAACAGATACAGGCTCTGGAACAGATACAGGCTCGGGAACAGATACAGGCTAAGGGACAGATATAGGCTCAGGGATAGACTCAGGTCTGGTAACAGTAACAGTTATTGGGGCAGGAATAGGTCTAGGAACAGGAACAGGTCTTGGGACAGGAACAGGCTCTGACATGGTGGCGGCCATCGTGGCTGAGGGCTCAGACGGCGAGGCGGCGGCCATCTTTGCAGAGGGCTCAGGCGGTGAGGCAACTACCATCTTTGTCGAGGGCTCAGGCGGTGAGGCGGCGGCCATCTTTGCCGAGGGCTCAGGAGGTGAGGCGGCGGCCATCTTTGCCGAGGGCTCAGGCGGTGAGGTGGTGGCCATCTTTGTTGAGGGCTCAACAGGCATGACGTGAAGAAGCTCTGGAAGGGTGGTCTCGACGGGACGAGACTCTGGAAGGGTGGTCTCAGTGGGACAAGACTCTGAAAGGGTGATTTTGACGGCTGGTGGAGATGGTGGTTGTTCTCTGGATCAGGACGCGACGCTCACCAAACACCTGCTGATGGCTTCCATCCAGTTCAGTCCATCAGTGTTTGGGAGGTCGATGGCCTGGTGGAAATTGGCCCCGATCCAGAGAAGTAGCTTGAGGGTTTCGTCGTCAAGGGGGCTAGGTGACAGCTTGACGAATAAAGTTCTCTGTGAAGGAGAAAAACTCTGTGCTCTCTTGAGAAATTATGACAAATATAGCCCTGTCGTCCATATGGGCTGGTCCGATCTTCTGTCACGGGAGGTTGCAGGAAGGCAGACAGAGACGAAGATATTTCCACATAGATAATAAATCACAAGACAGCAGAACAGGTAGCAACACACACTAAAATGTAACGGAAAACAGATGATACAGATGATGATGATTAACTAAACACAGGTGATACAACTGAACTGATAATGACAGTAACCACGGACAGTCGGACACGTCTATGCCCCAAATAGCCCATGAATTTAAGATCATCCACACAAACTTGAATTATAATGAAATACGCCATCACAGTCGCGACAAACACATTCTGGCAAAATAGCCTTACATGTAGCCTATCAGAGATCCGTGTCACTTGGCCTTAAGCATCGCGCCTCGGAACATAAAAGCGAGGCCAAATAATTAAGACACAATATGTCTAGAATAGAATAGGCTAAACTAATATGAACGTAACCATCAAAATTATTCAGCTGACCGAACTCAAAAGCTTAGGTTAGACATGGGCTTTTTTGGTGTAGCCTAGGTCAGTGGTTCCCAACCTTTTTTTGTCTGAGACCCCCTTTTTCCCAAGAAAATATTTTAGGGCCCCCCTTCACATTTAATTATATTATCGCTCTTGTAAGCTTGCAGCAAGGATGACAAAATATGTTGTTTTTTCAAACAAACGGTATGTTTACTATAAACAGATATGTTTATGCACAAATAATAGCCTATAATATTGAAAATACAATAACAAAAACATTAGTAGGCCCTTTGTAATTTAAAAATGTAAGCCTAGGAGTAGCCTATAAATTTGCCCTATTTTAAATGCAATAACAAAAATATCAGTATTCACACTTGTGTGTAGGTAAAAATATAATGAATATAGGCTATTACTAAATGACTTCTGTCTGGGGCCAAATACTTGCATGTTATTTGTGAGGCTTTATCAATGTGAGGCTTTATTTTTTAGGCTTTTGGCGCTATAGCGAGCGATAACAAACATGCGTTTATTAACAGAATAATGCGTCTTTCGGAAGAACATTGTAGCCGGAACTTCTTCTCTCTCTGTGTGCGTCTATGACGAGTCACGCAGGTACTGGGCTACTCCGCAGGCAGCGATCCGAACCAGGGTAAAATAGTCCCAATGTAATCACTTATTATAGGTGTACCATAGTGATTCAGGATAAGACAAAAACACGGTTTGGAAAATGGATTCATGATGAACTCGCTCATTATATACATTTTGAACAGAAAAAAGTTAAGGACTTTTATTTAATACAAATTGCTCAAAACTTTTCAAAATATGACGCGACCCCCCACAGAGCTCGCTGAGGCCCCCTTGTGGGCCGCGACCCCCCTGTTGGGAACCAATGGCCTAGGTAACGTAGGCTAATTGGTTTAATATGCCTAACCTTAGGTCTAGTTCGAATTTTTCTTAGCACTATGCAGGAATAAAATAGCATCTACAGTGTCAGGATTCAGGCGAGAGCGCATGGCCTCTATAACGTGCCCTGCTGCACTGAAGGAGCATTCGCTCGCAGCACTTGTTGCTGGAATACATAAAATTATCTTGGCAAGGTGCTGTAGTCGTGGGAATGACTGGCCTTGTTTCTCCCAAAAGGAAAGTAGATTTTCCTCTGCTGATCCGTCTATATGGAAGTTTGTAGATGAATACTCCTGTACTTCATCCACAATTATTGTATCCGATTCCTCCTCCCATTCCATGAAGTCAATCCTTGGCTTTTTCGTTAGTGACTGATGTAGTGATGTAAGGACTGTGTATGCCCTCTTTTCAAATTTATATGTCCACATATCTGTGGTTACGGCAATACCACCGTTGCTGCTTTCTGGATGGCCTCCGAAATGTTCTGCTTATCAATGCTTCTTTGCCCGATTGCACACAGTTTGCCGATGGGGTAAGATAGCACCAGCGTCAACGTATTGGTGCTGTTATGTTTAGGGATAGTTATATTTGCAGAAACGATCGTGATATTCATAAAATAATAAGCCCCCTGTGTTTGGTTAAAGTCTGCAATCATTGCTAGATAAGTCGATATCTTCCTGGCGATCGGGAAGTGATTGGTAAATAACATATCTGTAAATGCCGAAGCAATAACGAATTCAGAGAAGGGCATGTGACAAGCTGAATTAGTTACTGCTCCTTTAAGGTGGAACACACTCTCTCAGTGGTGAGTGAGCAGACGTATGAGGAGCGCGACCTGTGAATATGGCATATGCATATAAAGCCAGTTTAATATTTCTGTTACTCTTTAGTTTTATCTTTTATTCAGTTACACAGTTGTTAGTGAATATTTTTGCATCGACGATGCTGATTTGACTAGATTACCACTGCACTGTGGAATATCAGTAACGCAAATCTTTACATACACTTTGTTACAAACATTAAGGCGAGCTATCCTGCCCTGCTGTTTAAAGCATTGCAGTATGTTGTTTTGCAGTCTGCAGATCAGCAGCGCCCTCACACATCATAGCCCGCCAAAATGGGAGTGGCTTAGCATATATAAGGAAGTGCTTGGGGGCTGCTAACCTGATTTTCGCCTCTTCAGCGAAGCTCTTCGCATCGCTGGACTCTGAGAGAAGCCGCCGTCGAAGCAAGCGATCAAGCAAGCCGAGGAAAGCGTCTGAGGAAGCCGGTCGTCTTCGCTGCCCTCAGCCATCCGTGCCTGCCTCGCTATCCGGCGACAGTATCCTTTTTGCTGTGCTTCCTTTGTGTGCTCGCCGCCCGACACACTTTCCTAAAAGAGCGCGAGGCGTTTGCTGCCGAGCCCCGCTCAGCGACAGAGACCGCCACGTGATCTGCGCTCTCTGCCTGGGACGAGACCACGCCCTCGCTCTGTCTTCGGGGGGCTGCGTGCTTTGCGAAGAACTGCCAATGTCGACCCTGCGGGCTCGACTCGCCTTGTTCGACGCTGAAGCTGTCACTACGCCTGTCTCTGCTGTGCCGCGCAAGAAAAAGCGCCGCTCACAGAGCCCACCGGAGCCCGATGTGCCAGCCAAGTGCTCGCCGGAAGCCCTCCTGCGAGCCTCGCTCTCTCCTTCTCCGCCCCCCTTTCCCGACGCACTGCCGTCGCCTCAGGGGATGAAGCGGACGAAGATGCCATCGGTGACAGCTGCTCCCTCCTGGTCTCGGACAGTGAAGAGTGGTCCGGATCACACGGCTCCTCCTCTTCGACCCAGGAGTCTGGCCGGGCCTGCGCCAGCGTGGACGCGGAACTTCTCCGCCTCCTCACTAAAGCTGTCAATCAACTAGGCCTCGAGTGGTCCCCACCGAAGGCGCCCGCACCTAACATGCTAGACGGGTGCTTCCTACCTAGTCGCCGCCAAGCGCCTGCCTCTAGGTCAACACCCTTCCTGCCTGGAGCTCCACGCCGAGCTCTCAAAGTCTTGGAACGCTCCTTTCTCCGCAAGACTCCGCTCTCCGGTCTCCTCGACTCTCTCTCAGGTAGACGGAGTCGCCGAGAAGGGATACAACCAGATTCCGCTAGATGGCGCTCAAAGTCTGCCCACCCGTCCAAGGCCTGCAGGACCACATCAGCACTCGTCGGCCGCGCCTTCGCCACCGCCGGACAGGCTGCTTCCGCCCTGCATTCAATGGCAGTTCTTCAGATCCTCCAGGCCGATCTCCTCCGCAAAATGGATGAGAAAGGCCCGGACCAGACTGTCTTAATGGATTTGCGCAGCACGACGGACCTCTCCCTTCGTGCTACCAAGTCCGTGGCCCAGGCCATCGGGAGATCCATGAGAGCCTCGCTCACCGTCACCGAGAGACATCTTTGGCTGACGCTCGCCGACATGGGTGAATCTGAGCGATCTGTGTTCCTCAACGCCCCGCTCTCCCCCACAGGCCTCTTCAGCCCAGCGGTAAGCGGGATTGTGGATCGCTTTTCGGAGGTACAGAAGACATCGCAGGCCATGAATCTCTTCTTGCCCGACCACTCGAGCTCGGAAATCAGGAAATCAGAATCAGAATCAGAATCAGAATCAGAAAGAGCTTTATTGCCAAGTGTGCTTGCACCCACAAGGAATTTTTCTTGGTACTGAAGCTTTCAGTGCACATATACAAATACAAATACAACAAGAAACATAGTAATACAAATTCTAAGAATAAAATATATTAAAAAATAAATAAAAATAGTATAAAAAGTAAAAAAAAAAGGGGTCACAGTTGGGTTTAGTCTGAATAAACATTTACAGATTATGAACATATTTACAGTATTTTGAGAAGTATGAATAATATAAATATAAATATCACCTGAGTTAGAGAATATTACACTAGACAGTGGGAGTCTAGTGCATGTTACAGATTATGAACATATTTACAGTATTTTGAGTAGTATGAATAATATAAATATAAATATCACCTGAGTTAGAGAATATTGCACTAGACAGTGGGAGTATTGCACTTGCAGGCATATGCCTTGGGGGGCATGTTAAGGGTTCAGAAGGGAAATGGCCTGTGGAAAGAAACTGTTCCTGTGCCTGGATGTTCTTGTGGCCAGTGATCTGTGTCGCCGTCCTGACGGTAACAGTTCAAACAGGGGGTGTCCAGGGTGAGTGGAGTCTGTGATGATTTTACCTGCTCTCTTCCTCACTCTGGAAGAGTACAGGTCCTGGAGGGTTGGCAGGGGGGCACCAATAATCCTCTCTGCTGACCGGACTGTCCGTTGTAGTCTCCTGATGTCCGATTTGGTAGCTGAACCAAACCAGACAGTGATGGAAGTGCTTAAAACAGACTCAATGACGGCTGAGTAGAACTGGATCAGCAGCTCCTGTGGCAGATTGAACTTCTTCAGCTGGCAAAGGAAGTACAGTCTCTGCTGGGCCTTTTTCACAATGGAGTCAATGTGATTTGCCCACTTCAGGTCCTGAGAGATGGTAGAGCCCAGGAACCTGAATGACTCCACTGCTTCCACAGTGCTGTTCATGATGGTGAGAGGGGGGAGTGCTGGGGATTTTCTCCTGAAATCCACAATCATCTCCACTGTTTTGAGCGTGTTCAGCTCAAGGTTGTTATAGCTGCACCAGACAGCCAGCTGTTCAACCCCCAGTCTGTAAGCAGACTCGTCACCATTTTGGATGAGACCGATGACGGTGGTGTCGTCTGCAAATTTCAGGAGCTTGACAGAGGGGTCTTTAGAAGTGCAGTCATTAGTGTACAGGGAGAAGAGCAGTGGGGAGAGAACGCACCCTTGGGGGGCGCCAGTGCTGATGGTGAGGGTCCTGGATGTGAGCTTCCCCAGTCTCACTCGCTGCTGCCGGTCTGTCAGGAAGCTGGAGATCCACTGACAGATTGAGGATGGAATGGAGAGCTGAGTCAGTTTGGCTGTGAGAAGATCAGGGATGATGGTATTGAAGGCCGAACTGAAGTCCACAAATAAGATCCGTGCATAAGTCCCAGGTCTGTCAAGATGTTGCAGGATATAGTGCAGTCCCATGTTGACTGCATCATCCACAGACCTGTTTGCTCTGTAAGCAAACTGAAAGGGATCCAGAAGGGGTCCAGTGATGTCCTTCAGATAGGCCAACACCAGTCTTTCAAACGACTTCATGACCACAGACGTGAGAGCGACAGGTCTGTAGTCATTAAGTCCAGTGATTTTAGTTTTTTGGGGAACCGGAATGATAGTGGAGCGTTTGAAGCAGCAGGGAACTTCACACTGCTCCAATGATCTGTTGAAGATCTGCGTGAAGACTGGGGCCAGTTGGTCAGCGCAGGCTTTTAGACAAGCAGATGAGATGCCGTCTGGGCCTGAAGCTTTCCTAGTCTTCTGTTTTTTGAAGACTCGGCTCACGTCCTCCACACAGACCTTAAGCTCAGGTTGGATGGCAGAAGGGGGAGGAGAGGGGTTGCAGGAGGTGATGGTGGATGTGTGAAGTGCACATCAGAGCGGGTGTGAGGTGTGAGTCTGGGCTTCTCAAACCTGCAATAGAATGCATTGAGAGTGTCAGCCAGTTGTTGATTCTCCACAGATCGGGGGGATGGTGATTTGTAGTTGGTGATGTTCCTCAGGCCTCTCCAGACTGATGCCGGGTCGTTGGCTGAAAACTGGTTTTTCAGCTTTTCAGAGTAGCTTCTTTTAGCAACTCTGATCTCCTTTGTCAGTCTGTTTCTGGCCTGGTTATACAAGATTTTATCCCCACTTCTGTAAGCATCCTCTTTGGCATGACGAAGCTGTTTGAGTTTCCCAGTAAACCATGGTTTATCATTAGTGAATGATAAGAATGTCCTGGTAGGAATGCATGTATCCTCACAGAAACTGATATATGATGTTACAGTATCTGTGAGCTCATCCAGATCGGTGGCTGCAGCTTCAAAAACAGTCCAATCAGTGCAATCGAAGCAGGCCTGTAGATCCTGCTCTGCTTCGTTGGTCCATCTTTTTACAGTCCTTATTACAGGTTTAGCTGATTTCAGTTTCTGCCTGTAGGTCGGTATAAGATGAACCAAACAATGATCAGAGAGCCCCAAAGCTGCCCGTGGGACGGAGTGATACGCATTCTTTATCGTGGTGTAACAGTGGTCCAATATATTACTGTCTCTGGTAGGACATGTAACATGCTGTCTGTATTTTGGCAGTTCACAGGAGAGATTTGCTTTGTTAAAATCCCCAAGAAGGATTAAAAGAGAGTCTGGGTACCTTTGTTCCATTTCAGCTATATGTTCAGCCAGCTGTTGTATCGCCGCGCTCACACACGCGTCTGGAGGAATGTAAACATTCGCGAGAATGAATGAGGAAAACTCCCGCGGCGAGTAGAAAGGTTTACAGTTTATGAAATGCACCTCTAAGTTAGGAGAGCAACTTAAGTTAAATGTGCCCACGATTCAGTGCCCACACCTACCCATTGCCCGCTCTGTTACACGGTTATCCCAGGGGTCAGATCCTTTAAAGCTCCCAAACACTGGCCGTGTTGTGAACGTAAGCCCTGTGCCCACTCACGAGCGCTCACACTTACTGATAAACACATTACCCCCGACGCCGCTCTCGTGTCACGGGTTTCTCGCCACAAAATGTTCTCCGTCCAAAGCGACCGAGTCATTGAGTGCTGTCCAGCCAGTCACCACTATCAGCGAGCCTCCGTATTCGAGCATCGACAGCGCGCGCGCTGTGCCAATACCTCTGATACAGGTTCCCTGTCCCGCGCAGAGCGGCGACCGGAACCCAGAGGCCATTCTACCCCTAGCTATGCATGCGAAAGCATGGGAAGCGATCCCGGGTGTGTCAGAATGCGTCCTTCCGTTCGGCCTGTCGTTAGCACTCCGTACATTCACAAAGTCCCCTGAGAAGACAGGGTATGCGAATTTTGAACTATTTGGATGACTGGCTGATACTGGCGCAGTCAGAGATAGAGCTCATATCTCAAAGAACAGCACTTCTCAGCCATCTGGAAAGCCTGGGTCTCTCGGTCAACTGGACCAAGAGCTCATTACTGCCGCCCGAGTCAATCTCTTTTCTGGGAATAGAGCTGGACTCGGTGGCTATGACGGCCAGATTGTTGACACAGCGTGCACGCCGTATTCGACATCTCGCCGCGTCTTTCCAGAAGGGCAGTCTGGTTCCTCTGAAAACGTTTCAGAAAATGCTGGGCCACATGGCCTCAGCTGCAGCAGTGCTCCAGCTGGGCTTACTGCGCATGCGCCCGCTACAACGCTGGCTGAAAGCGCGAGTGCCTCACCGAGCCTGGACTGCCGGCGGCTTGCGAATCAGTGTGAATCAGGGCTGTGTTTCAGCCCTGCAGCCCTGGTTGGCGGCCGAATGGTACCAGTTGGGAGTGACAATGGGAGTCATCTCGCACCGGAAAATGATCTCAACAGACGCCTCCAACCTAGGTTGGGGGGCTCTTTTCGAGGGCAGACTGGTCTATGGCCTCTGGTCAGACCAGGAGAAACGCCTTCACATAAACTGTCTAGAGATGATGGCGGTCGATAATGCGTTGAAGCACTTCCTCCCATACCTGCGGGGCCACCATGTACAAGTCCGCACGGACAATATGTCAGTGGTGTCCTACGTGAACTGTCAGGGCGGTGTCAGATCCAAAATTATCTGCGCCCTGGCGGGACGCCTCTTCGTTTGGGCTCAGCACTCACTGCGCTCGCTGAGAGCCGCGCACATGCCCGGTCACCTGAACAATGGTCCAGACAGACTGTCCAGAGACAATGTTCCCCCAGGGGAATGGTCCAATTGCTGTGGCGCCTTTTCGGCAAAGCGAAAGTCGACCTCTTTGTGTCAAAAGACAACGCTCACTGCCCAAGGTTCTTTACAAAGAACGAGGATGCGCTGGCCCAAGCCTGGCCCAGCAGCCCGCTGTACGCTTTCCACCCGATCTCACTGTTGCCACAGGTCATCGGGAGAATCAGGGAGAATCAGGTGCTCCTTATAGCCCCGCACTGGGAGAACCAAACGTGGTTCCCGGAATTAATGCGGCTGGCGGCTGCCCCATGGCCGATCCCGGTGAGAAGAGACCTCCTCTCTCAAGCCCGCGGTTCGATCTGGCATCCTCATCCTGGTCAGCTGGTCTCTGCATGCATGGATAATCAACGGATACCCGTTGACTTGCCAAAAGGGGTCGTGAACACGATCTCGCAGTCTAGAGCTCCCTCTACGAGGCGGCTCTACGCGTCTAAATGGTCTGTGTTTAATAAATGGTGCAGCGTCAAGAATTTAGCCCCACAAACTTGTGGGGTTTCGTGGGTGCTTTGCTTCCTTCAAGAGCTGCTGGACATGGGCAGGTCCCCCTCCACACTCAAAGTGTATGTTGCGGCCATTGCAGCGTTTGCTGAGTCGGCGCACGGCCGCGCAATAGGAAGGAATGAGTTCATCATCCGCTTCCTCAGAGGAGCCAGGAGGATGAATCCCCCGCGGCCCCCATCGGTTCCTATTTGGGATCTTTCTCTGGTCTTGGAGGCCTCTTGGAACCTCTAAAACTGTGGATCTGAAATACCTCACGCTCAAAACCGTTTTTCTGATAGCCCTGTCATCAGTGAAACGCGTGGGTGACTTACACGCGTTATCAGTTAACGCTGTGTGTCTCGAGTTCGGACCTAATGACTCTAAAGTCATTCTCAAACCGAGGCATGGTTATGTCCCCAAAGTGATTGGCACTCCTTTTAGAGCGCAGGTCATTTCTCTCTCAGCCTTGCCGGCATCCGGCAGCGAGGTCGATAGTAACCTCCTCTGCCCTGTCAGAGCACTGAGAAATTACATCACGCGCTCCGCCACTGTCAGGCGCTCAAAGAAGCTTTTCGTTTCGTTTGGAGGGCGCACCAAGGGTCTCGCCGCCTCGAAACACAGTCTGTCCAGATGGATAGTGGACGCTATTGCGGCAGCGTATGCGTCTAAAGACCTGCAGTGCCCTTTGAGCATGGCCTCATCATGGGCTTGGTCCAGCGGGATTTCTATTCATGACATTTGTACGGCGGCAGGCTGGGCCTCCCCCTCTACATTTGTTAGGTTTTACAACCTGGAAGTCCCCGACTTCTATCAGTCTAAGTGTGTACGCCCTGCCCAGGTTGATCGTGCGCGGGCTACTCTTACTCGATTTAGCTCTCCTGGTTGAGCTGCACTATAAAGGGTCGTGTTAAGTTCAGTACAGACCGGCTGAGCCGCTCTACACCCCCTACTGTGTGCTTATGAACATGTGCTAGCCCACTCTGTTGGCCACCTGATTTCCACTTATCTGTGTTCGCCGGGCTTCCCCTGGGACTCATGTAGTGGATGCTAGGCGAGCACGGCGTTGACAAGGGGTTCCCGTAGCAAAAGCAACTTACGCAATACGAGAGAACCTCTCATAAGAGAACGTACTCGGTTACCTAATGTAACCTTGGTTCTCTCTAGAAGAGGGAACGACTATTGCGTAACCCGCCGTGCTCGCGCCACGAGCTCATTTCGCTTCAGTCGATGAAAACCAGGTTAGCAGACCCCGAGCCCTTCCTTATATACGCTAAGCCACTCCCATTTTGGCGGGCTATGACGCGTGACGTCACACCAGGCTCAGTGGTAGGCTGCTGCAGTTGCCGCAGAGCAGCCAATGAGCACGCTAGATAGCCTGCTCTAGGTCTGCTTGCTGCTGCACTGCGTTGACAATCAATAAAGAATTAAGGATAATTTTTTGACTTCATATCTCGAGAAAAGATTAATTTACCCGTAGCGTAAGCAACTTACGCAATACGAGAGAACCTCTTCTAGAGAGAACCGAGGTTACATTAGGTAACCGAGTACGTTTTTAAAGGATAACTGTCGCCACAATGCAACCATGGGTCTTTTTGTTAATCTACCCAAGGCAAACTTTCGTTTAAAAGCATAATTAGAATGGAAACGCCACTTTTAAGTTTGACCGTATTTTCGTTTTCGGTCAAATTGCCCTTTGAATGGGAGTGCTTGGGGCACTACTATGATAGCATCAAAAATCGCTATTTTTAAAACACTAAGAAGGCTCCACACAACATGAAACTTTGCTCAAAGTATCACCAGGGGCTCTACACATAAACTCGAGCATTGAGAACATTGTTTGTGTACACAGAGTTTACTAAAAAGAAAGATTTTGAACAACTCACTGTAGCTGTGTCCGCCGGCATTTTGACAGTCAAAAATAGTCGATCTCCGAATGTGACTGAACTGACTTTTAGTATTGCTTCTTATATGAGCATCCTTTTTCAAGTACAAGGTCAATATTGATTTTCATTAACGACAAAACAACAAATTATCCGTGAATTTATAGGGAACTAAGCTTTAGGAGCTTTCCATCTTTACTCTCCTCCCTGTTACATTGCAGGGATCGGAGATCGACTATTTTTGACTGTCAAAACGCCGGCGTTTGTTTCTGCAAACTAATTGTCTGCGTCAGCATCTGCGAACTCAGACATGTGTAAGTACCAATCTTTTATATTGCAAGTATTAGCACATGATTGGTTAGATGTGAAGGTAATAAGTGACGTAACGATTGAGTCTTCCTAGCAGAACTTACGCTAAAGTTTTCATTTCCAGGCAGCACTTTTCTGACCTTCTTTTTCCTTGGTTTTAGTTCTCCCTTTTGAGTTTGTCACGTACCACCTTCGCCGACGTTGCCATCTCTGATAATAAACAAAGCAGCATGCATAGACGCGACTAGGCCAAATTACTGCCTGATGAAAATTTGACTATTTCAAAGTGTGCTCGTTTTTTTTTTTTTGGATGTAGGTAACAATATTTAACAATGTAGCCTATATATTTTTTTCATTTGATTGGTTCAACCACCACCTGCCTGAATTTAATTACAATATAATTTTTCGTCACGTCATCCGCCCGATCCGCGGTTTATCTGCGGAGTCCACGGCTGTAACTGCCAACCGCGCATCTCTAGTGCTGAGCGCACTGGTGCTGTTGTATTGGGGCTGCCGTCGCATCATCCAAGTGGATGCTGCACACTGGTGGTGGTTGAGGAGAGATTCCCTTAAAGGAACATGCCGACTTTTTGGGACTTTAGCCAATTCACCATATCCCCCAGAGTTAGGTAAGTGCATACATACCCTTTTCATCTCCGTGCGTGCCGTAACTCTGTCTGAGGCACCCACCGCTAGCCTAGCTTAGCACAAAGACTGGAGGTATACTGCTCCAGCTAGCATACTGCTCCCAATAAGTGACAAAATAACGCCAACATTTTCCTATTTACATGTAGTGATTTGTAAAGGTCACATGAGACACAGCCATCTTCTAACCGTATACATGCTGGGAACTATATTCTCAGAAGGCGAAGCACAGCTACTTCTGCGGAGTGATTTACTCCAACTCTGAGTGAGCTCTCTGCTCCTCACCACAGGGCTTCTCTGGTGCTGCGAGCAAATCACTCCGCCCAAGTAGCAGCGCTTTACCTTCTGAGAATATAGTTCCCAGTATGTATACGGTTAGAAGATGGCTGTGTCTCATGTGACCTTGTTATTTGTACACGCTGTGACTATACACATCACAACATGTAAATAGGAAAATGTTGGCATTATTTTGTCACTTATTGGGAGCAGTATGCTACTGGAGCCGTTTACCTCCAGTCTTTTTGCTAAGCTAGGCTAGCGGTGGGTGCATCAGACAGAGTTACGGCACGCACGGAGATGAAAAGGGTATGTATGGACTCATCTAACTCTGGGGGATACGGTGAATAAGCTAAAGTCCCAAAAAGTCGGTGTGTCCCTTTAAATGATTGTTAAGTGCTTTGGGTGTACAGTAGTGCATATGAAAGCGCTATATGAATGCCTCATTCATTCATTCATTCAACTGAAGGGGTCAAGACTGGTTCTATGTGTTTCTGTCTTTCAAAAACTTGCATGGTGACAGAAGTGGGATACAATGGCCCAGGGACTTTGTCGTATCAATCCATTGGTTTTTAATGACAACATTTCTGATAACTGGAAGAAGTTTGAAAAGGAATGGCACATGTGGGCCTGTCAGATAAATCAAAGAAGGTACAAGCCTACACTTTGTTAAACCCATCCGGTCCCGAAGCGGTTCTGAAACATTTGTCTATGCGGTCGGGGAAGATTATGAGGATCCAGAGGTACTTCTAACTAAATTCTCTGAATTGTACTTATCTGCAAAAAAAAAAAAAAAAAAAAAGCAAAAAAACACTTGTTTTGCTCTGTTTAAATGAGAAATAAACTTCAAACATCACGCAGGTATTATTAAGATCACACAGTATACATTTGTTTTGCATAAAAAGGTGCTTCCCAATATCACACCGTCATCTCGTACATCTACTTCCTGGTCAGATTAGTATTGCTTTTATTGCCTTTGTGCTGGAGCTCGTAATGAATTTGAAAGCCACACAGGAAACAAGAGGAGAGAAAAGTGTCTTTGATATCAGATAAGTGCAACATGGAAAGGAGCTGCAAGCACAAAGCTGTCTGATTGATGAAAAAGATCAGAGGAACAGGGTAGCATAGATGCTTTCAGGGAACACCCCCACTCTGTCATTTGAATATTATAAAATGATGTCATATTACTGGATACAGCTTTTTAATTTAAATTGTGACATTCAAGTATTGAACCTGAACCTGTTTCAAGGTTTGGGTTCTCGAGCCACCAAACACTGTTGTCGTGCAAATGAGCGGCCGGAACACATTAAAAGTTTTCTGTTTTCGGTTGAAACGGTGTCGTGTAAGTGTTGTGTAAGCTGGACAGTAACTTTATTCTAAAGCTGCTGTAAAGCCAAAACAATCTCTGTTACTTTGATTTCCTATTATCACTTTAAAGCTGCTTTGAAACAATCTATATTAAAGCTATTATAAGCACTATATAAATGAAGGTGACTTGACTTGGCATGCCAGAGCTGACCATCACACAACATAATTTTAAATATGATGTGACTGAGTCTGTTAGCTTTTGTTGTTCTTTGCAAATAATTATAATTGACTGCAAAAGTTAGTTAAACAATATTATATTGCTGTTGTACTTAATATCACCACAGCCACAGGTGATCAAAGCTATTTATTAAGTTCAGAATTCAGTACAACAACACTTAATTTTGTGTGACACTTTTGAAATACTTGATTCTGAGTGGTCACTTGTGGTATTCAGTGATCAGATATTTACTAATATTGTGTAACAGTAACAACTATATCATACTGCTCATGATGTGGGTAACTGAAATAATCTTGCATTTCAGTTATCAACTGTGTGGACAATAACCTCAGAGGACTTCAGTATTAATATTATTGTATCACTTGTTGCTTCAGTATGTTGATTGTTTTGTAATGGACGTTTTTTCTTAGATGAAGTTTTAAGATAATATTCAGGAAAGATAATAACGAAAATAGTTCCAAAAGAAGCCAAAGAATCAAGCTTTTCTTGTCACCAAGAGACAAACAGATTGAAAGAGAATTGTAAGTAAAAATATAGCAATTTATCCTCGCTCATAGCATTCTACTCTTCCACTCTGTTGCACTTATGTTCTGCTTATTATAGGACTCTTAATATAAGAGAACTTCAACTGAATCTCAGATCTTCTGGTTTTTACAATCCCCTTAAGCTTATGACATTTTTGGAAAATGCAGCACAGTACGATCTCACCTCTCATCTCTCGGGTTCTCATATGTTTACTACTGAAATGTAGTCCTTTGGTTTCATTGTTATACTTACGGTCTTATCTGTATTGAATCCCTGCCTTTTCATTTACAGATATTTTGCTTTCTTTCTCTCTGTTAGGTACGTCTTGTTGCTCTTCATTCTATTCTTCATCCCAGGTGTGGTGATGATCATTTCCTACGGTCTTATATCCAGAGAACTTTACAGAGGGATTCAGTTTGAACTGGAGCAGAAGAAAGACTCTAGTGGTATGAATCTTTTTTTTCTTCTTCTTTGTAAAAGCCCTTACACCACAATTTCATTAAGCCCTTGAAGCCCTGAGTAGTCTGAAGCATGCATGTTCACCTTGATGAACCACCTGGAAAACTTCTGAAAGATTGCACTTGTTTAGCCACCAGTCATTTTCCATTTAACAAATGTTTTTCTGCTAGCACTTGAATCCAATTTAAACTTATCCTTTGGATGTTACCTTTGACTTGGATTTCCAGTAGTGAGCCAGTGAAGCCAAAATTTAAACAACTCTAATTCGGTATATTGTTTACTGGCTAATGTGGCTATGGTGTTTACTGGATTCATGTGTACCAAACAGCCAGTCAAAAGTTTTGTCATGTCATCATTTTAGACCTTTTTTAGAAACCTTTTGGAAACCTTTTTTTTTTTTTTTTCATGATGTAACTGCTACGAATCAGGTGGCTTGCTTTCTTTGGCATTCTCAAAGGCTCAACAGACTATTGCCTTCTCTTCCCATTTTGTGTTAGAGGCTGCTTGACCCAAATCTCCCATGGCGAGGACTGAATGCACTAAGGTCATGCTGAGTACCTCCCTGTGTGTTAAGGTTATTTGTGCACTGATGTGCTGGAAGTTCTTTCAGGGAGAAGCTTTAGACAACTTCAGTGAGGTGGAAAGAGGTACTTCTGAGGGCATTGCAGTTAAAGACCTCCACAGGTATATTTTATTAGAAGTGTCCCTCAAAAAGTAGGCTACTATTTGTACCATTGCTGGGATCAAATAAATGAGGCTGGAAAAAAACGAGAGTGAATACTGAAGTTAATATTTTTGGTATTGGGTTAATATTCAGAGTAGGGACGTGCAGAACAAGATCTTTACATATTTAAACAGGCTACTGGTTATAAAGGTTGTTATTTTCCTTACTTTGTTAATCCCTTGTATCAGGTCCATGCAGAGTGTTACAAGATACTTATGTAAATTAACCTTCCCATCCTCGTAATGTTATTGTGCCCTGCAAAACCCACATTATGCCATCTACATTAAACCTTGATGACACTAGACTTTTCTGAAGCTCTTGCTCTAATGCTCTAGGACTTCCGTGTTTAGTAAATATAGTAATAATTTCGAAAACTTTTTTTTAAATACACCATATACTCAATATTTTCTTGCAGCTTTAAAGTTTGTGTTCTTTGAATTCAACCAAGAGGTCAATCTGTGGCATTTAAATCCTCTGTTAGTTACAGGTCTTCTCATTATACAGATTCAAAAGTTAGAGTTCAGCAACCTTGAACGCAGAGGATTGTGAAATGTCTTCTGCATTTCTTCCAGTCTCTCCATTTACTTTCATTCATTGGTATGAATGGAAGTCAATGGAGTGCAGATTTCTTGTGTTAAACAGAATTTCTCTTAATTTCTTCACTTCTTTTAATTACAGGCGTAAGGAATGGGTTGAATGGTGTAATGTCTCCTGGCCATGATGAGAGCGATGGATGTTACATCCAGGTCCCAAAGAAGCCCTCTGCTATAGAACTTTCTGCCCTGACCACCTCAGCAACCGTCAAGACAGACCGTCCACGGTGCAACACCTCAGAGGCTAAGCTCATTGCTAAGAAGCGAGTGATACGAATGCTGATCATTATAGTTGCCATGTTCTTCGTATGCTGGATGCCTCTGTACTCAGCCAACACCTGGAAGGCTTTTGACCAAAAGTCAGCCCAGCGCACTCTTTCCGGAGCTCCTATCTCCTTCATTCAGCTGCTGTCCTATACCTCAGCCTGCGTCAACCCTATTATCTACTGCTTCATGAACACCCGCTTTCGCAAGGCTCTCATTGTCACCTTTGGGTGTTGCAGGCGGCCGTGCCACAACCGGAGGAAGAGGAGGGAAGGTGATGATGAGATCACTGGGGTCACAGGGGCATCCATAACAAAGTTCAGTTATACCACCATTAGCACGGTAGGACAGTGTTAGCATTAGCATTGCAGGTGTCTCCAGTTTGATCCATGAGCTGTGTGCTTGTGACATTTACTGCTTGTTTAGGAGTTTAGATCACCAAATGTGTTCTTCATTTTCATGGTGTCAACATGCATTGTTCAGTGTGTCAGTGTTCATTTTTATTTGGAAAAAATACCTCATTTGTCTATTCTTTCTGGCCAAAGTCGGTGTGTCTTTCTATCGTTGTGTCTTCAACTTTTAGCATTGTGATACAATCAAAAGGTGCGGTACATGGGATGTGCAAAGATGTAGCTTTATTTTAATTGTGTAAAATCTTATCATGCATGGGATTTGTTAGTAGGTAAATACCATAGAATTATTCTTGTATCTTTGATGTTATGGAACCAAATACTGCATGTAGCATGATCAAACAATAGAGTACTGGTAGATGCTTTCTGGCTACAAAATGGTACAGTCTATTTTGAGTGTTGTGATGTCTGGAATTTTTTGTTCACTGTTTTGTTAGTTGTATAATAGAATCTTTGTCTTAATGAGCTTTGCTTAAATGACCCCACTGAGAGTCCTTCTATTGTATATTCTGATAATAACAGCATAATATGGTCTTGTAGGAGACAATGTTTAATCTGTGCTCCTTCTTTTTTGATGCACATCTCTTACAAGTTATCCATCATGAAGATGTATCAGGTGGACAAGACAATTCAGTCATCAACAGAATAACAGTCTCTTGGAAATCTTCATCCCAGCTGATGTTATTAAATGGTCAATAAGCTGCATGACCAGCGCTATCTCACGACCAATTCGTACGAATGAGTAAAAGGTATCTAATTCTTACGACCTCACTCATACAAATTTGTACGATTTGTCTAAACCCACGTGATGGGTACACTGTAAAATCCAACAGTGATTCTAACTAACACTTTTTTGTAAACTTAATGTCTTAACTTAATTGTAAAAATCTAGTAATCTGTACTATTCACATACTATGCTTTGTTTACTCAGAAAACCAAAGTTAAGATTAATTGATTGGTTTGAGCGTGGACTTTTCACTGATTTCCTCCACTTCTGCAGTTATTTTTCTCGGTTTGCATTCAATCATTTCCCAAAGTCATCTTGAATGTTGAATTGTCAATACAACAACTACAAAACTATATATATATATATATATATATTGATTTTCCTAAAATGTGTGATAGTGATCCCTTTGGTTGGGCACTTGGAACTTAATTTATACTAGTGTAATTATCTTCCCATTGATGCAGCAATGTAAAAAGAAATCAGTTATTTGGTTTCAAAGGAAGATAAGTAATATATATATATATACACTACCGTTCAAAAGTTTGGGGTCAGTAAGATTTTTTATGTTTTTAAAAGAAGTATCTTCTGTTCACCAAGGCTGCATTTATTTGATTAAAAATACAAACAAAACAGTAATATTGTGAAACATTATTCCAATTTAAAACAGCTGTTTTCTATGTGAATATACAGTAAAGTGTAATTTATTCCTATGATCAAAGCTGAATTTTCAGCGTCATTACTCCAGTCTTCAGTGTCACGTGATCCTTCAGAAATCATTCTAATATGATGATTTGATGCTCAAGAAACATTTATGATTATTATCAATGTTGAAAACAGCTATTTACATTTTTATTTCATGATGCTATGATGAATAGAAAGTTCAAAGGAACAGCATTTATCTGAAATCTAAAGCTTTTGTAACATTAAACACTACCATTCAAAAGTTTGGGGTCAGTAAGAATTTTAATTTTATTTTAGGGGGAAATAAATCAAATAAATCAATAATTTTATTCATCAAGGATGAGTTAAACTGATCAAAAGTTACAGTAAAGACAATTATAACGTTAGAAAATATTCTATTTTAAATAAATGCTGTTCTTTTGAACTTCTATTCATCAAAGAATTTAAAAAAATTGTACACAACTGTTTTCAACATGGATAATAATAATGAATGTTTCTTGAGCATCAAATATTATAATGATTTCTGAAGGATCATGTGACACTGAAGACTGGAGTAATGATGCTGAAAATTCTGCTTTGATCACAGGAATAAATTACAGTTTAAAATATCTTAAAATAGAAAACAGTCATTTTAAATTGTCATAATATTTCATAATATTTCACAATATTACTGTTTTTTTTTTATTATTGTTTTTTTTATCAAATAAATGCAGCCTTGGTGAGCAGAAGATACTTCTTTTAAAAACATAAAAAAATCTTACTGAGCCCAAACTTTTGAACAGTAGTGTATATATATATATAAAAGGTTGTTGATTGTGGACTGTATAATGTTGGTCCACAGAATGTTGGGCTGTGCGAAGTTGCTTGATATTGGCAGGACCTGGAGCACGCTGTCGTATAGCCTATGCCGATCCAGAGCATCCCAAACACATTCATTCATGCTGACTGCAGGAATGTCCACCAGAGCTGTGGCAGTGAATTAAATGTGAATTTTTCTACCATAAGCCGTCTCCAAAGGCATTTCAGAGAATATGGCAGTACATCCAACCGGCCTCACAAACGCAGACAACGTGTAACCACACCAGCCCAGGACCTCCACATCCACCTCTAAGATCGTCTGAGACCAGCCACCCGGACAGCTGCTGCAACAATTGGTTTGCATAACCAAAGAATTTCTGCACAAACTGTCAGAAACCGTCTCAGGGAAGCTCATCTGCATACTCATCGTCCTCATCGGGGTCCTTGACCTGACTGCAGTTCGTCGTCGTAACCGACCTGAGTGGGCAAATGCTCACATTCGATGGCGTCTGGCACTTTGGAGAGGTGTTCTCTTCACGGATGAATCCCGTTTTTCATTGTACAGGGCAGAGGGCAGACAGCATGTATGGCATCGTGTGGGTGAGCAGTTTGCTGATGTCAACGTTGTGGATCGAGTGGCCCATGGTGGCAGTGGGGTTATGGGCAGGTGTATGTTATGGACAACGAACACAGGTGCATATTATTGATGGCATTTTGAATGCACAGAGATACCGTGACGAGATCCTGAGGTCCATTGCTGTGCCATTCATCCACAAACATCACCTCATGTTGCAGCATGATAATGCACGGCCCTATGTTGCAAGGATCTGTACACAATTCCTGGAAGCTGAAAACATCCCAGTTCTTGCATGGCCAGCATACTCACCGTACATGTCACCCATTGAGCATGTTTAGGATGCTCTGGATCGGCGTATATGACAGCATGTTCCAGGTCCTGCCAATATTCAGCAACTTCGCACAGGCAGTGAAGAGGAGTGGACCAACATTCCACCACAGGCCACAATCAACAACCTTTTATATACTGTATATATATGAATGAATGATGTAACTATATTTCATGTCAATCAAAGATATTTTATAATTTTGTTGCTAACACTTATGTTCTAAACACCTAGTGAACATTGTGAAACTTTTAATTGGGTTTATAAAATCCCTCTATATTTGTGACAATCTTGCAATTGATTATGCTTGAGTCACACAGACTTCAACATTCAGCATGCAAAACACAACAATGGTAACAATTATATATATATATTTTTTTTTAAAGTAAATTATCAAGTACTCTCTACAGTTCTTTTTTAGTTACTAGAACTCTTGTGTAAGTGAACTATACTAACTAAGTATTTGTCAGTACCACATACTATTCCTATTTCACTTTACTTGGTTTTTTTAAGGCAATCGGTTTGCACGCTTTTTTTTAAGTAAGTCTAACTAATTAGATTTTACTGTGTAGGTTTAGGGGCGGGGTCAGGTGTAGGTCATTCGTACCAATTCATACGAATTGGGCAACTCGAAAAATATGTTCGATTTAGATTTTTTTTTTTTACGAAATTCGTATAAAATTTCAACTAGATGCTCTGGGAAATAATGAAAATAAACTGTAGAGGGAAGTTTAATGTGATTGCCTTGGAGGCACTAATGTTCTAATACACATTCTAGCAAAACCACTACAAAAAAACGAACAAACTTCAGTCTTTATTAAATTGGTGTTGCTCTAATTGATTTCTTCCTTATTGCTGAAGCTGATGAGACTCCTGGGATATTCGGCTTCTTGCCTGGCCCAAACGAAGCCTCTTTGAATATATGAAAGGCAAGCTAAGCTCTTGTTTGTGCGGAAATTAATTTATTCAGTGGTTCATGCTAAACATGAAAGCTGGATCTTCAGCATCAAACGGATTGTAGAGATGTGTATGTGCTTATACTTGGTTTATCTTGTTATCCACTGGATTGTGGGAATGCTTGTATGGCCATATTTTATACGTACAAGTAAGTTGGCAGTTGTCCCAGTTACATTTTTTTGCTACCTAATATGTATTGAAAAAAATATTCTCATAACTCAGATTAGGCAGATTAGGGAATTATGATAAAGTTGGTCAAAGTTGGTCTGATAAACTTTAGTTTAGGGTCCAATTCTCACTATTAACTAACTATTAAAACCCATTTGTGCCCAATTTTTTTCTGAATGGTTTCATTCATATAGTCGTGTTTTTATAGTGTCCTATGTGAACATGTTCTGCATTTATTTCCCCAGGTTTTTCCCCCCTATTTTTTCTTGAAAATCGAATTTGAATGTACGGCAACTATAGTTGCTGGTGGGCAAATATGTTGTATGCACCCCCTCAATGTCAAATATGAATAGGAGGAGAACGTTTGGCATCTATCTCATATCATATCTCATATCTATCAAAATAACTGCTTTCAACAGATCAATCTTTATTCATAAACAAATTTATTTTGTATAAAAGTCGAAGAACATTTGATGCGAACCCAAAAAAGCTGCATCTAGCTTATATAATCTCTTGAATATGAAAACACAACAAACAACAAATCCATTTGTCTTAAAGTGGTGGAACATAACAGGGCATTGTGTATCAAAAAGTTAAATGAAAATAAATAAATACAAATAAATGTAATGAAGAAAAAATTATATCTATATAACAAACAAAAAAACAAATAACAAAATGGCAAATAATAAAAATAACAGTGAATACAGACAATATATGAAGAGTAGAGATGTAATTCAAAGGGTTAAGTTATGTTTATGCACTAAACAAGACCAATAACCTTGATTTATTAACCTATTAACACAGTATACCCAATTTTATCATGATACTGTATATGTACTTACAAGGCATTTGCCCACCGGCAACTATAGTTGTCGCTTGGACTTTTGACTAAGTATATAAAAAACTATAGATCTCTAAGATTTGTTTTGTTTGGATGATTCTGGAGACCTTCATGATTATGAAGATATATAAATATATATATATTTCAACAAAAAATACTTATTAGTTACATGAAAATGAACTTTCTTTGGGAGGGTTTGCCTTTGCCATGCTTCCTGGAAGTAGGGGTAGGAAGTTGACAGCCTCATGTGACAGGAAGGAAGTTAATACTTTTTTTTTCTTCTTGAAATCCTTTATTTTGTTGTTTGCTTGCATGTCATTGAGACATAAAACATGGATAACATCTAGAAAAATATTTACAAAAGGAAAATTACAACTATACACTGCGGCAACTATAGTGTCAAATATAATAAGAAATTAGTTACAGTTTTTTTCGATTGCTAAACGACAGTGGGCACAACTGGAGTCATGTGCAAAACTCTAACTACAGTCTGCACAGCAGCAGTTCATGTGGACCAAACTCTAGTTCGTTTTTCATTGCTTGAACACAGTTTTCAAAACTCTACACACTTATCCCATGACTTTACCCACAACCTGCACAACACTGTGGATTTACAGCACTTTGTTCAAATGCTAACACACTGCTGTCAAAACTGTGAACCACACATTCAAAACAGAATAGATTTCAGCCTTGTGCCTTTCAAACACTGCTGACTGCAATTTCAGCTGAAAGGCTAAGCAGGTGTCTTGTTTTAGACTTGTTAGTGAACACACACACACACAGACACACAGACACACACACACACACACACACACACACACACACACACACACACACACACACACACACACACACACACACACACACACACACACACACACACACACACACACACACACATACATAATATATATATATATATATATATATATATATATATATATATATATATATATATATATATATATATATAGGTAGAGCTCAGAAAGACTAATTTTGGAAATGGAACAAGGAAGACGGGTTGGTGGAGGGAGAAGGGTGGCAGGGAGAGGGCGGATGCGTGCCGGATGTGAGGACACGAGTCCAGAGGACTGCCAGGGATGGATAAGGCACTCCAGAAGGTTCTTCCCCAGGTGCATGGCAAGAGAGAACATTAGATGTGATGTTGATGAAAACCTGTGGCCTGATGCTAGAGAGGCAGGATTAGCCCCTCAATTATTTGTTCGAATTACAGTATGTACTTTTAGTTCTACCTTTTTTTTTCTCATTACTGTAATTCCGTAAATTACTACAGACTATTGAAGCAAACTGCTAATTTTCATTTACCTTAAAGAATTGTTATGTTCTAAAAATTTTAATAAATCATGTGAAAGAATGTCACTCTTTTCTTTGAAGAAAATATTACTTTGTATGAAGTCACTGAAATTGTTCAAACTGTAAAGATGAAAAGTTTGTATTTTCTGTATTGGTGTTTGATGCTAGTGTTTTTCCTCTCAGTGTGTTCTGAGTGACAGTGTGTGTAATCTCAGTGAGGGTTGTGTGTAGTGTTTGGCTGCACTGAGCCTGTTGTGTTGCTTGGAATGAGTTTTGCAGGTGATGTGAACTGTTTAGCTCAGGTGACTGTTGGTAGTGCAGACTGTAGTTAGAGTTTTGCACATGTAGCTCCAGTTGTGCTCACTGTCGTTTAGCAATCGAAAAAAAACTGTAATAGGGAGAATTTGGACCCTAAACGAAAGTGTTACCATAAAGTTTAGAAACCACAGAAACAACTAATTAGAAACAAGTAATTTGTTAAGCCATTACAAATAGGCTATATTAGAAATATAAGTAGGCTTTTGGTTATTTCTGAGTAACAATAGATCAACTCTATAGAAAAAGAAAGTTTAACATGTACTCTACAAATATAAATTGAACTTTATTTAACAATATATCAGTGAGAATAGATCAAATAAAAATGATATGACAAAATGCAGCCTGTAGACGTATGCCCAGGTGGCAAATGAGAGGTCCAAAACACAATTGAGTGTTTTTGCAGGCCTATATAAAATGGTGGTTGTTTTTTAAAATGGTTTTGTGAATGACTCACTTGCTCGAAAATCTTGATTGGCAGAGCGCAAGAGAATTAGGTGAAAAGAGCTGTACAGCGGGCACTTGCTCCCTCCATTAGAATTAGAATCTTTCTTCCCTCCTCCTCATGTACACAAGGATAACTTTGAGGGTCAGAACTAGAATTCATAGCTTCATTTTGTTTATGTGCCCTCAGGTTATACAGTGAGCAAATACTTCAGTGCGTACACACCCTCCCTCCTTACCTCTTCCATTTCTGTCTTCTTCTTTCTTTATTATCACTCCCTACTTGCAATTTTTCTTTTCAGCAATCAATTTTTCCTATCTCTCCATTCCTTCTAAAGGACCACCTGGGTATGTGGCAGACCTATATAAAACAAAAAACTTGGGGATAAACAGAAAGTGTTATTTCTCACTCAGACACACAACCTGTCTGCTAAGCAGCTGCTGTTATTTCTCTTGTTGTCAGTGACATCCGCCAAAAGCTACAGTTGAACTAGTTCGTCTTGCAGGTTTTTGTTTGGGTAGATGACTGATAACATAAGTCTGGCCATTATTTCAAACCATGCCAACAGAGGATATGATATGGATCCTGTTTCCAAGACAACCATTCATAGATTCAAGAATGGCTTGATTAGGACCGAACGAAACAATAAGTAACAAATAGAACCTGGTTGAAATGAAAGCTACCTGAATAAATAAATAACAGCAAAACAAACAATTACTTGGGAATAGTTTTAGATAATCAGAAAACAAATAACAAAGAACTGCATTCAGAAATTCATCTGTTATCCCAGTCAAGCTTGAGTATTCGGCTAGTCTAATGAAAATGTCACTTTTGATGTTTGGCAGGTTAAACAGGAACAGGTTACCAGTTGTCCCACCTTCTGACCTAATTCAGAGAAGATTGCTTATATTTTCTAACATGCTTATGCTGTCTTGTGTTGTTTCTGTGGCAGATGTAAACGAGCACTAACAGACTGATAATTATGCAGTGTGTCAAAGTTTCTCTGCTCTAAAATGTTCTCTTTGAGGAATTATCCTCTGCTAGTTCCCTTATTAAATATTCGGAAATGCTTTCGGAGTGCTTTGCGATTTGTATAATTTTAACAAAACATTGTAAGATATTATATAATATACTGTCCTTAGGGTTTATGTTTTGACTAATGATGATGAATGATTCACTTTTATCCTGAATGGATATTTGTATGATAAATCTCTAAATGCAATTTTTTTTAATATAAATATCACATGATTTAAAAAGCACTTAATAAAGCATTTTTTTTATAATTAATACATGTTGACAAATTAACCACACAAACAAACATACCAGAAACAAACAAACAATATACACAACCAATATAAAAGCTAAATTTACTGGTCCTCTGAGATAGAGAGAATTGTGGGAATTTAGTTTAGTTAAGCACCATTCAACACAATTAAGTGATAAGGTTGTTAAAATGCAGTGTATTGGCTAAAACACCACAATACACCTTGGCCACCATAGCCTTAAATGAGGGAGAGAAAATGTATGAGACTCTACAGTATCTGTCAGTGTGTGTGTGTTTGTGTGTGTATGTATGATACTCTATAGTATCTCTCTGTGTGTGTGTGTGTGTGTGTGTGTGTGTGTGTGTGTGTGTGTGTGTGTGTGTGTGTGTGTGTGTGTGTGTGAAGGTGTGTGTGTGTGTGTGTGTTTTTGTTTATATTACATTGTGGGAACCAAATGTCCCCACAAGGATAGTAAAACCTGAGATCACCTCCATTGTGGGGACCAGCCAGCGGTCCCCACGAGGGAAATGGGTTAATAAACATACAAAATTATATTTTTTTGAAAATGTAAAAATGCAGAAAGTTTTCTGTGATGGGTAGGTTTAGGGGTAGGGTTAGTGTAAGGGGACAGAATATACAGTTTGTACAGTATAAAAACCATTACGTCTATGGAGAGTCCCCACAAAGATGTGTTCGCCTGTTTGTGTGTGTGTGTGTGTGTGTGTGTGTGTGTGTGTGTGTGTGTGTGTGTGTGTGCACTTGTGTATAACAAGAGATTGTATTAATAGGCAATTTTTGTAGCAAATTGTCCTTTCCTTTAGCCATTATCTAAATTTAAATGTGATTTATACATTCATCAGAACTTAGTTTAAAATTTTGAACTTTTTGAAAGTTATGTGACATTGTCATTTTTTCCCATGTCTGAGATCCATTTTAGGCTTATTTATGTTCCTATTTCTTACACCTTAAAGAAAATGACAGTGTCTACATATTTTATTTGTTATTGGGCATTTGTATGAAGCAAACTATAATATATGGGTTGTTTCTCAAAGAGTAATACTTTGAAGTAATATTTTTTTCTCCCAGTGTTTCACTCTTACATCTTAATCTAGTTGCTGCTGTGATGGATGGGTTTCAAAGGGCAAGCTTCTGGGCAGAGTTTTAAATGTGCGTACACGCTATGTGCATTGAATGAAAATTCAGTCTTCTGAACTGTAGGAATACACAAGGTGAACAGAAAACAATTTTTTACTTTGAAAAGTATTTTTAAAAACCTTTTTGAAAATAATGGTGAAGATGTTTACATTCACATGTATTCAAAGTCTAAGAAAAATATATTATTACTTTTTACTTCATGGTTATACACAACTTAACATATGTCATTAAACCAGAGGTCTTCAACCCTGCTCTTGGGGACCAACTGTCCTCCATCCCTAAAAAACTGTAAACTCCACGCACTGGCCCAACAACGGAATCCAGTGCTGTGGTTGAAGGTATTCTGTGTGTATGTGTTTTCTGGTGCTTCTGGAAAAATCACTTGAATTTATGAAACTGTTGGTTTCTAATTTTAATTCTGACCTTAATTTTAAGTGATACTTTGTTTTTACTATGTTTCTGTCTTAACAGCTGATCATAAGATTAGTTGTGATTTAATTTAGAACTTTGATTGTTCTGGGTGTCCCCTAATCCCGAATAGAGATCACGTTGGCCAGATCGTGTTTGCGGCAGCATCAGCCTCCTTATAATCTACTAAAATAAAGATTTCAGAATAATACAGAATAAATCAAGATTAATTTTATTTTATTTTAAACATCAATTAAAAGGATCAGAAAGAATAGGTTACATGATACACAACTGATCAGCATAAAATACAAACACAATAAAAAAATGCAATATTAAAAATAGTTTCAAAAAGTCAGCATGGCAATATAGAGAGACACTGCAATTGAGCGGGAAGTTCTGCTTACAGGTGCTTTCTTGAGTGGTTTGCCAATTTCCAATTCCCTTTAAATACCCAAATGAAAAAAAAAAAAAAAAGATTATTGTGGATGTGAGCCCAGTTGTGATATGCTCTCTCTCTTAGATCCCTTCTTCAGATTAGTGAGTTTGCATTCTTGAATTCAATCTTAGGAGAAATCCATTCTTACAAAACACACCTGAACCAGCTAATCAAGCTCTTCAGGATCGCTTGAAAATGAAAGGCAGGTGTGTGAAGCAGGTTGGATAAATTTTGCAGGATAAAAACTTCAGGAGCATGGTTAAAGACTTTTGATTTAAACTTTTGATAAAATGGTATATGGTATATGGTATACAAAGAGAATATGAACATGGCACATTTTATTTTTTAATATAAATAAATAAATAATTCTTAATCATGGACACTTACATGTCACCTTTATCCAAACATTGATCAATGAGCCTTGCAAGAATTTTCTTTTTTGAGACTGTATGATTTTCAGAAGACTGAAATCTTAAAAACAGGGGGAAAAAAACGTTTTTGTACCCTGACCCTGTATGTTCTGTTTAATATGACTACTCCTTGTCACACAAGCTGCGAGAAATCTGTATCAATGTCTTTTCTCATTATATGTTTGATATATTTAGAATACCTGTGGTATATACCAGCTTGTTTCTCAATGTGCAAATGTCTTTGTCGTGTTCTGGGTTTGTAGTTTGAGTCCAAGGCTAAAATAAAGCTTTCTCTATGCTGCCATGGTAATCTGTCTTCTGTTATCATGTCTTTGAAACTCCCACCTCTTCCTCCTCCATCACAGAATGTTTATTCAGCTACTTTGTTCCCAGGTGTTGTCTCAGCACTGTTACTCAAAATTGCTTGCATCTTTTTTGTCTGCACAGCTCTGAGCATCATGACAAGAGTATACAGTATGTATGATGTGTGTGTAGACAATAGATAGAGTTTGATGGTGAGATGGTGTGTTCAAACCGCCAGAAAGATTGTTGTGACACAAAGGAATAAAAACTTTATTGCAGCCTGCAACAAACAGTAATTAAATCTAGAGTAAACTAACATTTCATAACTCAAATAAATGCCAACACTGTATCTATTCTCAGTAGTGCATAAAGGGCATTACTGCATTGTTTAACATTTGATATGACTAGATAACATAATATCCATAATATCCAAATGATCCCAAGCCATCCCTCATACTGAGCTGTTTGATTACAGCAGACTGTCCATGTATGTAGCCTAATACATTACAATAAATAAATAATTTGTATTTCCAAAAAATGCTACATGAAATCTTAGATTTGTATTCTCAGTGACACTGATTGAGATCCTTTTAATCCCTAAATGAGTCATAGTCTGATAACATTCAGACAAAACAATAGGTCATTCGGAACTTTCACGATAAAGGTTCACAACCCAACATACAGTATGGCACAATCCATACTGCCTTTCATTGTATTTAAAATGTATCTTTTCTCTAAATTAATGTAATTATATTTTCTAAGCTGTAGTCAAAAATAGCACTAGCACTGACACTTTTTTGGGAAAGGCAAAAATTGTGGTTTCACTTTATTTTGATGGTCCCTTTAGCACATTCGGTTGTCTATAAGTAACATTGCACGCACCTACACGTCTACTAACTCTCATTAGAGTTTTAGTAGAGTATTAGTAGACTGTTAAGGTTAGAATAAGTTGACTTGTAGTTGAAAAGTTTTATAGTCAAAAGGTTCAAAAGGGACCATCAAAATAAAGTGTTACCAAAATTGTATCCTTAGACATGGCAGAGCATTCAGCACATCTGGCTGCAAGTCAGGACTGTGTTAATATTCACTTTAACCGAACAGTTCTTTTTGTCTTGTTTCCTTGTGGCAGCCATAATTGGGGTCAATGTCCTCTTTTGCTCCTTTCGCCACCTTCTCTATTCAATCGCCTTATTATCTCTCAGGTTTACAGTTCACACCTGCCTGTCAAGAAGAAATTTCCTTGTGATTATTAATTAGCTGCACACACGGGCAGGCAGGTAATGAGCTAGAAGGAAAAGCATCCAGACGACATAAAAAGGAAGAATTTTTCCATGTTTCATTCATCCGAGTGAATGGTAAATCTC
Organism: Leuciscus leuciscus; assembly: GCF_965113295.1. Taxonomy (NCBI): domain Eukaryota; kingdom Metazoa; phylum Chordata; class Actinopteri; order Cypriniformes; family Leuciscidae; genus Leuciscus; species Leuciscus leuciscus. The sequence continues at coordinate 30,158,377 of NC_138727.1, read as the reverse complement.
ACACTGAGATATGATTAATCAAAAACACATGCAATTACTGCTGTGTTAGCGCTGTCAGGGGAAGCTAAGCAATTATCTCTGCCTGAACGCTTAGTTCTCAAGCACTTATTTTCGTTTCATCTCTTAAAAAAAGACTCCCATTGAGGAAATCCCAGTGGGGAGAGAGAAAAAATTGCCAGATCGCAAGAGGAGATGCTATGTTTTTATGAGGGTCAGTCTGAGTCAACAAGTCTCTCCTGGTCACACACACTGTCATTGTAGCGGTTATGAGATTCTGTCTCCACGCTGCTCATTTCTGTGGTTAGACTGTGTAAGGATTGATCCTGGAGAGACATAAGGTCAAAGTAATGTCTTGTGAGGGATATAATCTGTGTGTTCGTGTGCAGTATTTCATTTATAAGTCATATAGTGCCCATCTCCGAAACCTTGGTCAAATCAGGGGTGATGTATACATGTGTGAGCTCATGTGAGAGGCTCCTGGGCCTTATCTCAAGACCGATTACAGTGTCAGGAGATATCAAGCTAGAGATCTCTCATTGGGTCTGTCCAATCTCACAGGGTTTTAAGAAACAATTCTAACAATCTAAAAGAAAACTGCACTCCCAACAATAAAATATTTGAATTACTGACAGCCTTTCACTCTTACTTTCTGTCACTACCTGTCATTGAGGATGTTCTAAAAAATCTTCATTTTCTTATACTGTCTGCTGGCATCTTGACTGCAGTGACTCAGTCATACTGGCCTTGGTAATGAACAGATGCAAATTTCCATTAGTTGCTTTATTATTCAATGTCAATACAGCAAATTATGACTGATCCATGTTTCTAGGCAAATTTACACACACAGAATATATTTTATTGCACGAGAATCATCTGCAAAAGGTTGCTCCTCTTTCAAATCAACAAGTGTTCTGACTTACCTCCTCAAAAGTAATAAAAGAAAATTCAAGGCTCATTCATAAAGCATGTTTCACTGTATAAACACCTTTTTACTGCAATTTACTGCTCAATTTATACCAGGATATTTGTACCATGCACACACTGGCAGAGAGGCCTTATAACTTTGAGATGAGATTCAAGCCATCACGATCTCATTACACTTCTGACATAGTGATTCAAAGCTTTTTTTCAAATAGTGTACCTTTAAAAGGTGGAAGAAGAAAAGAATGTGAGAATAAAATGCTGAATTTTCACCTCAGACATAAGTGGTAAAAGAAGAGCGGCTATGTTTCATATGGATGGACACTCCTCTTCGCTTCAGTATGAGACAGAGTTGGAGGATTCGCTGTCAGCCAAATAGACTCTTTAAACACACACACACACACACACACACACACACACACACACACACACACACACACACACACACACACACACACACACACACACACACACACACACACACACACACACACACACACACACACACACACACACACACACACACACACACACACACACACACACACACACACACAGCTTCATGTTGCCCACTGCATACTAACGGCTTGGAAAGCCCTGGAGAGCCAGACCCCAGAACAAGCTATTTATCTTCACTAGCCTTCACATTTCTCTCTGGCCTCCTCTCTTCTTCCTCCTTTCATCTGATATTGTAATTCTTGTTGCTTCATTTCATCTCTGTTGTTCTCAGTGTGTTTTTAAAATTCACCCTTTGGTCCAGTAATTTTCTATAATGTGGCCAAACATAATGACCACATATGCTGCTCACAGGCCCACTTTTACATAATGGTCCACCACCATGTTACAGGACAACGTTTTTCAAATGCAGAGAGACAGAGGAAACGGGAGACAGTAACTGTCCATGGATTACACATTAGTGACCGACCCCTGACCACTGATGTGATTGTGATGGATCAAAGGGCACACTTCTCACAGGTAGCCATTTTTTAAATGTTTGGCCAACATTGTGTTTGGTGCTTTGGTAAGAGGAATGCAAAAGTTTGTATCTTCATAAGCTTTGGGTTTAGATTTGCATTAGCTAAGTTTCCATCCACCTATTTTTTTTGCACATTTTTGGATAGGCTATCGCATAAAAAACTGCTGGATGGAAATGCCAAGATGTGCATAAATTCGACAAATCTGCATAAAAAAATAAAATAAAAAATGTATTTGAGTCGAATAAATGTTTCCACCGATAAGAAGATATGTGTATAAACTAAGACGGAAACACATTTATCGAATACATTCCTCAATGCACATAAAAAAAAATCAGTAACACTTTAGTATTTTGTTCCGTCATTAATGAATAACTACACTGGAACAAATAAGTAACACAATATTAACACTCTATTACTATTAACTAACAAGAAACTCTGATTAAAGAATTAAGTAACAGTTATTGTGTTTTGTTTGCGCAACCTGAGATGCAAGTAATTTATTAGATATACAAAATATGATATACAGTGGCTTCTCCTACTTCTTAATTATATTTAACGCCAGTTTATCAGGAAGTGACTATTTTGTTCTCTTCGACACACTGGATGGAATCGCTGCTTTATTCGCAAATGTTTTATGCAATATTCCAATTTTGCACACAAGTTAAATTCGCAACTTTGGATGGAAACAGCTTATGTGAGCAAGACTGCATGAAATGATCACAATCCATTCTTGTTTTAATTATATGCTGACAAGAGCTGACAAGTTGACAACTCAGTTGTGATAAATCCATTGTTATCAAATTCACAGAGCTTCTAGAACATTTAGACATACAGCACAGGTACAGAGATCCTCCCCCACCACCCAGTAATTAAAATGAACATTTCATGTTTGTTTTAAATGGATCTTTCCTAAATATCAGATTATTAATTGTTAGTTTCTTAAGTTAATTTAATTTAGATACTTATTGTCTTTAGAAACACTTGACTTGATTACAACAAAGATTGCTGTTTATTAATTTAGCCTACATCACACAGTCAGACATTTTGCATATTCCCACAACGAAAATGAAGCTGGGGTGAAAGAAGTGAGTGATTGTGTACATGTTATTTCATAATAAAAATGAATCATCTTCAAATTCGTGACTCTAAACACCATGAACAATGTGTCACTTTGACAAATCACACACAACTCTGTCAACAATCCCACCATATTATGTCTGTGCCTACAATCATTTGTCAGTATGTTATATTTTTTTATTTGTGTTCATTTATAACAACTAATTGAAATGTGTATAAGACACTGACATTGCTTCAAAAACAAAAATACAGGAAAAATTATATATTGTCTATCTTTCATTTTAAATCAATATGAATATGTTGCTCAGCTTGTCAAGCATAACAGTTATATTGGATCATTAGTAAGAAAAATCCTCCATAAACACTGCAAGTTTGGTGGCAGGTGTGGAGGTGCACTTTTAATTTATATGCTAAAAACTAGTTAACTCACAGATAATTAACGTTGCACTTTTTTTCACTATGTAACAGAGTTCAGTATGTAGGGAAGGAAGAGGACAGGGTCGGCTTGGGGAGACTGTGGGTATTTATTCAAAATAAACAAAAGAACAAAACAAAGTCGCGCACACGGCGCTGCAGCATTCAAACTCAGTCCAATAAAGTCGTAATCACTCAAGACGTCCTTGTGCTCTCCGCACTCAGCGTTGTGGCATTTCCAAAACTTTTTCCACTGTGCTGCTGGTAGCGTGATCACCCACGGTCTCCCGTTTGTCTCTCTCTCTCGTGGTCTCGTTTCCTCTTGGCTTTTATCCGGTCTCAGTTAACCCACTTACACCGCACCTGTCTCTCGATCCTCTCTCCCATCACAGACCTCGCTGAACCACGCCTCCCTTGCAACATACAACTTGGTCTCAATATGGTGCTGAATGAGATTTGTTCGACCAGGTAGGGGCGAGAACATGTCGGCAAATCCTGCCTGCAACCTGGCTACGTGAGTAATCTGGGACGGCGAAAGATGATCTCCTCCCGGAGCCAGTGCAAGAGATAGAATTTTAATATTCGCCTCTAGCCCGAGATCTTCTTCTGCACTAATCACGTCGCCAGCATTACTGACTCTGCCTCACTCCACTTTTTAAGGAGGCTGAGGTGATAAATTTGACGTGCCCCGTTCCTATCCGTTCGAAGTACCTCATAATTGAGATAACCAACTCGCTGTGTGACCTCAAAGGGCCCTTGCCACTTCGCGAGTAATTTGGAACTTGATGTAGGAAGCAATACAAGGACTTTATCTCCTGGTGAAAATTCTCTCAGTTTAGTTCCCCTATTGTATAACTGGGTCTGTCTGTCCTGAGCCTGTAACAAATTCTCCATCGAGAGCAGCCCCATAGTGTGGAGTTTTGTTCTCAGGTCCAGGACATACTGAATTTTGTTACGACTCTCTGAAGGTCCTTCCTCCCAAGTTTCCTTTAGAACATCCAACACCCCACGGGGCTGACAACCATAAAGGAGCTCGAAGGGGGGAAATCCCGTGGAGGCTTGCGGGACCTCGCACACAGCAAAAAACAGGGGTTCCAACCACTTATCCCAATTTTTGGCGTCTTCGTGAACAATTTTACGAATCATGGTCTTTAATGTGCGATTAAACCGTTCCACCAGAACGTCCGTTTGTGGATGATAGACGCTGGTGCAAATAGATTTAATTCCCAATAACTCGTAAAGTTCACGTAATGTATGTGACATAAACGCTGTGCCCTGATCAGTGAGGATCTCTTTCGGTATGCCCACTAGGGAGATTAAACGAAGAGAAGAAAAAATGGGAGAAGAAGAAAAAGTGGAAGAGATAGAGAGATATTAGGTAGGGTTTCGTCGACCCTGGAGCACGCCACCATCTGGTCCACCGCCAGTTGAATGGCTGAGTCCAGTGACGTCGGTCGGTGGCACTGGACCCACTCCGCTGTCTTCCTTGGCAGACGGACGATAAACTGCTCCAGTACCACACGGTCGATGATCTTCCCGATGTCGCTTCCCTCAGCCAGTAGCCACTTGCAGCAAGAGTCCCGGAGCTGTTGAGCCATCACGAAGGGCTGGCCCTGAACGAGCACCTTGAATCGACGCTCCTGGTCGTTCCGCATTTCCAGCAGCACCTGGTGTTGTTCTTGGTGGAGGACTTAGTGGAGGAGGTGAAATATTCTGGTTTACAGTGTGGTTTACATTATTTTGTGCTGTTGATTATTTTAGCGTCCAAAACCTCCCTTGCCTCCTCATAGAAAATACCTGTGCATGAAAGTACACTATTACCTTTAAGTTAACGCTAACGTTGAATGGGATGATGATGTGAAAAAAGTCAGGTTACACTTTATTTTTATGGTCCACTTTAAACATTCTACTAACTATAAGTAACTTTAGGTGAGGAAACACAGGTAGGTAACTGGAGAGTCTTACAAGGAGAACACTGGAGGAATACAAGGAGATCTCAGAAGTATAATTGAGAATCCACAGGAGACAACTTCAGGTAAGTAGAGCGGATAGGTAGATCAGGCAAGGAGTCAGTAGTCCACATTGGAGGCCAGACGATGAGTGACAGAGAAGTGTGTGCTCTTATACTGTGATGAGTGAGCTGATGAGTGACAGGTGCTTCTAATTCTAGTGAGAGTTGAGTTTAAGTTTATTCACAATACCACTTCAAACATTACAATAATACAGTTGGGGGGTACAGAATCAATTGGGTAGAGTGAATGGGTCCCCCAAGGAAGCTAGGAAAGCTTATAGGTGGAGGCCCATGGTTTATGAAAGGGTAGTGATACAGACAAAGGTATACACAGTTACCACCTGTAACCAGATGATGATGAGTAAATGCACGCAAAAGCTCACCAGGACATACATAACATTACATACACATACAATCATACACATACATCCCAGTAGTTCATGAGAAAACAGTTTTATATTAGATATAGGTTAATATGAAATGATTTTTTAGTTGTCTTTTGAAGTTGGAGATAGAGGGCAACACCTTGAGGCCATCATCAATCCCGTTCCAGATCTGCGGCCCCCTACAGACAACACTCATACTGGCGCGCACATGTCGGCGACATTTTCCTGATACAAGTGGTTTGATTCTCGTTTGGTATGTGTGCTGGGGGCTGGAGATAGGAACAAGACTACTCAATCTAGAGTTCAGCCTGTTAACAATTTGAAACATAAGGCAGGCATTATGATATTCATTTAGCTCAGCTAGTCTTAGTAACTCAAAGCGGTGGAATCCTCTATGGGTGGGGGAATTTATCTCTGACCAGGACAGAGCCTGTATGACTTTATTTTGCAAGGATACAAGTTTTTTAAGATGACTTGTGAAGGTGTTGCACCATATCACATTACAGTAGTTAAGGTGTGGTTCAAAGAGAGTTTTGTACAACATGAGAAGGGCAGACAGAGGAAGGAAATGTCTGATCTTATAGAACAAGCCAACATACTTTGACAGTTTGTTTACAAGATGGTCGATATGACATTTAAAGTAGAGAAAGTCGTCAATGAGGACCCCCAGGAATTTAGTGGAATACACTCTTTTTATCTCCTGCCCATTAGTTTTAATCAGGCAGTGATCAGTGTTTTATTTTTTATTTTTTTGCTCGATTTGAATAAAATGAAATTTGTTTTGCTGACATTTAATGACAGTTTGTTACATTTAAACCAGGAGTCAACTTTGGTTAACTCTGAGTTTACGATATCTTGTAGAATAAGTGGGTTCCTGTGTGATGTAAACAAATTTGTGTCGTCAGCTAAATTGATTTTATGCAATATTTTAGAGGAATTTATAAAATAATTTATATATAGAGTGAATAAGAGTGGCCCAAAAATGGAGCCCTGGGGGACCCCAAAGATTATGGGCTTACAAGTAGAGTTATGATCATCAACATGGACATACTGTTCCCTCTCATATAGATAACTTATGAACCATTCAAGTGCTAGACCTCTGATACCATAGTGATGCAATTTTTGCAATAAAATATCAAAGTCAATGGTATCAAAGGCTTTTGATAGGTCCAAGAAAATACCAACACCACATTTTCCCTCTTCAATGCAGTCATTAATTTGTTCTATTAGGTTGAGTATTGCCATACAGGTTGTGCTCTTTTTTCTAAAACCGTATTGAGAGGGAACAAGAATATCTAGTTTATCAAGATAGCCACTGAGTCTATTGTATACTACTTTCTCCATTACTTTAGAGAAAGTGGGTAGAATTGATATGGGCCGGTAATTGCTCATATCATTTCTGTCGCCCGATTTAAAAATTGGAATTATCTTAGCAATTTTTGTCATTTTAGGTGCAGTGCCAGTAAGTAAAGAAAGGTTGATGCAAAAAGCTAGTGGCTCTACAATGACGTTCGCAATGGCCTTCATGATCTTACTACATATTCCATCTACACCAGCGGTGTATGAGCTCCTCAAGTCCAAAATGATCTTGAGGAGTTCAGTACTGTCTGTTGGTATCATGAAAAATGAATGAATGTTGCTACCAGAAAGAAAATGTTTGAAGGTGACACCCTGGGGTTAACTTATCTTTTTAGACAGATTTACACCTATTGAGGCGACATGATTATTAAAACTCTGTGCAAGATCAGCTTTGGCATCACCAAGGTCAGGTAGAGCAGTAGGTTTAAATCTCCTGTTGAGGACTTAATTTAACACATTCCATGACCTCCTGCTATCTTAGAAAATCCTTCTATCTTAAATAAAGAGAAATATATTTCCTATAAAAATAAATTAACGCAGATCATAAGAAAGAGCAAAATAAGTCATTACACAGAACTCTTAAAAGCTGCACAGCCCAGCCAAAATGACTACCGTAATCAGAATGATGGGAAGTTTGAGCGCGCTCGATTTAATCTAAACAGTAAACAAAAAAGTAGTTTGACCTTGTTCGGCAATTTCATTGGTCTAATGAAAGCTTCATGCCGGCAAAAAACTGAGCACGTCACAGAATGTGTTTTTAAAAAAAATAAAAATAATTGAAAGCGGGAAAAATCGTCTCGGTTACGACTGTAACCTCGGTTCCCTGAAGAGGGAACGAGCGTTGCGTCGAAATTGACGCTATGGGGAACGCTTTGCGTGATGACGTCTTGAAGCACATGTAAAATCAGTCCAATGGTGTGGCGGAACGTCAGAGGCGGGTGACGTCACATACCAGGAAGCTATAAAAGCCAGCCCGAAACAGAAAACGAAAGCTTCGTAGAGTCTGAAGTCGTGCTGACAGGCATGAAGGAGATATGGCAAGGCGACGCAACGCTCGTTCCCTCTTCAGGGAACCGAGGTTACAGTCGTAACCGAGGCGTTCCCTTTCAAGGGAACTCGCGTTGCGTCGAAATTGACGCTATGGGGAACGTCTATACCAACGCCACCATAGCTACAAATGTCTGTCCTGTGTGAAATCAAGTGAGCAGCACTAGGAAGACAAAACCTGAGACCCAGGAGTAGAGTCTAGGTCTAAAGAGTAGCACCTGACGAAGGTGTGCGGTGAGGACCAGCCTGCCGCATCACAAACGTCCTGCAAATACACTCCTGATATAAGGGCCTTAGAGGCCGCCATACTCCTAGTAGAGTGCGACCGGACAGCCCAAGGAGAAGGCTGCCCAGCCGCCTCATAAGCAAGTGAGATAGCCTCAACCACCCACTTGCTCATCCTTTGCTTAGACACTGGACCTCCCTTGTTAGGGGACCCAAAGCATACAAACAATTGATCACTTTTACGCCACAGGGCAGCTCTGTGGACATACGCGTCTAACGCCCGGACAGGGCAAAGCAAATTATTTTGCATCGACACTGAAGCTGGACCGCTTTTCGAAAGGGGAGGAGGACAGAAGGCCTCCAAGTGCCACGAGGGAAACGAGATACCAAAGGGTCTTTCCCCACAGACATTCCACCCAAAGGAATGTGGTAAGCACCTATGGCCGCCACATAAACCTTTAAAGTGGACGGGGTCAGACCTGCAGTGAACCGGTCCTGCAGGAACTCCAGAACTGTACCAATTGGGCAGTTGACTGGATCCAACCGACGGTCACTACACAAAGAAGTGAATACTCTCCAGTTCAGGGCATAAAGTTTCCTCGTGGAGGGAGCTCTGGACTGTAGAATGGTCTCAACAACCTCAGTTGAGAGACCTGACTCTATGAGCTGGGCCCCCTCAGAGGCCAAGCCCACAGGTTCCACAGTTCCGGTCGGGGGTGAAAAATCGAGCCCCCTGCTTGGGACAGAAGGTCCCTCCTGACGGGTAGCTCCAGAGGAGGCCCGTCGAGGAGGGACACAAGATCGGGAAACCATACTCTGCCCGGCCAGCGCAGGGCTATAAGAAGCAGGCAAACCCGGTCCCTGCGAACTCTCTCCAGAACTCCCGGGAGCAGAGCAACTGGGGGAAAGGCGTACAGACGTAGCCTCGGCCACGTCTGTACCATAGCATCCAGTCCCAGAGGAGCTGGATGCGTGAGGGAGAACCAAAGTGGACAGTGAGACGTCTCTCGAGACGCAAACAGATCCACTTATGCTTGGCCAAACTCCCTCCATATCAGCTCCACCACCTCGGGGGTGGAGCCTCCATTCCCCGGGCCTCGGCCCCTGTCTCGACAGAGTGTCTGCTCCTATATTCTGGACCCCGGGGATGTAGGCTGCCCTGAGTGACAGCAACTTCCCCTGGGACCACAAGAGGATATGGCGTGCCAGATTGGATAATGGGCGCGAGCGCAAACCCCCTTGGTTGTTGATATAGGCGACCACCGACGTGTTGTCCGTATGCACTAACACATGGTGTCCCCTGAGACCTGTGATAAAGCTCCTCAGAGCCCAGAAGACAGCTAACATCTCTAGGCGATAGATATGCCAGGAACGATGATGGTCTTCCCACAGACCTTGAGATGAGCGACCCTCTAGGATCGCTCCCCAACCCGTGAGGGAAGCATCCGTCGTTAGCAGTTTGCGACGACAAGGAGCTCCCAGCACTGGGACCTGGGACAGGAACCAAGGTTTCTTCCACATAACCAAGGCACGTAGGCATCGCTGCGTGACCTTGATTGTGCGAAATGGGTTGCCCCTCGGGGAAACCCCCTGGTCCTGAGCCACCACTGCAGGGGCCTCATGTGCAGCAGTCCAAAAGGTATCACGTTGGAAGCTGCTGCCATGAGACCCAACAGTCTCTGGAACTGTTTGACAGTGAGTAGCTGGCCTAGCTTTACACTTTTCACAGCTGCCAGGATGGGATCTATGCGTGGCGGTGACAGGCACGCCTGCATCGACACTGAATCCCAAACCACGCCTAAAAAAGTGGTCCTCTAAAATGGAGAAAGCACACTCTTCTTGGCATTCAGCCGTAACCCCAACTCTTTCATATGGGCGAGAACAACATCTCGATGTTGAACCGCCAACTGATGCGACTGAGCTAAAATCAACCAATCGTCGATGTAGTTCGTGATGCGAATACCCTGGAGGCGCAGGGGCACCAGAGCTGCATCCACGCATTTGGTGAAAGTGCGGGGTGATAAAGCCAGGCCGAATGGAAGAACTCGACATTGGTATGCTTTGCCCCCGAAAGCAAACCTCAGGAACTTCCAATGACACGGACGGATGGAAATATGCGTCCTTGAGGTCTATCATGACAAACCAGTCCTCGGACCTGATCTGTGGCACGATTGTCTCAATTGTAACATTTTGAACTTGAGCTGCATGACTGACTCATTCAGAACTCGAAGATCTAAAATGGGACGCAATCCCCCGTCCTTCTTTGGAACTATGAAGTACCGGCTGTAAAACACGGTTTCCCTGTTGGAGGGAGGTACATATTCTATGGCCCCTTTCTCTAACAGAGTGTTTACTTCCTGTTCCATAACCAGAACCTGCTCGGGGCCCACCACTGTGGGCTGGACCCCCATAAACCGAGGTGGGCGTTTCTAGAATTGTATCTGATACCCTTTTTCCACGGTCTGCAGGACCCAACGAGAAACATTTGACAGTAGCTTCCACGCTGTCAAAGATTCTACAAGAGGTACCAGCCTCTCGAGACTGGTTTCTGGATTGTGTTGCTGTTGAGTAGTCGGTTCGTCGCCCTGTAACGGCACACCGGCAGGGAACGACTGAACAGACTGCTCTAACACCCTCCTCAGAGGGGGCGGGCATCCCGAGGCCACTACGTTTCCGGGTGGTCCTTGAGATATGTGCTCGTCGGAGACCGCTGCGCCCTGAAACACCGGAGGCGGCAGGGTTGGCAGACCGGTCCCCTGAGGGCACCGAAGAGAGACGGGCACCGTATTTTTCTCCTGCTGTTGAGTAGTCGGTTCGTCGCCCTGTAACGGCGCACCGGCAGGGAACGACTGAACAGACTGCTCTAACACCCTCCTCAGAGGGGGCGGGCATCCCGAGGCCACTACGTTTCCGGGTGGTCATTGAGATATGTGCTCGCCGGAGACCGCTGCGCCCTGAAACACCGGAGGCGGCAGGGTTGGCAGACCGGTCCCCTGAGGGCACCGAAGAGAGACGGGCACCGTAAAAAGAGGTGTTGGCCGCTCTACTTCGGGGGGGACTACCCTCATTTGTCCTGAGCCCTCAGACATCAGGACTTTTTCCCAGCAGCCTTCTTGGCGGTAATAACGGTCCGCAGATCCGTTTTACCCCTCGAAGACTGCTGGGTTTGAGAGCGCCCTCCGTGTCCCCGAGATTTTTGTGGGGGAGCACGGGAGGAAACGCTCTATTTCTGAGTGGCACGGTGCTCAGCGCTCTTTTTAGATGAGTGAGGCTGCTCCCGCTCAGCAGCCTCAATGAAAGAACGGCGGGGGAGAAGTTTCTGAAGTGCAGCTGCCTGTTTTGAAGCTTCTTGAGATTTAGCTACAGCACTATTAACTGCATCTCCAAATAAACCTTCAGTGGAAACCGGTGCATCTAAAAGAACATGTTTCTCTTTGTCCTTTATATCACTTAAATTGAGCCACAGATGCCTCTCAGTGGCCACCAGGGCTGCCATAGAATGGCCGATGGATTTAGCCGTCTCCTTGGTGGCCCTGAGAGACAAATCTGTGGCTCTACGCAATTCAGACACAGTTTCGGAACCAATACCCCCGCCCTCTTCAGAATCACCCAATAATTCAGCCTGGTACGCTTGCATTAGTGACATTGTGTGTAAACACGCTGCAGCTTGGCCGGCGGCGGCATAAGCCTTATGAACCAGGGAAGATGTGAATTTTACTGGCTTGGATGGTAGTGCAGGAGCCTTCAGAGAAGATGCCGTTGCTGGAGAGAGATAGCTCGCGAGCGTCTCTTCCACCTTCGGCATCTCCCCATAACCATGCTTTTTATAATTGTGAATGGAAGAATAGTGTGATGTTTGTGCAGTATACACTCTATATGACACTGGTTTCCAACGGAAGGCTTCTGCGCTGAGGCTGTGCACGAGATGGCAGGAAACGCTCGTCGAGTTTGCTTTTCGAACGAGCGCCCTGCCGATCCTCTGGCCACTCAACAGATAATCGCTCGACAGCTCTCGTAACAACATCGAGCAATTCTTCAAACGCATGAGACTGAGGTGGCGAATCCTCAGACTCAGCGTCAATACTAACAACGTCCAACTCCTCAGAGCTGGACAATTGCAGTATTGGTGCCTCCATCGGGGGGGAAGAAACCGCAACGCGTGCTTCCACACCCTGATGAGAGGCACTGGATCTATCAGAAAGAGGCTGAGATAAGGCAGAGCCCGTCTCAACATCCACTGAAATATCCATTTGCGAACCCCAGGTCTGTGATCGACGCCGTGCCTCGGCAGCGGCGGGACCAGAGCCCTGGGGAATGCAATCCTGGTTAAATAAAGCCAGGCGGGATCTGAGCGTACGCATAGGAAGCGCATCGCAATGCTCACAGCCAGCACCCTCGAGTGCTGCCTGGGCATGCTCTTCACCCAAACAGACAACACAAAGAGTGTGAGTGTCCCCACTCGTTAAATAACGCGGGCAGGGGTGAACACACACTCTAAACTGCTGCTGCTTACTCGCCATACTGAATATATAAATATAATAATATAATATAGACAGACAACACCAAATAACAGGGACAGATTTCACACAGAGCGCAACTGAAGACTCAGAAAGCTTTCGTTTTCTGTTTCGGGCTGGCTTTTATAGCTTCCTGGTACGTGACGTCACCCGCCTCTGACGTTCCGCCACACCATTGGACTGATTTTACATGTGCTTCAAGACGTCATCACGCAAAGCGTTCCCCATAGCGTCAATTTCGACGCAACGCGAGTTCCCTTGAAAGGGAACCATATATTAGCCGCGTCATTGTTTAAGCCACGAGGTTCAAAGCGTGGGAAAAAAGTTGCGGCTTATAGTCCGGAAATTACGGTACTGTAAGAAACTTGAGGAAGGCTTTAAGTCCATAGACAAAGAATCTGACCCTGACTCATACTGGTACTCGCTGAGAAATACTGTATATGATGCGGCGGTTAAGACTTTCGGAAAAAGAAAACGCCAAGATCCTGTAATGAGTTAGCTCAAAGGGGAAATATTAATAATAACTCATAACTTTTTATGACTAATTGTTAATATTTGGGTTAGTTAATTGGATTAACTTGATGTAGCTAAATTAATATTACAATCAATTAATCAGTTCGTCCAACGAACTCTTTTGATTATTCATTTATTCTAAGAAAAGCGTATCTTTCATGGCCACCGAAAAATAATTATTTCTTAGCATGTACGGCGCTTAGAGCCTGTAACAAGATCAAGATCGTAAAATAGACTTTGTTCCAAGCAGAGAATCAGAACCAAATACATATTGTGCACAAGTTTTATTAACTAAATCACAAACATAACTAAACTAAACAAACATACATACATACATACATACATGCATAGGTTAAATCAGCCCGGTCTCACCCCAAAACGTCATATACTGACGGGTCTTGACCATACGTCAACATACGACGAAAAGGGTACCCCTATAACGTCCATATGAGACGAAGACATAAGCGCACCAGCAGCGCCTCCTTGCGGTACCCTAACGCATACCTAAACCTACCCATAACCCGAATCGTTACACATGGACGTTAAAGGGGTACCCTTTTCGTCGTATGTTGCCGTGTGGTCAAGACCCGTCAGTATGTGACGTTTTGGGGTGAGACTGTGTTAGTTAAATGGTGATTGATAGAATGGAACCGGAAGCAGGATAGTGTAAATTAATGTGTTAATTACCACAAATGGTCAATGCTATGCACTTCAACTTCCAGTTGTCTGCTTTATTTAATCATTATATAATGATTTGCAAATGTATCATTGTGTTATGACTTTATTGGTTGAGGCACATGACTATTAACTAATTGTTAAAGGAGCATTTCACCCATGGGAACATTGATCTTTATTGAAAGTGGGTCATATATGTAGTCGAAATGTAAAATAAATTTTGAATTTGGTGCCTTCTTGGCCGAGGAAAGAAAGAAAGTAACTTCAGGACGCATTTGTATGAAAGACACCAACTCCCACAATGCACCACATTGCACAGCTGCGCAAGCCACTCCCACTAATCCAGAAAGCGCATATCTGCCTATAAGAGAAATAACTCTTCCGTCTACAAGGCTAGCTACCACCAGAGCTTGAAATTCATTTCACACAAAATGTCTAGTTAGTTGGCGAACTCATTAGTGGATTACTCTTCATTTGTATTTCTTTCGAAGTGGTGAATTATTGCATTGTAACGTTACCTGGATGTTCAGTCAGATGCGGTGCGAAACTAGGATAGTTCACAACACAAACGTCCGTGTCCTCGTCTGATTCACAACACAAACGTCCGTGTCCTCGTCTGATTCACAACACAAACGTCCGTGTCCTCGTCTGATTCACAACACAAACGTCCGTGTCCTCGTCTGATTCACAACACAAACGTCCGTGTCCTCGTCTGATTCAGAGATTTCATCCAGGAGAAGTTGTCATTGTTGAAATTCTTTGCCGCAGACGGACTCTATCTCTGTGTTCGTAGCGGTTCATAGTTGCATAGTGAGATCACCGGCGCCACCAGTCCGCCCTAACTCGAGCCAGTCCGGGCTCCTCGTCCGCGGCAGGCAGGTCTTCTGCTGCCTCGGCTGCTCTGCGCTATAATGCGGCTTGTAAAGGTAGCCACAAACACCTGATTCGAGCATCAGACTTCCGAAATCCTCTTCTTCTACATCATATTGAGTAACGTTACCCTCCGCTATTGTCATATCTTCACATCTGGCTCCACAGCGCCTGTTAGCTTAGCTTCCAAACAAGATGGAGGATATTGCTTTTAGTTTCAGAAAGTCAAGTCCCACCCACTGATCTGTAATAGGCCTGTAGCGTGAGCGGTTCCCGCCCCCTGGGAAAGATGAGGAACGAGTGTCTGTAGTCTCTACACTTTTCAATGAAATGTGACTTCCTGCTTATTATGACGCAAAATGATGATTTTTACGTCATAATAAGCAGGAAGTAAAACACTTAAATCCTTATTTCTCCCATCTCAGGGAAAAATGGATGAAAAATCCACATTTATTATAATATATGACTGGGTTTCTAACAATACAAAGCTTAATGCAAATGGGTGAAGTCTCCCTTTAAGTAATATGTCATTATGATTATGGGTTTTGACATCCCCACTAAAGGTATGTGGGGCAGTTGCGCAGTGAATGTAATGTCAGAGAATGTTTTTGAAGGTAAGTTGGACACAAATATCAGCACACCAGAATCTGAACTATACTAATCGCTTATACACTATGTTTAAACTGGACGCAACCATTATCGCTGCGACAGCTGTCTACACTGGACATGACAGACCATTGCAAGTTCATTTGTCGTTTGCAACAGAAGTAGCACAAGAGCTTGGAATACGTCAGAAATAGAATGTGGCATAATTTTACTGTCAGGGTTTTGTTGTGTTGTGTAGCGATGTTCCACATCCAGTGTAGTCTCACTGAATTTATTGGGTTCTATTGTCTTTGTCCGGTCTAGACACAGTGTTATGAAATAGTAGTGCCTGGCCGCATATTCTCAGTGTTCCGCCTTAGAATCCTAGACCTCAAGCTTAACCTGACATATTCTTGTGCCATGAACAACAAGGCACTGGATGTGGCATTTCATCTGGCACAGTGGGATCTCAGTTGTAGAGGGCTGGAAATTGAAATACATGGCTTAGTGTGAATGTCAAACCCAAAATGACAGATTACTTAACAATTAGTTAATAGGCATGTGCCTCAACAAGTAAAGTCATAACATAGATAACTTTGCAAATCATTAGATAATGATTAATTAAACCAGACAACTGGCAGTTGAAATACATGGCTTCGACCCATTTTGGTAAACTTCTGTTTAAAACTTTAAATTTTTGTAAATATAAACTGAATACTAGATCCTCCGATTGTGGAAATCTTTGACAATATTTTAAAATTACATAATAAAAATAAAAAGAGGAAAGCATTCATGATATCGGTAACACTACAATACTGGTGCACTATATTGCATTAATTCATGCTTGAGTCACATGTGCAAAACTCTAACTACAGTCTGCACAGCAGCAGTTCATGTGGACCAAACTCTAGTTCGTTTTGCATTGCTTGAACAATTTTCAAAACTCTACACACTTATCCCATGACTTTAACCACAACCTGCACAACACTGTGGATTTACAGCACTTTGTTCAAATACTAACACACTGCTGTCAAAACTGTGAACCACACATTCAAAACAGAATAGATTTCAGCCTTGTGCCTTTCAAACACTGCTAAGTGCAATTTCAGCTGAAAGGCTAAGCAGGTGTCTTTGTTTTAGACATATTAGTGAACACACACACACATTTTAGTACTTTTAGTTTCTACATTTTTTTTCTCATTACTGTAATTCAGTCAATTACTACAGACTATTGAAGCAAACTACTAATTTTCATTTACCTTAAAGAATTGTTATGTTCTAAAAATTTAAATAAATCATGCCAAAGAATGTCACTCTTTTCTTTGAAGAAAATATTACTTTGTGAAGTCACTGAAATTGTTCAAACTGTAAAGATGAAAAGTTTGTATTTTCTGTATTGGTGTTTGATGCTAGTGTTTTTACTCTCAGTGTGTTCTGAGTGACAGTGTGTGTAATCTCAGTGAGGGTTGTGCATAGTGTTGGCTGCACTGAGCCTGTTTTGAGCCATGTGTTAAGAGTTGTGTTGCTTGGAAAGAGTTTTGCAGGTGATGTGAACTGTTTAGCTCAGGTGACTGTTGGTAGTGCAGACTGTAGTTAGAGTTTTGCACATGTAGCTCCAGTTGTGCTCACTGTCGTTTAGCAATCGGAAAAAACTGTAATGTATGACTCATGAAGAACTAAACCATTTATTAATTACTGCATCAGCAACTAATAAAAAATCTTTATGATTAATAGATTTATAGAATTAAATAGATAATAGAATTAAAGGCGTCATAATGTATATATAGTATAATTATATTATATAGTAAATATATTATACTTAATAACATATAGTATAATAGTGTAAATGAATGTTAATTACCACCCTTCTTACAGGGCCCTATCTTACACCGGGCACAATGCAGCACCAAGCGCGACGCAAGTGTTGTTTGCTAGTTTTAGTCTGACGCAGTTATCATTTTCACGTCCTGCACCACGTTGTTTAAACAGCAAATGCATTTTCGCCCATTTGTGCGCCCATGGGCGTGCTGGTCTGAAAACGAGGTGTGTTCTGGCGCATTGTTGGCGCATTGCTATTTTGAGGCAACAGAAATAGACTGCGCCATTGACCAACTGAAACCTGGTCTAAGGTCAATGGCACAATATTTTTTGTTAGTAATGTGCACCTATAGGCGGGTCCACAAAGCGCGTACACTCTGCTTATTAAACACACAGCAGCACACAAACATGCCAAATATTTAAAATGAAAGGATTACAATGTAAAAGATTATTATTGTGTATATGAAGATATGGTGGAATCCGGCTTGTCCCGTAGATGATCTGCTTGCGCACTTTTACCTCGCGCAGAATCACTTTTCCACCATCAAATTCAATGTAAATAGCGAATCTGCCATGGCACGAGCGCAACTGGCATTTAAAGGGAATTGGAGATGAGACTCTGATTGGTTTAACACAATCCCAAAACACACCCATTACTCATTATGAGAATAGGGACAACCCTTTTAGACTATGCGCCGACCATTTTTCCCATCGTTAAACTAGCAAAAGTGGATTCGGACACCCCCTAAGTGAACTTGCGCCCTGCACTTAAGACCATGCGCTTAGATCGTTAAAATAGGGTACTAAGTGTGTCTTGACAAAGAATAAAAGGGGAAAAAGAAAGCACTCAATTGAACACCAACTCACATCCTCTTACTGCATCTCTGCATACGATTATAGCAGCAAAATGGATCTCAACAAAATATTAGATCAAGCCTGATGACTCAAATCTTCACAAAGTATGTTATAGCACTAAGGTCATTTCCTGTACAAGCTGGCACAAGCTTTCACCAATTATTGAGGTGAGGAAGTTGAATGGAACATGCTAAAAATGGAGAGCAGTGGTGGAAACACAAAGCATTTACTGAGTAAGAGTCAATATTAGTAGCTTGTATCAGGTTTTTCTGTTACATGGAAACATAGAGGGCGTAAACTCCCTGTGGTTTGGTGAGTAAGCAATGATTGGGCCAAAAAATAGAATTATGTATTTCTCAAATATCAGGACACTTCAGCTTTACGTTCACACAGCGTGCCTTAGTGCTCAATTCTGATTTCTTGGTATTTCTTGGATTTTTATTTTTTTATTTTTTTTTCTGAACTGACCCGTATGCGCAAAAGAATGATGAAAAAAGTCACGCAGCACGCTGTCATATGGTACACATGTAAGTATAAGGGAACAATATGTAAAGTTTGGGGAATAAAGAGGGTAACAACCAGGAGAATTAACTAATTATTTATACTGTAAGTATTTTAGAACTAAAGGGTACTTATTATACTATTATGATACAACAATCTTACATTTGGGAGCAATTTAGCGAGAACATACTGCATACCTTTTTGTAATAATAGTGTACCAATATAGGCTTTCAAAAAATGACAGGGTACATATCTGTGCATTTATACAGTAATCTTTTTAACAAATGTGCACTGAAAACTAAAACTATTGCAACTTTTGCTTAAATACTGGGGAAATATACTCTTGTTTCACGTAGTGAAAGGGTAAGTGTGACATTGCAGGCCGTAAATTAAAGTGATGCTTGTTACCCTCTTGTTTCATATAGTTACAGGGTACAATAAAAATACACACAATCTGATATCACTGACTCGGAAACCTTTATTTAAAAAAAAATATATATAATAAAAAAAAAAAACTTAATTCAAAACAGATTTAAAACACTTCTTATTCATTTAAAACTACTTTTTTAAATCAACATTTCATTTCAAATGCTTAAGTCTTGACAGAAAGTAGCATGTTTTGTCACATTTTTTTAATCTTGGCTTCTTCCTCTTGTTCCTCTTATTCTTTTTTCTTTCTTTCCACTGATGAATCCTAAGAAGAAATCATGTCTCTTGCTATTCTGCATTCTGCATTAAAAGAAATTGCAATACATCCAGAAATACGTCCTCACCATTTACTCATCTTTACCCTCATGCCAGCCGAGATGTATACGACTTTCCTTCTTCAGATTAACACAAATTAAGGTTTTTAGAAAAATAAATAATCTGGGAATACATATAATGCAAGCTCATGTGTTCCTAAAAGTTGGAGCATCAAACAGCACATATAGGCTACTGCAATAACTACAGTAATCTATACGACCCCAATGGATGGATCAATGTCTTGTGACATTTTGTCTTGTGACATCATTTCAAAGTGAAACGATAAGTGTTTGTAAGAAAAATACCAATATTTTAAACTTTTTAAACTGTAGACTATCGCTTCAGAAAAAAACTGTTACCAGCGTGTGCATGAGAGGGTTGAGTTCACGCTTGACCTGAACGTAACATGAAGTGTTACGTGAGCACGGCGAGAAAGTTTTAAGAAAGTTTGCCGTCAGTTTTTATTTATTTAAAAAATATATTTATATATTGCTCACAACAAAATACAAACAATAACAGATAATTACAATCAGAAACAAACAAGACAAGAGGAAAGAGACTTGCACGAGTTTCACAGCATGCTTACGTCAAGCTTCACATTGTGCTTCACAACGTGCTTACATTTACGTCAAATGTGAATTAGATTCATTTGTTGGAAGCAAAAAGATGAGTAAATTATGAGAACATTTCTGGATGTACTGTGTTTTCTTTAAATAGAAAAGCAAGAGACGTGGGATTCCTTCTTAAGATTCATCATTGGAAAGATTGAATATAAGACATATAAGCCCAAACTAAAACATCTCTACTTTTGCTATAAAAAAAAAAAAAATGCTGTACATTTTTTTTTACTGTATAATTGCACAGATATAAAGCCTGTAAATTTTTTAAATGCCTATACAGTATGTATTGGTACACTATTATTACAAAAAGGTACGCAGATGTAATCTAAAATTGTTGTATCATAATAGTAGAATAAGTACCCTTTAGTTCTATAATACTTACAGTATAAATAATTTGTTAATTCTCGTGGTTGTTACTCCTTAATTCCAAAAATGTTACATATTGTTCCCTTATACTTACATGTAAGTACTTTATAGGTACACTATAATTACCGGCAGTACTTTCCGGGCTGTAATCTAAAGCGTTACCCCTACTGTCTTTATAACGTCGTCAGGTATGTCAAATCTTTGAAGTGACTCCCATGTGTAGCAAATTTGCTCTAAAGAAATATTAATAATCAATCATAACTTGTTATAATTGATTATTAATATTTGGATCAGTTAATAGAATTAACTTAATGTTGTAAATTAATGTTACAATCAAGTAACCTGTTTGTCCCGTGAACACACTGTTAATTGTTTATTAATTCTAAGAAATGTACATTTCTTTTTTTGCAGTACTACTAAGAGCAAGTAGTCAAAATCTGCATGATTAGGGACTCCAGTATATAATGAGCTTGAAACACAGACAACTTTACGTGACATGAACAAGA